>NW_011494840.1:3830142-3901716 GCF_000754665.1 Bison bison bison | reverse complement strand
GGAGCCTGGTGGGCTGCCATCTATGGGGTTGCACAGAGTCGGACATGACTGAAGCAACTTAGCAGCAGCAGCAGCAGCATTACTTTACAAAAAAAAAGAGAGAGAGAGAGAGAGACCCTATTTTTTAAAGCAAACTTCATATGTATATATATATATATTTTTTAAATTTTTTGTGACTTTATTTTTTTTTTTCTTAATATTGTGTTTTTGAAAATCCAATCTCTACTCTAGATTTTTAATCTTTGCTTCTTGGGATCTGTTATCAATTTTGTACCTTTAAGAACCCAATCTTCAGTACCCATTTTTACTTGGGAGAGAGATTACTGGCTTGACTGCTCTCTCCCCCTTTGGACTCTCCTTTTTCTCCACCAGGTCGCCTCTATCTCCTCCCTCCCCCTTCTCTTCTCTACCCAACTCTATGAATATCTTTGTGTTCCAGATGGTGGAGAACATATAGGGAACCAATTACTGGCTGGATCTGTCTCTCTTCTTTTGATTCCCCACTTTATCCTCCAGGCCACCTCTGTCTCCTTCCTCCCTCTTCTCTTCTCTGTATAATTCCATGAACATCTCTGAGTGGTCCAGACTGTGGAGCACACATAAGAAAGTGATTACTGTCTAGCTTGCTCTCCCTCTTTTGATTCCACCTCATCTCATTCTGGTAACCTTTATCTCTCTATTTCCTCTTCTCTTTTTCATGTACCTCTGTGAACCTCTCTGGGTGTCCCTCACTGTGGAGAAACTTTTCATCTTTAACCTAGATGTTTTATCAACTGTGATGTATAGATGGAGAAGCCTTGAGGCTACTCTAAAAATATGACTGAAACTCAGAAGCAGGAGGCTTAAGTCCAAATCCTGAAAACGCCAGAGAACTCCTGACTCCAGGGAACATTAATTTACAGGAGCTCATCAAATGCCTCCATACCTACACTGAAACCAAGCACCATCCAAGGGCCAACAAGTTCCAGAGAAAGACATACCACACAAATTCTCCAGCAACACAGGAACACAGCCCTGAGCTTCAAAATACAGGGTGCCCAAAGTCACTCCAAACCCACTGAAATCTCATAACTCATTACTGGATACTTCTTTGCATTCCAGAGAGAAGAAATCCAGCTCCACACACCAGAATACCAACACAAGCTTCCCTAACCAGGAAACCTTGACAAGCCACCTGTACAGCTCCACCCCCAGCGAGGAAACTCCACAATAAAGAGAACATCACAAACTGCCAGAATACAGAAAGGCCACCCCAAACACAGCAATATAAACAAGATGAAGAGACAGAGGGATACCCAGCAGGTAAAGGAACAGGATAAATGCTCATCAAACCAAACAAAAAAGGAAGAGATAGGGAATCTACCTGATAAAGAATTCCAAATAATGATAGTGCAAATGATCCAAAATCTTGAAAACAAAATGGAATCACAGATAAATAGCCTAGATACAAGGATTGAGAAGATGCAAGAAAGGTTTAACAAGTACCTAGAAGAAATAAAAAAGAGTAAATATATAATGAATAATGCAATAAATGAGATCAGAAACACTCTGGAGGGAATAAATAGTAGAATAATGGAGGTAGAAGACAGGATTAGTGAGGTAGAAGATAGAATGGCAGAAATAAATGAATTAGAGAGGGGAAAAGAAAAATGAATTAAAAGAAATCAGGACAATCTCAGAGACCTCTGGGACAATGTTAAACGCCTCAACATTCAAATCATAAAAGTCCCAGAAGAAGAAGACAAAAAGAAAGACCATGAGAAAATACTTGAGGAGATAATAGTTGAAAACTTCCCTAAAATGAGGAAGGAAATAATCACCCCAGTCCAAGAAACCCAGAGAGTCCCAAGCAGAACACCAAAGCAAAACACCCCCAAGACACATATTAATCAAGTTAACAAAAATCAAACACAAAGAACAAATATTAAAAGCAGCAAGGGAAAAACAACAAGTAACACACAAGGGGATTCCCATAAGGATAACAGCTGATCTTTCAATAGAAACTCTTCAGGCCAGGAGGGAATGGCAGGACATACTTAAAGTGATGAAAGAAAATAACCTACAGCCCAGATTACTGTACCATGCAAGGATCTCATTCAAATATGAAGGAGAAACCAAAAGCTTTACAGACAAGCAAAAACTGAGAGAATTCAGACCACCAAACCAGCTCTCCATCAAATGCTAAAGGATCTCCTCTAGACAGGAAACACAAAAAGGGTGTATAAACTCAAACCAAAACAATAAAGTAAATGGCAATGGGATCATACTTATCAATAATTACCTTAAATGTAAATGCATTGAATGCCCAAACCAAAAGACAAAAACTGGCTGAATGGATACAAAAACAAGATCCCTATGTATGTTGTCTACAAGAGACCCACCTCAAAACAAGGGACACATACAGACTGAAAGTGAAGGGCTGGAAAAAGATATTCCACAAAATAGAGACCAAAAGAAAGCAGGAATAGCAATACTCATATCAGATAAAATAGACTTTAAAACAAAGGCTGTGAAAAGAGACAAAGAAGGACATTACATAATGATCAAAGGATCAATCCAAGAAGATATAGCAAATATAAATATATATGCACCCAACATAGGAGAACCAGAATATGTAAGACAAATGCTAACAAGTATGAAAGGGGAAATTAACAATAACACAATAATAATGGGAGACTTTAATACCCCACTCACACCTATGAATAGATCAACTAAACAGAAAATTAACAAGGAAACAGAAGCTTTAAATGATAAAATAGACCAGTTAGACCTAATTGATATCTATAGGACATTTCACCCCAAAACAATGAATTTCACCTTTTTCTCAAGTACCCACGGAACTTTCTCCAGGATAGATCACATCCTGGGCCATAAATCTAGCCTTGATAAATTCAAAAAAATTGAAATAATTCCAAGTATCTTTTCTGACCACAATGCAGTAAGATTAGATCTCAATTACAGGAGAAAAACAATTAAAAATTCCAGTATATGGAAGCTTAACAACACGTTGCTGAATAACCAACAAATCACAGAAGAAATCAAAAAAAAAAAAAAAAATATGCATAGAAACGGATGAAAATGAAAACACAACAACTCAAAACCTGTTGGACACTGTAAAAGCAGTGCTAAGGGGAAGGTTCATAGCAATACAGGCATACCTCAAGAAACAAGAAAAAAGTCAAATACATAACCTAACTCTACACCTAAAGCAACTAGAAAAGGAAGAAATGAAGAACCTCAGGGTTAGTAGAAGGAAAGAAATCTTAAAAATTAGGGCAGAAATAAATGCAAAAGAAACAAAAGAGACTGTAGCAAAAATCAACAAAGGGAAAAGCTGGTTCTTTGAAAGGATAAATAAAATTGACAAACCATTAGCCAGACTCATCAAGAAACAAAAGGAGAAAAATCAAATCAATAAAATTAGAAATGAAAATGGAAAGATCACAACAGACAACACAGAAATACAAACGATCATAAGAGACTACTATCAGCAATTATATACCAATAAAATGGACAACTTGGAAGCAATGGACAAATTCTTAGAAAAGTACAACTTTCCAAAACTGAACCAGGAAGAAATAGAAAATCTTAATAGACCCATCACAAGCACAGAAATTGAAACGGTAGTCAGAAATCTTCCAGCAAACAAAAGCCCAGGTCCAAACGGCTTCACAGCTGAATTCTAACAAAAAATTAGAGAAGAGCTAACACCTATCGTACTCAAACTCTTCCATAAAATTTCAGAGGAAGGTAAACTTCCAAACTCATTCTATGAGGCCACCATCACCCTAATACCAAAGCCTGACAAAGATGCCACAAAAAAAAGAAAGCTACAGTCAATATCACTGATGAACATAGATGCAAAAATCCTTAACAAAATTCTAGCAATCAGAATCCAACAACCCATTGAAAAGATCATACATCATGACCAAGTGAGCTTTATCCAGGGATGCAAGGATTCTTCAATATCCACAAATCAATCAATGTAATACACCACATTAGCAAATTGAAAAATAAAAGCCTTATGATTATCTCAATAGATGCAGAGAAAGCCTTTGGCAAAATTCAACATCCATTTATGATGGGAAAAAAAAAAGAAAAACTCTCAAGAAAGCAGGAATAGAAGGAATTTACCTCAACATAATAAAAGCTATATATGACAAGCCCACAGCAAACATTATCCTCAATGGTGAAAATTTTAAAGCATTTCCCCTAAAGTCAGGAACCAGACAAGAGTGCCCACTTTTGCCACTACTTTTCAACATAGTTTTGGAAGTTTTGGCCACAGCAATCAGAGCAGAAAAATAAATAAAAAAATCAAAATTGGAAAAGAAGAAGTAAAGCTCTCACTATTTGCAAATGACATGATCCTCTATGTAGAAAACCCTAAAGACTCCACCGGAAAATTACTAGAGCTAATCAGTGAATATAGTAAAGTTGCAGGATATAAAATCAACACACAGAAATCCCTTGCATTCCTATACACTAATAATGAGAAAATAGAGAAATTAAGGAAACAATTCCATTCACCATGCAAACAAAAAAAAATAAAATACTTAGGAATATATCTACCTAAAGAAACAAAAGACCTATATACAGAAATCTATAAAACACTGGTGAAAGAAATCAAACAGGACACTAATAGATGGAGAAATATACCGTGTTCATGGATTGGAAAAATCAATATAGTGAAAATGAGTATACTACACAAAGCAATCTATAGATTCAATGCAATCCCTATGAAGCTACGAACAGTATGTTTTACAGGACTAGAACAAATAATTTCAAAGATTGTATGGAAATACAAAAAAACTCGAATAGCCAAAGTAATCTTGAGAAAGAAGAAATGAACTGAAGGAATCAACCTGCCTGACTTCATGCTCTACTACAAAGCCGCAGTCATCAAGACAGTATGGTACTGGCACAAAGACAGAAATATAGATCAATGGAACAAAATAGAAAGCCCAGAGATAAATCCACGCACCTATGGACACCTTATCTTTGACAAAGGAGGCAAGAATATACAATGGAGAAAAGACAATCTCTTTAACAAGTGGTGCTGGGAAAACTGATCAACCACTTGTAAAAGACTGAAACTAGAACACTTTCTAACACCATACATAAAAATAAACTCAAAATGGGTTAAAGATCTAAATGTAAGACCAGAAACTATAAAACTCCTAGAGGAGAACATAGGCAAAACACTCTCTGACATAATCACAGTAGAATCCTCTATGACCCACCTCCCAGAATATTTGAAATAAAAGCAAAAATAAACAAATGGAACCTAATTAAAATTAAAAGCTTTTGCACAACAAAGGAAACTATAAGCAAGGTGAAAAGAAGCCTTCAGAATGGGAGAAAATGATAGCAAATGAAGCAACTGACAAAAAATTAATCTCAAAAATATACAAGCAATTCCTGCAGCTCAATTCCAAAAAAATAAATGACCCAATCAAAAAATCGGCCAAAGAACTTAACAGACATTTCTCCAAAGAAGACATACAGATGGCCAACAAGCACATGAAAAGATGCTCAACCTCACTCATTATCAGAGAAATGCAAATCAAAACCACTATGAGGTACCATTTCAGGCCAGTCAGAATGGCTGCTATCCAAAAGTCTACAAGCAATAAATGCACCCTCTCGGTGCAGAGAAAAGGGAACCCTCTTACACTGTTGGTGGGAGTGCAAACTAGTACAGCCACTATGGAGAACAGAGTGGAGATTCCTTTAAAAACTGGAAATAGTACTGCCATATGACCCAGAAATCCCACTGCTGGGCATTCTTACCAAGGAAACCAGAATTGAAAGAGTCACGTGCACCTCAATGTTCATTGCAGCACTGTTTATAATAGCCAGGACATGGAGGCAACCTAGATGTCCATCAGCAGATGAATGGATAAGAAAGCTGTGGTACATATACACAATGGAGTATTACTCAGCCATTAAAAAGAATACATTTGAATCAGTTCTAATGAGGTGGATGAAACTGGAGCCTATTATACAGAGTGAAGTAAGCCAGAAAGAAAAACACCAATACACTATACTAACACATATATATGGAATTTAGAAAGGTGGTAACAATAACCCTGTATGCGAGACACCAAAAGAGACACAGATGTATAGAACAGTCTTTTGGACTCTGTGGGAGAGGGCAAGGGTGGGATGATTTGGCAGAATATCATTGAAACATAACAGATACTTGGGGCTGGTGCACTGGGATGATCCAGAGGGATGGGTTGGGGAGGGAGGTAGGAGGGGTTCAGGATGGGGAATATGTGTACACCCATGGCACAATCATGTTGATGTATGGCAAAACCAATACAATGTTTTAAAATAATTAGCCTCCAATTACAATAAATAAATTTATATTAAAAAAAACCTGGTACTTGCATTGGCATAAAAAAGCAAAAATAAAATCATCCTTCTAGATATTAAAACTCATATTTTAGCACATACTGGAAATAGAGGGCATTCACTTATTTGCTTAATCACAGAATGCTAGTTTTTCAATGATTGGAACAATAACTATATCTCTATTTCTCCCTTTGTCTTAGTAAATATATCTTTTATAACCAAATTATTTCAAATTAAAAGCTATTATTCTATAAAGAAAGTTGTTCTAGATTGTTTTAAAACCTATTTGAATTTTCCAAAGAAGACCAATCAATTTTAATTTAAGCATAAGAGAAACAATATTTTCTCTTAAACCTATGTAATATATTACTATAAATATTTCATAAAGGCCTA
The DNA here is from genome assembly GCF_000754665.1 of Bison bison bison. Lineage (NCBI taxonomy): Eukaryota > Metazoa > Chordata > Mammalia > Artiodactyla > Bovidae > Bison > Bison bison. The sequence continues at coordinate 3,894,963 of NW_011494840.1, read as the reverse complement.
AAATCAGAACTTTTGTTCATGTAGAGCTGACTGGATGAGATTAGTGTCCAAATATCACCTGGTAAAGAGAAAAGAGAATCAAGGAAGACTGCTGTCTCTCATATGCCTTTTCCATAGCTGCAGATGCAAGAAAATACTGACCTCTTCTTGTGATTCCAGGGTACAGTTTTACAGACAGTTCTAACCAGGGTAGCTCAGAATTTTTCCAGATGGGAGTTTAGGACATGATAGAAAGCTCCAATTAACCTAAGACCCCAAAGGCTACTAGCTCAAGGAAAACAATTTATTTCTTAACTGGGACATAAATCTAGTCAAAAAATAGAACATCATCAGTGCCCTGAGGCATTCAAAAGCATTAATTGTACTTGGACTTTTCTGAACAGATACAGAAAAGAGGGGCAATTTACTTTAAAAAAAAAAAGAAAGAAAGAAAGAAAAGTAAAACCATACTCTAATGAAAAGTCGGAAATCACTTTAGTTCAGTCGCTCAGTCATGTCCGACTCTTTGTGACCCTATGGACCGCAGCACGCCAGGCCTCGCTGTCCATCAGCAACTCCCAGAGCGTGCTCAAACTCATGTCCACTGAGTTGGTGATGCCATCCAACCATCTCATCCTCTGTCATCCTCTTCTCCTCCTGCCTTTAATATTTCCCTATATCAGTCTTAGTGAGTCAGTTATTTTCATTAGGTGACCAAAATATTTGAGCTTCAGCTTCAGCATCAGCCTATCCAATGAATAGGAAGAAATCACTTTGGATAAAAGGAAACAAAATTCATGTATTGACTGATACAGTCCCCTTTAATTTAGATTTTAAACAATGGTACAGTATGGTATGGTATTCATGATGGCATTAAATAATTTGGATTAATTATCAACGAATAGTTTACACTATTAGGTAATCATCAGCTTTTCTGGAATAGTGTCATGTTAAAACACTTTAGTAATATTGCACGGAAATATGTCACCAAAGTTTTGTCTTTATTAGAAATATCCTTAAGAATAAATGTCACACTCGATGTGCTTGATTGAATCTAAATCTAAAATTTCATGTAATAGTAACAAGGTTTGTCTCTCTGGTATTTTGACTTTACCTCTCTCTGACCATGTCTTTTCTGAATTTAGCAGATTCTGTAGTAGACAAAGAAGCTCTTGGAAAGACCACTTTCATTATTATCCTGTCCAAATGCTCTCTATCTTTGTTCAGGAAGTCAAAATTTAATAGCCCTGTCAATCTTTAATATCCCTATAAAGGTTACTCTATAATGATCTTAAAACTTTCAGATAGTTTTAAAAAGGAAGACAGGAGTGGAGAGCTCCTCTGTAAAAAGTGATGGAGATCTTCCTTGGTATAATCATGATAACTTTAAAATTCAAAGGCTTAGAAAGGTATAATCTTCCAAGACTGAACCAGGAAGAAGTACAAAATATGAACAAGCCAATCATAAGTACTGAAATTAAAAGTGATTTTAAAAGTTCTAAAAAAAGTATAGGATCAGATGGCTTCATAGCAGAATTCTATTAAACATTGAGAAATGTTTCCTGTCTTTCTGAAACTGTTCCAAAAAATTTCAGAGGAAGGAATATATCCAAACCTCTTCTATATAGCCCCTACAACTCTGACAACAAATCTAAAGATACCACCCAAAAAAAAAGGTAAAGACCAGTACCACTGACATGAAAATCCTCAACAAAATACTAGTAAACTGAATGTAATAATACATTGTAAAGATCATATATGATGATCAAGGGTGATTTATCCCAGGGGTGCAAGGATTTTTCAATCTGCAAGTCAATCAGTGAGATACACCATATTAACAAATTGAAGAATAGAAACCATATGATCATCTCAATAGATGGAGAAAAACCTTTTGACAAAATCTGACACCCATTAAGATCCGGGAGCTGGCTGTGGCTCAGAACATGAACCCCTTATGGCCAAATTCAGACTTAAATTGAAGAAAGTGGGGAAAACCACTTGACCATTCAGGTATGACTTAAATCAAACCCCTTATGATTATACAGTGAAAGTGAGAAATAGATATAAGGGACTAGTTCTGATAGACAGAGTGCCTGATGAATTATGGACAGAGGTTCGTGACATGTACAGGAGACAGGGATCAAGACCATCCCCAAGAAAAAGAAATGAAAAGAAGCAAAATGGCTCTCTGAGGAGGCCTTACAAATAGCTGTGAAAAAAAGAGAAGCAAAAAGCAAAGGAGAAAAGGAAAGATATAAGCATCTGAATGCAGAGTTCTAAAGAATAGCAAGGAGAGATAAGAAAGGCTTCCTTAGCGATCAATGCAAATAAATAGAGGAAAACAACAGAATGGGAAAGACTAGAAATCTCTTCAAGAAAATTAGAGATACGAAGGGAATATTTCATGCAAAAATGGGCTCGATAAAGGACAGAAATGGTATGGACCTAACAGAAGCAGAAGATATTAAGAAGAGGGGGCAAGAATACACAGAAGAACTGTACAAAAAAGAGCTTCATGACCCAGATAAGCATAATGGTGTGATCACTTACCTAGAGCCAGACATCCTGGAATGTGAAGTCAAGTGGGCCTTAGAAAGCATCACTATGAACAAAGCTAGTGGAGGTGATGGAATTCCAGTTGAGCTATTTCAAATCCCAAAAGATGATGCTGTGAAAGTGCTGCACTCAATAAGCTAGCAAATTTGGAAAACTCAGCAGTGCCTACAGGACTGGAAAAGGTCAGCTTTCATTCCAATCCTAAAGAAAGGCAATGCCAAAGAATGCTCAAACTATCGCACAATTGCACTCATCTCACAAACTAGTAAAGTAATGCTCAAAATTCTCCAAGCCAGGCTTCAACAATACGTGAACCATGAACTTCCAGATGTTCAAGCTGGTTTTAGAAAAGGTAGAGGAACCAGAGATCAAATTGCCAACATCTGCTGGATCATGGAAAAAGCAAGAGAGTTCCAGAAAAAAATCTATTTCTGCTTTACTGATTATGCCAAAGCCTTTGACTGTGTGAATCACAATAAACTGTGGAAAATTCTGAAAGAGATGGGAATATGAGACCACCTGACCTGCCTCTTGAGAAACCTATATGCAGGTCAGGAAGCAACAGTTAGAACTAGTCATGGAACAACAGACTCATTCCAAATAGGGAAAGGAGTATGTCAAGATTGTATATTATCACCCTGCTTATTTAACTTATATGCAGTGTACATCATGAGAAATGCTGGCCTGGAAGAAGCACAAGCTGGAATCAAGATTTCCAGGAGAAATATGAATAACCTCAGGTATGCAGATATCATCCTTATGGAAGAAAGTGAAGAGGAACTAAATAGCCTCTTGATGAAAGAGGAGAGTGAAAAAGTTGGCTTAAAGCTCAACATTCAGAAAACGAAGATCATGGCATCTGTCCCATCACTTCATGGGAATTAGATTGGGTAACAGTGAAAACAGTGTCAAAATTTATTTTGGGGGGCTCCCAAATCACTGCAGATGTTGATTTTAGCCATGAAATTAAAAGACGCTTACTACTTGGAAGGAAAGTTATGACCAACCTAGATAGCATATTGAAAAGCAGAGACATTACTTTGCCAACAAAGGTCCGTTTAGTCAATGTTATGGTTTTTCTAGTGGTCATGTATGGATGTGAGAGTTGGACTGTGAAGAAAGCTGAGCACTGAAGAATTGATGCTTTTAAACTGTGGTGTTGGAGAACACTCTTGAGAGTTCCTGGGACTGCAAGGAGATCCAACCAGTCCATTCTGAAGGAGATCAGCCCTGAGATTTCTTAGGAAGGAATGATGCTAAAGCTGAAACTCCAGTACTTTGGCCACCTCATGCGAAGAGTTGACTCATTGGAAAAGTCTCTGATGCTGGAAGGGATTGTGGACAGGAGGAGAAGGGGACAACAGAGGATGAGATGGCTGGATGGCATCACTGACTCGATGGATGTGAGTCTCAGTGAACTCCCGGAGTTGGTGATGGACAGGGAGGCTTGGCGTGTCTCAAAGAGTCAGACACGACTTAGAGACTGAACTGAACCGAACTGAACTAATGATAAAAATTCTCCAGAAAGTGGGCATATAGGGAATCAACCTTCAAAAACAGGCCATATATAACAAACCTATCGTTAATATCATACTCAATGGTGAAAAGTGGAAAACATATCCTCTAAGGTCAGGAACAAGACAGGGACATCCACTCTTGCCAATTTTGTGGCCAAAGCAATTACAGAAGAATAAATAAAAGGAATCCAAATTGGAAAAGAGGAATTAACACTGTCAGTGTTTGCAGATGACATGATACTATAGATTGAAAACTCTAAAGATTCTACCAGAAAACTAGTAGTCATCATCAGTGAATTTGTTAAAATTGCAAAATACAAAATTAATAGACAGAAATCTCTTGCATCTCTATTCACTAACAAGAAAGGCTAGAAAGAGAAATTAAGGAAACAATCACCTTTACCATTGCACCAAGAAGAATAAAATATCTAGAAATAACTCTACTTAAGGAGACCTAAGACCTATTTTTTTTAAACTGTAAGAAATTGTTGAAAGAAATTGAACATGAAAGAAACACATAGAAGGATATATCATGTTCTTGAATTTTCCAATACAATATTGTAAAGTAAAAGTAATAATAATAATAATAATTTTTAAAAAGTTTTGAAAAATAAATCAAAAAATCAGAATTTTCAAAATGATTATACTACCTGAGCCAATTTACACATTCAATAAAATCTGTTAAAATTACCAAATGATGTTTTCCACAGAATTAGAACAATTTTTTTTTTTGTATAGAAATACAAAAGGCCCCAAATAGCCAAAGCAGTCCTTAAAAAAAAAAAAGAAAGAAAAAAACGAGATCAAGGAAACAGGCTCCCTGACTTCATACTATACTATAAAACTACAGTAGTAAAAACAGTATGGTAGTGGCACAAAAACAGAAATATGGATCAATGGAACAGAATAGAAAGCACAAAAGTAAACTTATGCATATATAGTGACATGATCTATGACAAAACAGTTAGGAAGATACAGTGGAGAAAGATTCTCTTCAATAAATGATGCTGGGCAAACTGGCCAGCCATGTGCAAAAGAAAGATATTAGAATATTCTCTAATAGCATGTACAAAAATAAATTCAACATGGGTTAAAGGCGTAGATGTAATACTGGATACCATAAAGCTTGTAGAGAAAAACTAAGGAAGAACACTCTTTGACATAAATTTCAGCAATATCTTTTTGAATCTACCTCCTAGAGTAGTGAAAATAAAAAGAAAAATATACAACTGAGATCTAATTAAACTTAAAAGCTTTTGCACAGCACAGGAAACAATAAACAAAACAAAAAGACAACCCTTAGGATGGAAGAAAATGCTTGCAAATGAAGCAACCATCAAGGAATTAATCTCCCGAACATACAAACAGCCCACATGGCTCAATATATGAAAATCAAGCCAATCAAAAAATAGAAGATCTTAGCAAACGTTTCTCCAAAGGAGATCTACAGATGGCCAAAAAGCACATGAAAAGATGTTCATCAGTGCTCATTATTAGAGAAATGCAAATCAAAACTACAATAAGATACCACCTCACACATATTAGAATAGCCATCATCAAAAAGTGTACAAGTAATAAATGCTGGAGAGGGTGTGGAAAAAATGGAACCCTCTTACACTGTTGGTGGGAATGCAAATTGGTATTGCCACTGTGGAGAACAGTATGAAAAATCCTTAAAAACACTAAAAATATAACTACCATATGTCCTAGAAATCCCACTTCTAGGTATATATTTGGAAAAAACATAACTTGAAAAAAATGCATGCACCCAAATGTTCATAGCAGCACAATTTACAATAGCCCAAACATGGGAATGACTTAAATGTCCATCAACAGAGGAATGGATAAAGAGGATATATAAAGAGTATTACTCAGCCATAAACAAGAACAAAATAATGCCATTTGCAACAACATGGATGGACTGAGAGAGTGCCATACTGAGTGAAGTAAGTCAGAGAAAGACAAAAAGCATATGATGTCATTCATATGTAAAACCTAAAAATAATGATACAAATGAACTTTAAAAAAATAAAATAAAATTGAAACAAATTTGCAATTAGGGCTATAATGCACTGGAATATTTTTAATCTGTGTTATAAAGCTGTATATCTTATATTTATGTTACACTTTGACCCAATATTTGTAAACAGATTTAAAAATTCGGGGGCTGCCCTGGTGGCTCAGTCGGTAAAGAATCCACCTTCAATGCAGGAAACCTGGGTTTGATCCCTGAGCTGGGAAGATCCCCTAGAGGAGAGCATGGCAACCCATTCCAGTATTCTTGCCTGGAGAATCTCCATGGACAGAGGAGCCTGACAGGCTACAATCCATGGAGTCACAAAGAGTCAGCATGTAATAGTTAGGATGATATTTATTCAGTAGACCTAGAGATACTTTATTTCTGAAATAGCACAATCAACTCTAACTCAGTCTCAGTTATTTCTCCAAGGGATGAATAGACAGATGGATAGATAAGTAGAAAATCGGTGATAGATATGATAGATAGATAGATGATAGATAAACAGATGAGAGAATACATACATACATACATACAAATCAATTTTAGAGGAATAGTGTTCAACTAACCAACCTTCTTTTAGAACCCAAATTTAAGAAACTCAGTATTGTACTCTGCCTAGCTGGTCTCCGTGGATCACATGGCACATGTGTTTTAGGGACAGTCTAACTCCCCAAACTGAACCAAGCCAGTATCTTTTATTTTTCCTAAGCCTACTCCCAAATCTGAAATCTTGCTATCTCCATGATATGGAAAGTCAAGGTCACTGTGCTCTGCTGTGTTTAGTCCCTCAGTCCTGTCCAACTCTTTGCAACCCCATGGACTGTAGCCTGCTAGGCTCCTCTGCCCATGGGGATTCTCCAGGCAAGAATACTGGAGTGGGTTGTCATGGCCTCTTCCAAGTGATCTTCCCAATCCAGGGATCAAACCCAGGTCTCTCACATTGCAGGAGATTCTTTACCATCTGGGTGACCAGGAAAGCCCCAAGGTCACTGGCCCCAAGGAAATAGAGACAGAAAGTATTCTATGAAATTCTTATAATTCAGCTGACTCTAGTCTCTCTTATGAACTCTGTTTCAGTTAGAATGCCTTCTTTTCCATGAAACCTTACAGAAAGAGTTATAATCTATAAAGTTATATTATTTTTTACATTGCATAAAGTCTTGAAAATTTTGATTCCAGAGTTGGATTATTGATTTAATTATAACATCAAAGGGACTACCCTCATGGCTCAGCAGTAAAGAATACACCTGCAATCCGGTGGATTTAGATTACAGTCCATAGTGTCGCAAACAGTCGGACATGACTGAGAGACTAAACACACACATACCATCAAAGGTCAAACATCTCCCCTCTTTCTTTAATGTTTGGGGCTTGTCCTGTGGCACTTTCTATGTGAAGCATCAAATCCTTATAGAAGTTTCCCAAGCAGCAAGAAAGATGATGAACGCAAAAGGAGCATTTTCTCTTTTGTGCCTGTTTTTCATTTAGAGAGGGAAGACTTCTCCATCTCGGCCTCCCCCCACAAGACTTCCTTTTACGTTGAATTGGTCAGATCTGGGTCATAGTCTGTCATACACCAGAATAAAGGAACAGGATTTCCCCAGTTGGGTTAGACCAAACATGACTCATCTTCTCAGGTTGAGCATATTTATTTATGGGTCCCTTCTGTCCCATTAACCTCCAAAAGGCATTTGCTAAGAAAGAGAGAAAAAACAGAAAGGCCCATTAGGTACATAATCCACCAAAGTAATGTCGTTATGAAGTAGTGAGTGGAAAGGGAAATTTGAGAAGCTAGAGATTGATGGAGTTGTGGACTTCTGACTCAGAAGCAGATAAATATATTAGAATGGAGATAATTACACTTTAAAATAGGTACAAATAGAAAGGATGGCCTATGCAATATTTTTTAAACTTTAATTATAACCGTCATCTAGGGAAGGGTTTTATTTGCTCGAGATTATAATTCATTCTTAGTTCTACACCAAGAAAAAAAATCTTGGAATCCTCTTAGAATTTGAAAAATGGCACAATTCAAAGGTGCAGCAAGAATATATTTTAAACCACCCATGCTTTCATTTATAATGAGACACAAAGAAAATATGTAGTAAAAGATTTTTAAGAAATGAAAAATGCTTTACCTTCCAAAAGCCTAAATATTTCTCAAAGCCACAATGTAGAAAAATTAATAGACCTGCAGGCAGCTGTGACACACGTATCCACAAAATTAGGGAATAATTTAGCTTAATTAAACAATTGTTTATAAAGAGATTAAAAATTATACTAAAACAATGTTCTCTCAAAATGTACTATTTTCCCAAAAATGAGTGATATTTAATTCAGCTACAATTTTTCTGTAGAAGAACAGAGAGCAGTTGCTTGAAGTTGGGAAGGAGTAAAATGATAAAGTAGGCTGAAGATACATTTGAGTAGAAGACAAGTACACACAAACACACCCACATCTCACACACACACAAACACAATATCTCCAACATGTAATCCCATAGAAAATAAAAATGGAATACTAAAAATTACTTAATCTATAACAAGACAAGAAATGAAAAGACAGAGCATGTCAATCCTTATGTTACATTAAAACTGACTATTTTAACTAAAGGCAAAGGCTTTCAGGTAAATACAACATCAAGATCAAATTTCATGGATTTTATAAGAGATAGATTTTAACTACACAGACATAGGCAAGGTAAAGTAAACAGAAGAACAAACAGTACACCAGGCAGAGCCTAAACGTAAGAACACTGGTATGGCTATGTTAGTGTCACAGTAGGCTTAAAAAAAAAAAAAAAAGGATTACCAGGGTAAAGAGGAGCATTTCTTAAAGACAAAAGTGTTGATTGATTCTATGTGGACTAATGTGTGTGCATTTCATAACAGTGGTCCAAAAGTACAGAAAGCAAATATTGATACAACAAACAGAAGAAATAACCAAATCCACAATTATTTTTGAAAAATGTAACACTCCTGTCTCTGTGATTCAAACATCAGTCAAATATTACTGAGGCCACAACATAAATAATAGTATCAACCTACTTGACGTAATTTTTATGGAACTCTATTGCTAATCACTCGGGGAAGGCAATGGCACCCCACTCCAGTACTCTTGCCTGGAGAATCCCATGGACGGAGGAGCCTGGTAGGCTGCAGTCCATGGGGTTGCTAAGCATCGGACACGACTGAGCGACTTCACTTTCACTTTTCACTTTCATGCATTAGAGAAAGAAATGGCAAATGGCGAATCCCAGGGACAGGGGAGCCTGGTGGGCTGCCGTCTATGGGGTTGCACAGAGTCAGACACGACTGAAGTGACTTACCTATAGCTAATCACTACAAAATACACATTCATTCCCAGGACATATGTACGTTCACCATGACAAACTGTATACTATGTCATAAATAACCATCAATAACCATAAATAACCTAACTCCATAATTTTAAAAACACACAAAAGAGTTTTATTTGATCCCAATAATATTAAACTGCAAATTAACCTTTAAAATACCTGAGAAACTCCCCCAACATTTGAGGATTAAGCAATCTTCTAAACAACCCATGAAGAAAGAAGATAGCTCAAGGAAGACCAGAAAATATTTCAACTGAATGATAATGAAAGCACAGCATATTGAAATGTGTGGAATGCTGCCAAAATAGTCTTAGACAGAAATTTATAACTTCAGATGGTTATACCAGAAAAGAAGAAATTGTAAAATAAATGACTTGACATCTTAAGAAACCAATATAATAGTGAATTCAACTGAAACAGACAATTTTCTTGAATGAATTTTAGTCTGGCTCCCTTAAGGCCACTTCTCAACTAGACTTCCACCTTGGGCTTTCCTATTCATCCTTTTTGGACCTGTGTTGTCCAGTTTAGCAAAAGCTTGCTAAGCCATTTAACGGGAAATCCTCCATCTTCAATATCTGAGCTTATGTCAAATTTCTCATCTTCCACAAGTCCCCTGGTGAGGTCTGATCACATTGGGCTGCCTTCAACAAGAATACTGACGAGTTGATTCAGACGGAATCCGTGCTTATTCCAGATGTTACATCTTAGTACTGTTCTATCACTGGCCCTTCCCTGCTCCTTGACTGTACATCTCCATCTGCCCACACTGTCTGACGTAAAGAATGAACCAATTCTGCACTGAGGCATTTTCCCCCTATTATAATAGTTCCTGAATAAAATCTATTTCTACCACTTTCACTACTGTCCAGCTCTGGATATCTTTTCTAATCCAACCCAAAATAAATAGAAGAAAGAAAACAATAAAAATAAGACAGGAACTTAATACAATAGAATACAAACAATAGAAAAAAATTAATAAGGCCATAGTTCACATTATTGATGAAATCTTTAAACAATCAAGAGAGAAAGATAGAGCTAGCACCATGGGGAAAAAAAAATTCACTCCTGAAACACTAAACAAGGTGGATGGATCTTAAAATAGAAAGCACTAAGCAAAAGAAGCGAGATACAAAAGAATACACAGGGTATGATTCTATTCATGTTTTAGTGACTTATGGATATGGCTTTTAGAGTCTACTATTTCAACCCTCAGATATAAGTGGACCCTTTCCTTGGAACTGAACCTCGTTGAAAAGCAAATGCAGACTTCTATAGAGGTACAAGGCTTTGATTATAAAAGTTTACATTTTGATACTGGTCACTGCCCAAACCAAGCCCAGGTTTAATATATTTTTGTAGCTAGAGATTGAACTTCCCAGCTCCTCAAAGGAAACAGGTACAGTCTAGTAATTTTGGCAGCATTCATATTCATTGATCCCAATTTCATCTCACCACTGCATTTAAATTGTTTCAGTTCATTTCCGTTCAGTTCAGTCGCTCAGTCATGTCTGACTCCGCAACCCCATGAATCGCAGCATGCCAGGCCTCCCTGTCCATCACCAACTCCTGGAGTTCACTCAGACTCACGTCCATCAAGTTGGTGATGCCATCCAGCCATCTCATCCTCTGTCATCCCCTTCTCCTCCTGCCCCCAATCCCTCCCAGCATCAGAGTCTTTTCCAATGAGTCAACTCTTCGCATGAGGTGGCCAAAGTACTGGAGTTTTAACTTTAGCATCATTCCTTCCAAAGAAATCTCAGGGCTGATCTCCTTCAGAATGGACTGGTTGGATCTCCTTGCAGTCCAAGGGACTCTCAAGAGTCTTCTCCAACACCACAGTTCAAAAGCATCAATTCTTTGGTGCTCAGCTTTCTTCACAGTCCAACTCTCACATCCATACATGACCAGTTAAATTCCATTGAGGAAGGGGAAGGGGCTGGTTAATAATGTGCCCATGGCAAATTAGAAGGCATACAGTCTACCTAAATGAACAGTCATATGGCATATGCACTCATTATGCCAGCAAATTTGGGAAACTCAGTAGTGGCCACAGGTCTGGAAAAGGTCAGTTTTCATTCCAATGCCAAAGATAATTCCAAAGAACGCTCTAACTACTGCACAATTGCACTCATCTCACATGCTAGTAAAGTAATGCTCAAAATTCTCCAAGCCAGGCTTCAGCAATACATTAATAATTGTGAATTTACAGATGTGCAAGCTGGTTTTAGAAAAGACCAAGGAACTACAGATCAAATTGCTGACATCTGTTGGATCATCAAAGAAGCCAAAGAGTTCCAGAAAAACATCTATTTCTACTTTATTGACTATAACAATGCCTTTGACTGTGTGGATCACCACAAACTGTGGAACATTCTTGAGATGGGAATACCAGACCACCTGACTTGCCTCTTGATAAATACATATGCAAGTCAGGAATCAACAATTAGAACTGGACATGATACAACAGACTGACTCCAAATAGGGAAGGGAGTATGCCAAGGCTGTATATTGTCACCCTGCTTATTTAACTTATATGCAGAGTACATCATGAGAAACGCTGGCCTGGATGAAGCACAAGCTGGAATCAAGATTGCCAGGAGAAATATCAATAACCTCAGATATGCAGCTGACACCAAACTTATAGCAAAAAGTGAAGATGAACTGAAGAGCCTCTTGATGAAAGTGAAAGAGGAGAGTGAAAATGTTGGCTTAAAGCTCAACATTCAGAAAACTAAGATCATAACATCCAGTCCCATCACTTCATGGCAAATAGTTGGAGAAACAGTGGAAACAGTTACAGACTTTATTTTTTGGGGCTCCAAAATCACTGCAGATGGTGACTGCAGCCATGAAATTAAAAGACTTACTCCTTGGAAGAAAATTTATGACCGACCTAGACAGAATATTAAAAGGCAGAGACACATCTTTGCCAACAAAGGTCCATCTAGTCAAGGCTATGGTTTTCCAGTAGTCATTGTGGATGTAAGAGTTGGACTATAAAGAAAGATGAATGCCACAGAATTGATGCTTTTGAACTGTGGTGTTGGAGAAGACTCTTGAGAGTCCCTTGGACTGCAAGGCGATCAAACCAGTCCATCCTAAATGAAATCAGTTCTGAATACTCATTGGAAGGACTGATGTTGAAGCTGAAACTCCAAAACTTTGGCCACCTGATGCAAAGAACTTACCACTGGAAAAAGCCCTGAGGCTAGGAAAGACTGAAGGTGGGCGGAGAAGGGGACAACAGAGGATAAGATGGTTGGATGGCAACACCAAGTCAATGGACATGAGTTTGAGTAAACTCTGGGAATTGGTGATAGACAGGGAGGCCTGTTATGCTGCAGTCCATGGGGTCGCAAAGAGTCAGACACAACTGAGCGACTGAATTGACTAACCGGCTGAAATGAACAGTCACCACTCAGTTCTGAACATCACCTCAGACTGAAACCTGAATCCATGTGCGAGGACTTACCTGCTTATGAATCTAATCCATGTGCTGCTTCTGCTGTTGCTAAATTGCTTTAATCGTGTCCGACTCTGTGTGACCCCATAGATGGCAGCCCGCCAGGCTTCCCCATCTTTGGGATTCTCCAGGCAAGAACACTGGAGTGTGTTGCCATTTTCTTCTCCAATGCATGAAAGTGAAAATTGAAAGTGAAGTCTCTCAGTCGTGTCCAATGCTTAGCGACCCCATGGACTGCAGCCTACCAGGCTCCTCCATCCATGGGATTATCCAGGCAAGAGTACTGGAGTGGGTTGCCATTGCCTTCTCTGCTAATCCAATGTGGCTGGGACTCAAACTTCGCCAAAACAACAGTCTTCCAACTGAGGTCACACACCTGATTTCAAGGCCTAATTAATTCAGATACTTGATGTCTCATTGCAGATGAATTCATTGAGAGACAAAGTGATAGGTAAGAAGTGGATATATTTAGAGAGAAACACATCCTACAGATAAAGGTGTGGGCCATCTCAGAAGAAAGAGTGCCCTTAGGAGAAGTAAGCTTCACAGACAAGGGTGTGGGCCGTCATGGAAGGCCAGTGCAGTCTCAAATTGTGGCGTGGTTAGCTATTATGGGCTGGGTAATTTCATACACAGAAGAACTGTACACAAAGGTTTTAATGTCCTGGATAACCACGATGGTGTAGGCTCTCACTCAGAGCCAGACATTCTGGAGTCTGAAGTCAAGTGGGTCTTAGGAAGCACTGCTGCCAAAAAAGATAGTGGAAGTGATGGAATTCCAACAAAGCTATTTAAAATCTTAAAAAAAAAAAAAAAAAAGATGCTGTAAAGTGCTGCCCTCAATAAGCCGGCAAATTTGGAAAACCCAGCAGGGGCCACAGGACTGGAAAAGTTCAATCCTCATCCCAATTCCCAAGAAGGACAGTACTAAAGAATGTTCAAACCATTGGACAACTGAGCTCATTTCCCATGCTACTAAGGTTGTACTCAAAATCCTCCAATCTAGGCTTCAGTATTGCATGAACCAAGAACTTCCAGGTGTTCAAGTCGGGCAGAAAAGGCAGAGGAACCAGAAATCAAGTTACCAACATTCAGTGGATCACAGAGAAAGGTAAGAAAGTATAGAAAAACATCTACATTTCATTGATTACATTAAAGCCTTTGACTATCTGGATCATAACAAACTGTGGAAAATTCTTTAAGATTGGGAATACCAGATCATCTTACCTCTCTTTTGATAAACCTGTATGTGGGTCAAGAAGCAACAGTTAGAAGTCTGTATGGAACAACTGACTGGTTCTGGATTGAGAAAGGAGTACTACAAGGCTGTTTACTGTTACTCTGTTTGTTTATACACAGAGCACATTATACAAAATGCCAGGCTGGATGAGTTACAAGCTGGAATCAAGATTTCCGGGAGAAATATCAACAACCTCAGATATGCAGATGATAACACTCTAATGGCAGAAAGCAAAGGGAACTAAAGAGCTTCTTGATGAAGGGGAAGGAGAGGAGTAAAAAAGCCAGCTTAAAACTCAATAATAAAAAACTAAAATGATCGCATCTGGTCCCATTACTTCATGACATATAGAAGGGGAAAATGTGGAAGCAGTAACAGATTTTCACTTCTTGGCCCTAAAATCACTGCAGATGGTGACTACAGCCATGAAATTAGAAGACAATTGTTTCTTGGCAGGAAAATTGTGACAAACCTAGACAGTGTGTTAAAAAGGAGACATCACTTTGCCAAACAAAAGCCCATATAGTCAAGGATGTGGTCTTTCCACTAGTCATGTACGGATGTGAGTGCAGAACCATAAAGAAAGCAGAGTGTTGAAAACTTGATGCTTTCCAATTGTGGTGCTGGAGAAGACTCTTGAGAGTCCCTTGAACTTCAAGGAGATCAAACCAGTCAATCTTAAAGAAAATCAACCCTGAATACTCTTTGGAAAAACTGATGCTGAAGCTGAAACTCCAATACTTTGGCCACTTGATGCAAACAGCTGACTAATTGGAAAAGACCCTAATTCTGGGAAAGATTGAAGGCAGGAGAAGAAGAGGGCCACGACAAAGGATGAGATGGTTGGATGGCATCTCTGACTCAATGGACATGAACTGGGCAAACTCTTAGAGGTGGTGAGGGACAGGGAGGTCTGGTGTGCTGCAGTCCATGGGCTTGCAAAGAGTCAGAAATAACTAGGTAATGAAACAAAAACAAATTTCACAGGCTAATGAATGGGAGGATTATTCCAACTCTTTTGGAGGAAGGAGTGGAAATTTCCAGGAATTGGGACATCACCCCGATTTTAATCTTTGATGGTCAGCCTTGAACTGTTATGGCACCCATGGTTGTGTAACTTCATTTGTTGATGTGTTGCAGTTCTTGGGTTGTTCAGCTACAAAGTTGTGCCCCTGTCTCTCTGACCCCATGGACTGCAGCACACCAGGCCTCCCTATCTGTCACCATCTCCCAGAGTTTGCCCAAGTTCATGTTCATTGCATCAGTGATGCTGTTCAGCCATCTCATCCTCTGATGCCCTCTTCTCCTTCTGCCCTTGACCTTTCCCAGCATTATGGAGT
This sequence comes from Bison bison bison, assembly GCF_000754665.1. NCBI lineage: Eukaryota > Metazoa > Chordata > Mammalia > Artiodactyla > Bovidae > Bison > Bison bison. Next base: position 3,879,486 of record NW_011494840.1, on the reverse strand, counting down.
TTTCCAGTATGTCATCTGTTCTCATCAGATGACCAAAATACTGGAGCTTCAGCTTCAGCATCAGTCCTTCCAGCAAATATTCAGTGCTGATCTGTCTTAAGATTGACTGGTTTGATCTCCTCACTGTCCAAGGGACTTTCAGAAGTCTTCTCCAGTGAAGGCATCAATTATTTGGCGTTCTTTCTTCTTGATGGTCCAGCTCTCACAACTATCTGTGATCACTGGAAGACTATAGCATTGATACTACAGACCTTTGTCAGCAGAGTAATGTCTCTGCTTTTCAACACACTGTCTAGGTTTGTCATTACTTTCTTGCCAAGAGGCAGTTAGTTGTCTTCTGATTTCATGGCTGCAGTCACCATCAATAGTGATTTTGGAGCCCCAAAAAGGAACTCTGTCACTACCTCCACATTTTCCCCTGCTATCTGCCGTGCAGTAAGCGAGCAGATGCCATAATCTTATTATTATTATTTTTTTAATATTTAGTCTTAAGATGGTCCTTTCACTCTCCTCCTTCACCTTCATGAAGAGACTCTAGTTCTTCTTCATTTCTGCCATTAGAGAGTATCATCTGCATTTCTGAGGTTGCTGATGTTTCTCCTGCTTATCTTGATTCCAGCTTGTAACTCATCCAGCCCAGCGTTTCTCATTATGTGCTCCGTGTATAGGTTAGGCAAACAGGGTGCCAACAAGACAGCCCTGTTGTACTCCTTTCTCGATCTTGAACCATTCAATTGTTCTATACAAGGTTGTAACTGTTGCTTCTTGACCTACCTACAGGTTTCTCAGGAGACAGATAAGATGGTCTGATATTATCGTTGTTCTTACTATTTCCTGCTTCACCATGTACAATTTTACTTGATTCATGGACCTAATATTCCAAGTTCCTATACAATACTGTTCTTTGTAGCATCAGATTTTACTGTCATCACTGGACACATCCACAACTGAACGTCATATCCTCTTTGGCCCAGTAGTTTCATTCATTCTGGGGTTATTGATAATTATCCTCCAACTGGATACCTTCAGACCTGGGGGACTCATCTTTTGGTGTCATATATTTTTGGCCTTTTATACAGTTCATTAGGTTCTAACGGCAAATATGCTTGGGTGGTTTGCCATTCCCTCCTCCAATGTATCATGTTTTGTCAGAACTCTCTGCTACGACCAATTCGTCTTGGGTGGCCCTGAATGGCATGGCTCATAGCTTCATTGAGTTAAGCTAGCCCCTTCTCCATGACAAGACAGTGATCCTTGGAAGGGGTTGATGTGTTACAATGAGCTATATGGATGCTCAAGTTCTGGTGGAAGTTGACTTCACCACCATCTTGGAACCATTTAGTTTTAACCAGCTTATGCCATGTCCTGGAGTGATGTGATCCTTTCAAAGGTTGCACCCTGTCCCCTTTCCTCCTGTTTCAGTTTCACTAATTCTTGCTATGAAAAGCTAAGTATTCTTAGATATTTTAATTATTCATGAAGGGCATGAAATTAAGATTTTAAGTGGTATTTAAATTGTCAAAACATCTCTCACTTCTAATTCTATTCCTTTATTTAAGAGCACTGAGGAATGATTAAAATATTTTCTAAAAATTCAGTTTAGTTACAAGTCATAATGAAGAGGACTTGTAAAGTATCAGTCATAACAAGATTACCCTCAGTCTCAGGGAACACACATCCTTTTAAAATTTTACAGCCTAAATAGCATTTGCTAAAGGAACACAGTAACCTACTTCCTACTGAGTCTGGCCAAGTGATAAACTGTGCTTTCTGGTGATATTTTACACATTTCAAAGTGATAATAGCTTCTTCTAAGACAAACAAGTCTCCAAGTTGAAAACAGAATTGACAACATAGGGAAAATGCCTTATTATTGACCAGTAAGAGATCTTTGTCATGATTTATAATCATCTTTATCAATAATAAAATTATTTCTCAGTAAAATTTTCAAACTTTCAGATCCCATTCTATATTGTCTCACTTGGCCCCCATAGCAGACCTCAGATAGAAGATGTCAGATATCATCCCCATTGTTTTGGTGAGTAAGTGGAAGTGAAACCCAACAAGACCCTTTGGGGCCCTCATAGATACCAAAGCCCACCTGTTTTCCTTGTTTCCTGGTTGTAGGAAAAAGGCTTTAGTCTCTTAAATTTTTCCTGAGTTTCAAAGGAAAGATCAGTTGCTAATCAGGGAAGGGAGTGAATGCAGAAACAAAGGACAAACAGTCAGGAAACAATAGAGCAGCCATTAAGCAAAGTTTTTGTTCCTCTGGAAAGAATATACATAGCAATACTTTTCAGTTCTTTTGTAGGAACTAAAGCTCCCCCACCCAGGTAGAAGATGGTTAACTTTAGCCTGAGCAGAAGCATGTGCACCTGAGACTGGTTGGAACCAGAAGGCTGAAGATTGAGATTCTGGGAACACCACCCTGTTACTTACTAAACAGGACCCTGTAGGGCTCCTGGAGACACAAGCCTTTCTGTGTCTCCTGTTTCTTTATTATAAGAAATAGGCTTCGGTCAGCCTCAATGTCCTCCTCTGAGTGAGCACATTCAAACAGTTGCTAATTAGGAAAAGAAGGAGATATGGAAACAAGGAAGAAAAAGTCAAGAGAAACAACTGCGCAGATTTAGGGCAAGGTCCTGGTCAAGGGATACACATAACAGTATCTTTGAGCCTTTTCGCAAGTACTGAAACCTCTACCAGGTGGGAGAAGTTAACTGTATGTTACCCACAAACATAGTGAGTTAGAAATTGCTAGGCTGTCAGTGTAAGACTCTGAGACCTCGGTCTTGTTTCCAATAGACATGTTGATCCATTAACCTAAAGCTATATCCTTTGTCCTGGAATGGGTAGTTGGTCTGATAAATTATCAGCACTCAGATCCAGGATGCCCGAGGGAAAAACAACTAGTGATCATTAATCTTTAGCCCATATAGCTGGCCCATTGTAAATGGAGAGGGGTATAAAAAAGGGTGGTGACTTAATCCAAGGATTAAGAGAAGCCATAAAGATGTTAAGTTTAACATTTTGATCTTTAAGCTGATTGGTTAGAAACGACATGTTTTAGGAATGGGAGCCAACCGAAAATGTGCAGTTTAATACTGGTAAGCATACAAACTACTGTAAGTCCTGCCTTTAGGGAGCTGTTTACCCTCTTTCAGTGTCTATGCTGAGAGCTTTGTATTTCCCTTTTCTTTAATAAGTCCTATTCACTTGCTTCCATGTTTGCATGTTCGTGAAGTTCATTCTTTTGCTCTCTGAATAAGAACTCAGATTCCCGTTTCAACAGAGATTTCAAACCAGTTCCAACAAGAAAGTTGGTGATACTGACTCCCCTTTACCTCATTACCAACCAGTCAAAATGTCCACAAACTGATCATGCCCTCTATGAAGCATTACTATAAAATTGAAGACACACAACTTTGAGGGCATTAGCCTGCAGTGGCCCACTTTCTCTGCCAAAGCAAGAGACATGTTCTTTTTCACTTCACCCAAAGCTTTCTCTCTCTGAGATTTAATTCAGTGTCAGGGTACAGAGGCAAGATTCAGCTTTATTACCTCACCTCCAATCAATCAGAAGAAAGTTGTGCACAGTGGAGCCCTGCCTTCAAATTTGCTTTTAAAAACTCTTCCCTGAAACCCATCTAAGGGTTTAGGGTCTTTGAACACAAACCACCTTTTCTCCTTGCCTGGCCCTGCAATGAACATTTATCCTCTCCAAAGTCCAAAATTTTTATTTGTGTGGCCTCACTGTACATCAAGCATACAAACTTGAATTTGACAACAGAAGCAAAGAGCCTTTAAGTTACTGTTTTGTATCATACAGCAAGCCAGAGGCACTAGGGGAGGTACTGAAACTTCTAATACCTACTCCAATGAAAGTATTTTCCTTTCCTTCAGAACAGAAAGCATAAAACAGACATCTTTAGACTGTTACCTGGCTGCACGCATTCACACAATTTTAGTACACACTTTTAAATTATGTGAAAAATTTTAGCAACTCAGATATTTCACCTAAAAACCTTCATTTCATTCCTCTCTGTTGGTTCAAAAACTCTATTTGTTCAAAGATTTGGTGAAATCTGAAATTGGCCCCTGAACATGGAGGACAAAGAGGGATGGAAGAAAGAGGCTGATCATTTCAGACTGCTGGTAGATAAGCCTCATTTCAGAAAGAGGCTTATTTCAGGCAGCCACAGATGATTAGATCTCCTGGCTAACACAGTTCAGACCAGCTCTCAAAGTTGTTAATGGCTTGGCTATGGGAACTGTTGGCAAAGCATACATTTCCAAGACAGCAAAGGAGATAAGAAGCCTCTACTGCCCAGATCATTAGGTGGTCACATCTCCAACACTTTCTTGAGTAATTAAATATCTGAGAATAATCAGGTACAAAGAATTAGGCTGACTAGTAATCAATTTCCTGAGTATCTTACATGCTTTCCAGTTTGCCATGGCTCCCATCAACCAGTCCATCACCGTTTCTTCATATAAAGTTGGATCTACCTGGATGCTGTGGGGTCCTACAGTTTTGGATCCTCCATTAGTCTCTATTGCCCCTCACAGACCTGACCTCATGCTTTGATTCTTTCCTTGTCATACTCTGTCTTTAAATTCTCCTGACCTTTAGGAAATAGCCAGGAAGCTGTCATTGTTCAGTCACCAAACCCTGTCCAACTCTTCGAGAACCCCTGGACTGCAGCACATCAGTCTTCCCTGTCTCTCACCATCTCCCAGAATCTGTCCAAGTTGAATCACCCTCAAATCTAGGGTTTACTTGGTTCTGTCTCCCCTGTTCATTATGATGATTGTTCAGAACCACCTTTACTGTATACCGTATATGACCATTTCTGTCAAAAATAGGCATGCCTCTTCTGAAATTCAAAATATTTTTATGTGTGTGTGCTCTGTTATGCCCGACTCTCAAAATAGTTGCTTCACAACTTATGCTATCTTTTCTAATTGCCCCTTAACATTTATTTATATAACTCACACTGCTTTAATATGTAAATATTACTGCAATGAGAGCTTTATGAAGGCAAAGCTGCCACATTGACTTTGCAATCCCAGTTCTTCAAGCAGCACCTTCACCCTACAGACCCTCAATAGTAAAATGTTAAAGGAACAAAAATCTTTTACAATGATGAGTTCCTTGTTATTCTCCACAACTGGGTTTTTGTAAACTTCGGTTCAGAAATTTTCTCAAAAGATAGCATATTTTCATGGATAATTCATTCTCTGAAATTTAGTGTCCTTGTGACTTTTAACATGTAATTTAATCTAAACTGAGTTTTTCATGTTTTAAAATGGGAATACTTCTTACCTCACAAAATTTAGTTAGGATCCACTGATGAGCTAGAAAGCACTTTTTGGATAAAATGCTGTGGAAACACGTGGTATTATTGTGTATTGTGTGCCTCCTGTTGAACTTTCCCTTCAATTTTGAGCAGAGTTTGATTGGTATATATGAAAATGCATTTTCCAGACTGAGTGCCTGTCATTAGATTTTTTTTTTAATAACACAAATGAAAACTCTTTGAACTAGATATATGCATCCATAATTACACCTTATTTAGGGACTGTAATTTATATAACACAAAAATAAAATCCCTGAGCCTCCAGGAAACTGACTGTGAAGAAGTACCTGTACTCTGCTTCTTTTCTTTAGTCAACACTGGTGTTAATGAAATAAACCTAACCAGGTGAATCAGGATTAAGATGAGCAGAGTTTCTTTAGTTATTAAAAATTCACACACCTTCACTCTTGAAACACAAGCTGGTGGGAAACGTGCTCAGAGTTTTCACTGAGAAAATCCCTATATCACAACCAGTATGTGGCTTTAGGCAGCAAATTTAACTTTACTTACAGCAGTGACTTAATCAGCCATTTGGAAGCAGCCCCACTTTCCTTGCCCTTTTGATAGAGACTGAGGTAACTAGAATTTTGAATAGAAATGGCAGCAAGATAGTAAATTAGATGCCCCCCAAAGCAAAGCATAATCGCTGATCTTTATTCAATGCAGTCATTCCTCCCCTACTCTTTCTATCTCTTACACTCTGTTGTTAGCTAATCTTGATAAAGCAAATTTTCTAGATGAGTTTTTCTTTTTTTTTTTTTTTTTCTGTCAAGTTCTATATCTCTGTCTGGTGAGTTAGTAAGTAGGTCGCTTCCTCAAATTCCATTTCAGATTCCATTGAAAGCCCTAAGGCTCATTCTCTGCATCTGAAGATGATAAAGCCCAGCTATCTAAGAGTACACAGCTGTATCTCTAAAATTTTAAAGACCAACTACACTACACTTTGCCTGCAGCATCTTCTCCCCCTGTTCAGAGGTCTTACATACTTGTCTTTGCCTCCTCAGGATACCTGTGTCTTAACCAGTCTCTCACTCACCCTCTCCCCAGTTTACCAGCCCTCTGCTTCTGATTTGTTTTCCTTCAAGTTCAGTATGGATCTGAAGTTCCAGAGCCTTGATCCCACTCACAAAGCAGTGATAGCTTCTCATCCTTCTAACACACTGACCTTCAAACTTCCATCTCTGTCTCAATCCAGCTGTAGGTCTTCTCACCATCTAGGCTACTAAGCACATTGGAAGAAAAAAAAAAAAAAAGCCATGTAACTTCTTTGATTCCAACTTATGATGACTGTCTTTGTCACCCTGCACAACATTCCTTTGCTTGTTTGTTTTTCCATCACTCCCCTCGGAGCCCTGCAGCGCCTACTCTAACCTCTATTATTCTCCTCAAGCTCATTCTCTATATTCCGCCTTGAACAATAAAGTTCTTCATCTCTTAGTTTCCAGAGCAAAGCAGAGGATGTGGTTAACTCCCCTCAACTCCAACACTTCTTACCAGCACATCAAAATCTACTTGTTTGTTCCCAACTTTCGTTTATTACAATGTGTTTGTAAGTGCCTGTGAGTATGTATAAATAATATCTTTTTTTTCAGGACTTATCAGAATATTACAGAATATATGCAAAAGATCTGTTGCTCATTTTGTTTATACGTTTTAGAACTCCAGAATTATTTTTTATCTGGACCCAAGTCAACACATGAAATAAACACAAAATTTTGTGTGTACATTTGGATTCAGTATAAATTGTTTATGTTTCTTCACTCCTTCAGAAGTAATATTAATTTACTGTGACCCTTCATAATCTAGTTCCATTGTTTATTACTGTACTTTCTACTATATTTTATTACTCAGACTCGGATTCAAAGATACTTAGGAGATATGTTGAAGGAGTCCATAGGGTCTGTGTTATCCCTGTATGGTTTCAATGTACCATTTTGAGATATGTGACTATTTTTATAATAAATTTATTGAGCTTTAATTCATATGTATTAATATGAGGTTTAACAAAACAAAAATTCACATTGTGTAATTACTACCTAATTATATAAAGAATATTTCAACATTCCAGAAATTTCCTTCACTTCCTTGTAATCATTTCAGTCTGTCATTATAGCTTAGGTTTGCCTTTTTCATGGAATTAGAATCATAACAGTATGTATTCTTTTATATCTAGTGTCTTTTACTCAGCATAATGTTTTTGAGATTCAATTATTTTGTTTATTAATTATTCTTTCCTGGTTATTACTGAGAAGAATTCTCTTGTTTGGATATATGTATTTTTGATGTTTTTTCTTTCTTTCTTTTTAATAGAGTAGGTTTTTTCTTTTTTAATTCTCTTGTTCGGAAAAATAGAAATTCAGAAATTTCACCAGACACAAATACAAAGCTTCCTGAATATGATAAAGTAAATGCATATGGGCTCATCTCTCAAGTCCTCTTTCCTTGCTTGCATGCATGCTTAGTCACTCAATCATGACTGACTCTTTGTGACCCTTCAGACTGTATCTTACCAGGCTCCTCCATCCATGGGATTTTTCAGGTAAGAATACTGGAGCTGGTTGCTGTTTCCTTTTCCATGGAATCTTCTTGGTCCAGAGATTGAACCTGCACCTGCTGTGTCTCCTGAATTGCAGGCAGATTCTTTCCTTACTGAGCCATCAGGGAAGCACTCCTCCTTCCTTACTCCCCTGTTATTATTTACTTATTTTTTAAAATTTTTGTTGGCATATAGTTGCTTTACAATGTTGTGTTAGCTCTACTGTACAGCTTTGCAGAGGTTATATTCTTGACTTTTTATTTTTTCTTTTTAATCAGAATGAGTTCATCATTTTCATTTTAACAGAATGTTATCCAGAAAAGGTATAAAAGCACTATTCTAGAGAAAACTCACAGATACTCTTTACTGTCCCAACCCTAGGGGGAGACTTCTGCTATGAATCTGCAACAAAATTATGTCTTCTGTGACATGCTGTTAGTCCACTGTCCTGGTACTGGAATTTTGATCTGTAAAACAACTGGACATCTACTTGTCTTATCTATATTACTTCTCTTGTATACTTCTATCTTCTATATATAACTTGGGATGCAGACACTCATTTGGGAGTCAATTTCCTCCTTAAAATTCAAATACCAAGGTAAGGACAGGGGGCAGCTTGTAAAGAGAGCAGGCTTCTTAGGACTGTTTCATTGAGCTCTTGGGATAAGTGTTGGTAATCATTGATAATGCTTATGTTTTGTTTTTCCTGATTTATTACAGTAGTGCAATATATAAATGAAGTTTGAGGTCCAGAGTTGAATTTTCAATCAAATATATATCAGACTAGAATATTATATGCAATAAATCCCTTCAATAGATAAAGCAATAAGAATACTGCTGCCTACCAACTACCAGGGACATACAACTGAAGATGATTTAGTGATCATGAGTGAGAATAGATACAACTAACAATACAAAGACTGGAAATATTCTGAGGGCATCAACTCAAATATTTTCCTCCTAATCTCTAAGAGCTGGCATAATCTTATGAACATACAAATTATATATAAAAATAAATGATCAATCAAAATTAATCCTTCAGAAATTTCCAAGTCACTAACAATATGTTTAAATGTATTTCCTCCCTTTCCCTCTCCCAAACTTGGAAATTAAACATAAAGGCAATTGTCTAGCAATTGCCTAAAAACTGTCTGACACTCTAGGAAATTTTTACTTACTTTGTACATGTTGAATGGTTACATCAAAAAATAATAAATTCATCCATAGCTACAAAAATAAGACAAAATTAAAAAATAGTTATGAACTGTTTTGATATTGGGTATTGTGTGGATACTGAGAATGCTTCTTCTTGAGAATACATATATTTCCCAAATACCTGCCCAGGTAACCTCATTTGTTCTTTTGCTTTGCATGTGATAAAGTTTTAAGATGCTCAACATCACTCATTATCAGAGAAATGCAAATCAAGACCACTATGAGGTATCATTTCACGCCAGTCAGAATGGCTATGATCCAAAAGTCTACAAGCAATAAATGCTGGAGAGGGTGTGGAGAAAAGGGAACCCTATTACACTGCTGTTGGGAATGCAAACTAGTACAGACACTATGGAGAACAGTGTGGAGATTCCTTAAGAAAGCTGTGGTACATATACACAGTGGAGTATTACTCAGCCATTAAAAAGAATACATTTGAATCAGTTCTAATGAGATGGATGAAACTGGAGCCTATTATACAGAGTGAAGTAAGCCAGAAAGAAAAACACCAATACAGTATACTAACACATATATTGGAGAAGGCAATGGCACCCCACTCCAGTACTCTTGCCTGGAAAACCCCATGGATGGAGGACCCTGGTAGGCCGCGGTCCATGGGGTCGCTAAGAGTCAGGCACGACTGAGCGACTTCACTTTCACTTTTCACTTTCATGCATTGGGGAAGGAAATGGCAACCCACTCCAGTGTTCTTTCCTGAAGAATCCCAGGGATGGGGGAGCCTGGTGGGCTGCCGTCTATGGGGTTGCACAGAATCGGACATGACTGAAGCAACTTAGCAGCAGCAGCAACGCATATATATGGATTTTAGAAAGATGGTAACAATAACCCTGTATATGAGATGGCAAAAGAGACACTGATGTATAGAACAGTCTTTTGGACTCTGTGGGAGAGGGAGAGGGTGGGATGATTTGGGAGAATGACACTGAAACATGTATAATACCATATATGAAATGAGTCACCAGTCCAGGTTCGATGCATGATACTGGATGCTTGGGGCTGGTACACTGGGATGACCCAGAGGGATGGTATGGGAAGGGAGGAGGGTTCAGGATGGGGAACATGTGTATACATGTGGTGGATTCATGTTGATATATGGCAAAACCAATACAATATTGTAAAGTTAAAAAATAAAATAAATAATAATAATAATATTTTTAAAGAGATTATTTAAAATGGATTTTTCTCCACAATTATAATTATCTTTCCTTCTAATTATGCTATATTATTATTCTTAATCTTTATTTAGTTTGCTGTAGATCATTTGTATCCATATTTCTTCTTATTTCACTTCTGATATTAACATATTTGTGGAGTAGAATTTCTACTCTTTACTCTAAATGAGATAATCCAGATTTGAAGGTGAAATAGAGCTTGCATTACCCAGCACAAATAGCTACAAAATATACAGTTTTACAAAGAATATAATATGAAGTACTTGGATCCCTGAATAACTTTTGCAGGATGATGAACTGAGGTTGTGTCAGTTCTAAAATATCAAACTGTATGTGTTATTTTGTATCAGAAATATAGTATCTTATACAACTTCACTGGTTGTTAAATGCCAATTTTCTTTCTTTGAAAGAGCACGTTATTTTCCTGCATACAAAGAACATTCTAATTAGAACCACTGTTTCATAGAACTTAAAGAATATTATATTTCTTAATCACCACTAAGGAAGACAATGTTTTTAACATCAAACACTTGAACAATATTTATAGCCACATCTTTTAATAACACAAAGCTATATTAATACTAAATATTAAGCAAATATTTAACATGAATTATCTATTGAAATTTTAAAAATCTTTCTAGCATTTTTAAAATTTTAGTTCTTAAAGTATTTTTCTTCTGATTAATAAGTTAAAAAGTATGTCTCTGAATATCCAGGTGGTCTGTCCATAATCAAATTATTTAATTTTACCTGTAAACAATAATTCTTCCAACTAATAAACTTTATGCCACTCAAATCACACCTACGTGTATATTCTGCTTTTTTTAATAACTCATACTTTACTTCTCACCACTTTCTGATTCAAATGCCTAAGAAATTATCATTAGGCATTTGAAATATATGCCTAATATAAAAAGAAATATAATGGGATGTTAAATAAACTTCCTTTTGTCTTAATTTGGATGAAAATCCAAATTTAGGAAGAAGAGTTGCAAATATTCTCCAAAGGTCAAACAGAAGTCTTGCCACAGGAATGAAATTTAGTTTATTCCCAACCCAGGTGATATATAGGGAAAACCAGGAAACCAATTTGAAAAAGGAATCATTAGTTGATTATCTGAAGGGAGTTGTCTGTGTACTGTGTTCTTCACTCATCTTGCTCAAGATAATTTCAAGTTGACTGACTTGAAGAGACCTACTCCATTCTTATTGAGTCTCCTGGTCTTTCATCCACTTAAAAACTGGTGTCTGGCTCTCCAGTGAAAATCTAAAGGTAAGAATATAGTCTCTGCATCTGTCTCTGATGTTGGAACTATGATCCATTCACACTCCTAGACTAGCTGGGTTGTATGTGTGCCTGATAAGGATTTGGGTTGGAGAGACATGTTTTTTGTTTTGTTTTGACTTAACAGAAATTTATTATATTAAAGAAGTTCAGAAGAGATCAGAAGTCCTAAATGGGTTTCACTGGGCTAATATCAGGGTGTCAACAGGGCTGTGTTTCCTTCTAGAAGCTCTAGGGGAGAATCCGTTTTGTTGTCTTTTCCAGCTTCTAGAGACAATCTGCATTCCTTGGCTTATGATCTCTTTCCATCTTCAAAGCCAACTCTGTGTTCAAATCCCTCTCTGATTCTGATCTTCTGCCTCCCTCTTCCATTTACAAGGATTTTTGTAATTACACATGGATTACAAAGTCCAGTAATCCCCACTTCTCAAGGACAGCTGATAAGGAATTTGCAACCATAATTGCATCTTCAACTTTAATTGCTCTTCACCATGGAACCTAACGTCCTCAAGGGTTCCAAGGACTATGATAGGGGCTTCCCTGGTGGCTCAGCGGTAAAGAATCTGCCTGCAATGCAGGAGACTTGGGTTCAGTCTCTAAGTTGGGAAGATCCTCTGGAGAAAGGCATGGAAACCCACTCCAGTATTCTTGTCTGCAGAATTCCACGGACAGAGGACCCTGATGGGCTACAGTCCGTGGGGTCGCAAAGAGTCGGACCCTACTGAGCTACTAACACTTTTACTTTCAAGGACTAGGATGTGGGCGTGTGGGGGAGGCTCTTACTCTACCTCTGATGTCAATTAAATGGCAAGTGCAGTTTGAGGAGCTTAGCTGAAAATAACTACAATCTTTGTACTTAAGAAGGAGAGTAATCTTGACAGGAACATGCCCTGAGCACTGCTGTTCTGAGTGAGCAGACTCCAACATTAAGAATCTTTTCAGAATGCCTCACCATGACCCATAGCCCATTTCTAGAACTGTGCAATGTTGGAAGTCATTCATCTATAAAGCACCAACCAAAGTACCTGGTGTGTTTGAGACAGTCTATAGAATCCTGCCAGAAGAGTTTCCAGGAGCTAGAATAATATATCATCAGCTGTATACAACTTTGCCACTTTTTCTTTAATTCCCATGTTCCTCCCCACATTGTTATCTGCAAAGTATGAGTCAGGCCTGAGATTGTGTGTGTGTGGAGGGGAACAGTAATTTAAATGAGATGTAGAGTAGTTGAAATTATATAAAAATGAAATTTCTTCTTTATACCTAAAAGTAAAGAAAAACATACAAATGAACTTATTTACAAAACACAAATGGATTCACAGATTTTGAAAACAAACATGGTTATCAAAGGGGAAAAGTAGCAGGGAAGGGAGGAATAAATTGGGGGCTTGGGATTAACAAAAAAACATTATTATATATAAAATAGATAATGAACAAGGGCCTACTGTAGAGCACAGGGAACTCTACTCAATATTCTGTAATAACCTAAATGGGAAAGAATATGAAAAAGAATAGACATATGTATATGCATGAATTAGGCACTTAGCTGTACACCTGAAACTAACACAGCATTGTAAATCAGTTTTATTCTAATATAAAACAAAATTTTAAAAAAAATTTTAAAAAGAAATAAAAACCTTTTTCTGCATTGCAGTCTGTTGAATCCAATCCATTTAGAAGTTTCATTATGAATAGAAAACAAGTAGAAATGTTCTGATGAAGTTATTTTACTTAATAAGCAACCTGACCCCACAGGAGACTATATAATGGTCTCCCATTATAGACCATGCTATAATTCAAATTACTTAAGTTATACTATTTCTTATAGAAGAATTTTAGAAAAAGCAAGTTAAAAAGTGTACACATTCAAATGTGGACACAAACATAGATTGTACTGATGATGGGTGTTATGGAGAGAAGGCATGGGAATATAAATTTGTAAATATCATGGAGTCAATTTTTTAAATGGGCTGGGAGGGCTTCTGAAGCAGGAGCAAGAACATTTGCTCATCCTCACTGCCTTTCACTCTTCCATCTATTTACACAAAACCCTGAGCAGGCTGGTGTTAAGAGGCTTTCACATTACTCTTAAGGGTGAGAGTAGAGAGCCACATGAAAAAGAGAGTAAAACTCCCTTCAGCTCATAATCACACAAGATTTATGCTGGTTTCAGTTCTAAAAGCCGAGACCTGTAAAACTGTACTAGAATTGCAGTCGCTGAGAATCATACAGTTGATTTTCAAAGATGTGATTCTAAATCTGATTCCAGTATCTTCTTTTAAGTTTAGAATTGTCGTTCACTGTGCTTTTAGTTATTTCTACTATTCAAAATGCACTTTAACAGAAACTCTTAAAAATCTCTCTCTTTTTTTTTTTTCGCTTTTCCTACTTTATGTATGTTCCTATTTTAGCATAAAGTTTCCCAGTGTACCCAGTTTTGGTTCAAGTCATCATTTATCATCTCTGCATCTCCTAATGACAGGGTCAGTGTTCTTCAGTAGTGGCTCCTGGCTTCTAGCAGAATTCCATGTCTTAGAATCACTGCACAAACTTTTGAGCAGTTACAGATGTATCATGTATCATTGTCAGCCAAGGTATAGATGTCATTTTTCTTTGGCATATCTGTGGGATTTTTATGTCTATATAATCTTTTGTAAAAATTCTTCTCTGCTCTTTTTGAAGGGTACAAATTTAGCACTTCCACATAGTGTCTCTAATAGCTCTCACTTGAGTCATTTATTTATTATCTTGTCGGGGAGATTAAAAGAAAAAAAAACACAAGGATATGCTTATAACTTTACATAAAAATACATGTACACACAGGAGGAATAACCATGTACACTGAAATTTTTAAATAAGTCAGTATGAATAGATTTGATAAGCACCCTAGTACATAAGTGCTATTTTCTTAGGTAGCTTTAATTTTATGTAATTTGGAATTAGTATTTTTGACATGGTATAAAAGGGGGTGATGAAGTGAGAATATTTGAACTGTGATCTTTCCTCTTCCCACAGATGCTAGAATTCATTGTCCTGCTTTCCCTAAGACGTTCAGCCCACCCATTTTCTATTTCCTGCTCAAGATCATGTTTATAAATGGGTGGAGTTCTTCCAGGTCAGTTCTAGCCTCTGACTTTCAGTTTATATTGTTACCATAAATAATCTCATTCACAAGCAGGCCTTCAGGAATCAGCCACACTTGGATAACTACCATTTATATCTTTAGCACAGATGTCTCCTCTGAACTCCAGACCCATATGTCTAACCACTTGGCTCAAAAGAATTTCAAACTCAATTTAATATATTCTGCTATAGCATGTGGTTCTTGAGTGAGAAGTGACTCATACAAAACTGTCACATGGGGTGGTGATGTAAATTTAAAATTAAATTCATGCTGGTCATATGTGAGTCTTCCCAGCAGATAATGCATTGAAGTAATCAGTAGCAAACTACTTCACAATTAAAAAGCAAGTCTTAAGAACACATAAAATCTTAATGGAGACATGAAAATTCTGCAGAAATGTAACTAATTGCTGCCTGGATGATTTGAAGAGTCACTAAATTTTCCAAAGCACTGAGTCGACAGTGGAGTTGGGAGTTCAGATTAAGATAATTCAAAGGCATTTCACCCTGCATTAAAATAATGTGGAAATCTACACCCTGGATCAAATTTTCAATTAAAAAAAATGCCTTCAATAATCTATTGAAGTAAGAAACACAAATCCCTATATTTAAAACTACCAGGGGCTGAGTAATCAGAGACGCTGAGAACAAATATCAGTGTTGATAAAGTATTATTAATAGAATAAAACTCTGTTAGCCTTTGCCCTTCTTAATTTTGTCCTCCAAGGCCAAATTTGCCTGTTACTCCAGGTATCTCTTGATTTCCTACATTTGCATTCTAGTCCCCTATGATGAAAAGGACATCTTTCTTTCTTTCTTTTTTTTTTGGGGGGGGTGTTAGTTCTAGAAGGTCTTGTAGGTCTTCATTGAACCATTAACTTCAGCTTCTTCAACATCAGTGGTTGGGGCATAGACTTGGATTACTGTGATATTGGATTCTTTGCCTTGGAAACAAACAGAGATAATTCTGTCGTTTTTGAGATTGCACCCAAGTACTGCATTTCAGACTTTTTTGTTGACTATGTGGGCTGCTTCATTTATTCTAAGGGGATTTTGGCCACAGTAGTAGATATAATGGTCATCTGAATTAAATTTGCCCATTCCATTTTAGTTCACTGATTCCTAAAATGTTGATGTTCACTCACCATCAACTGTTTCATCACTTCTGATTTACCTTGATTCATGGACTTAACATTCCATGTTCCTTTGAAATATTGCTCTTTACAGAATTGGACTTTACTTTCATCACCAGTCACATCCACAACTGGTGGTGTTTTTGTTTTGGCTCTGTCTCTCCATTCCTTCTGGTGTTATTTCTCCACTCTTCTCCAGTAGCATATAGGGCACCTACTGACCTAGAGAGTTCATCTTTCAGTGTCATATTTGTTTGTCTTTTCATACAGTTCATGGGGTTCTCAAGCCAAGAAAAGTGATTTGCCATTCCCTTCTCCAGTGGACCACATTTTGTCACAGCTCTCCACTGAGACCCGTCCATCGTGGGTGGCCCTACACAGCATGGCTCATAGTTTCATTGGGTTCAACAATGAAGAGAGAAGAGGGATGAAGATGAAGCCAGAACTGGGTCAGGGAAGAGGCAGCTTAGTGGTGGTGCCTGCCAGCCTCCCTCTTGGGGAGGCAGGGAGCACCCTACATGTCCAAGGGAGAGAAGATGGTGCCAAGGCTGGGGAAGGGCAAAGACATCTAGTGGTAGCACCTGCCAGTCTCTCTCTGGAGGAGCACCTCAACTGTCCCCAGCATGTGTGGCAAATCAGATGCCTGCCCCTGGGACCAGAGTTAAGCCACACATCAATCAAATGAGGCCTTCCACAGCAGAGGCCCACGTCCTTCATCACCACCTGTTCCCAACTTGCAATAGGGGCTCTTCTTGACCCAAGGATTGAACCCAGCTCTTCTGCATTGTAGGCAGACATTTTACCAACTTAGCCACCAGGGAAGTCCTTGGCGTTGGGTCAGGTGAGGAAGCTGTGGTTAAACATGTTCAAAGACGTTGTCAAAGTTACAAGCAATTAAATGAAAGTTGGTGTTTGAATCCAGGCACTGCTTTCATTACTGAAATATAAGGGGAACAAACCAGATGGCATGGTAGAAGGACATACACTCATCTTCTCCTGTGAGAATTCCAAAATTCCAATTCACAGCTAAACAACCATTGACAGGAAAATGTTGAATCCCACCAAAAAAAAGATACCCCACATCCAAGGGCAAAGGAGAAGCCCAACAAGATGGTAGGAGGGAGGACAAAATCACGTGTAGAATCAAACCCCACAGAGATGCTCAGAAGGCTCAAACAAAACCTTATGTGCACCAGGACCCAGAGAGCCCACCGAAACTGAGCCTTTGAGTGTTAGAGTGTCTCCTGTGGAGGCACAGATCAGCAGTGGCCTGCCACAGGGGCAGGGACTCTGACTTCAGCAGACTTGGAAGGCATGGTGTGTGAAATAAGTCCTTTTGGAGGAGGTCGCCATTAGTCTCACCATACAGCCACTGAGCAGACGACCCACAAACTGGAGAATGATTATACTGAAGAAGTTCTCACAGTGTTGTGAAAGTTCTAAGATTCACAGCAGATTTTCCAACCTGGGAATCTGGCAAAAGGACTGAGAAGCCCCAGGGAATTTGACTTTTAAGGCCAGTGGGATTTGATTACAGAATTTCCAGAAGACTGGAAAAACAGACTCTTGTAGGGCACAAACAAAAGCTTGTGGGCACCAGGACCCAGGAGAGAGGAGCAGTGACCCCTCAAGAGACTGAGCCACACATGCCTGTGAGTGTCCAGGATTCTCTGGCAGAGCTGTGAGTTGACAGTGGCCTGATGTGAGGTCATGAGCACTAAATACAACAGTCCTAGGAGCCCCAGATTGCTGGCATAAGTCCTTTTGAAGAAGGTCGCCTCAGGGCAAACTACAGGGAGGGTACATAGCCCCACCCATCAAGAGAAAGCTGAACTGAAGATATACTGAGCGTGGCCCTGCCCATCAGAGCAAGTCCGAGACTCCCCCATAGCCATTCCCTCTCATCAGGAAGCTTCCACAAGCCCTCTTATCCTTATCAATCAGAAGGGAGACAGAATGAAAACCACAATTACAGAAAATTTGGCACTATATCTTATGGCAAAATAAGAAAATAGAATTTAAGCCAACTCTGCCTAATCTGATTCCCTTCCAGAGTACTCTACTTCAGTGAATAGAACCAAAATAGCTTCTTTACATCCCTTAGAAATGACCACTAGAATCTATTCAAAAGTCATCTTACTCTTTTTCTTCATGCTGTCAACTCCTAGGTATATATATTCACTGATCCACTGTATGTGTCTTCTTTTCCGTACTTGACCTGGTTAAATATTGTCTGTTAAAATGTGTGTAAGTGTGTCTGTGTTTGCATGCATGTGTGTGCAGGTGGAACTGAACTTGTTTATTTGACTGAGTCTATTTTGAAAGATTGTACATTCCATTAAGGTGAAAGCAGTGTTCATAAATATTTATTTTTTATTACCATTTGTTTCCAAAGTGCCTCATGCAGTGGAGCTAATCAATATTTATTGAGACATGTTGAATGAATAGATAGCATGGGGAAGAGAGTGTAAGAAGATTACATGACTTCATGATTCTGACTTAACCCACGCTAAGTCGCTTCAGTTGTATCCTACTCTGTGACCCTGTGGACTATAGCCCACCAGGCTCCTCTGTCCATGGATTCTCCAGGCAAGAATACTGGACTGAATTGCCAAGCCCTTCTCCAGGGATACTTCTGACCCAGGGATCAAACCTGCATCTCTTATATCTCTTATCTCCTCCACTGGCAGGAAGGTGCTCTACCACTAGCACCACCTGGGAAGCCTCAGACTTACTCAATCCTTGATTAAAAATAATAAAACTACATAACCAATTGATTAACAAATCAATTGAAACATGTTTATTTTCTCAATAATATTTGAGCTGTACTTTTAGTCACTGAAAATTAGGTGCACAATTAAATAACTATAAAATATTTACTAATTAGTTGATGAGTGCTTAAGGTTGCCTTCATATCTTGCTTATTGTAAACAGTGCTGCTGTGAACTTTGGGGTGCAGATGTCTTTCAAAATTAATGTCTTCACTTTATCCAGAATTTTATCCAGGAATGGAATTGCTGGATTATATGATAGTTTTGTTTTTAGTTTTTTCTTGCAAAACCATGTAGTTTTCCATATTGGCCATGCAAATTTACATTCTCACAGTTTAGAAGGGTTTCCTTTTCTCCACATCCTCTCTAACATTTGTTATTTGTAACTGTTTGATGATGGCCTTTCTAACAAGAGTGAGGTGATATCTCATTGTAGTTTTCATTTGCATTTCTCTGTTAATGGTGTTGAATATCTTATGTGTTGATCATCTTCTTATGTTGAATATCTTCTTAACATAAGAACATCTTATGTTAGCCACCTGTATGTCTTTTTTAGAAAACTATCTAATCAGAAATTCTGCTGTTTGCAGCAACAAAGATGGCCCTAGGGAACATTATGCTTAGTGAAATAAGTCAAAGACAAATGCTGTATAATAATACTTCTATGTGGAATCTAAAAAGTAATATAAATTAATAAACAGAAATACACTCATAGGCATAGAAAAAAACTTGTGTTTATTGAAGGGGAGAAAGAAGGGAAAAGGACAAATTGCATGTATGGAGTTAAGAGATAAAACTAGTATATAAAAAATAGATAATCAACAAGGATATGATATATAACATGGAGAATTATTATGATTATCTTATAATAACTTTTACTGGAGTAATCTATAAAAATAATGAAACACTCTGAGTACCTGAAACTAATGTAACATTGTGAGTCAAATATATTTCAATGAAAATAATTATAAAATATTCAATTAAGAACAACACTAAAGACACATATAATGGGAAATTATTACTTTTAGAGGCTAAAGAGGCCTCTAAAAATTATTACTTTTAGAGGCTTTTAGAGGCTAAAGAGCTTAAAAAAAGATTGTGCTTAAATAAGGAAAAATTATCAGAATTAGAAGACTCAGATTTTAGAATCAGTTTTATTGCAAGCAAACCAGTCAGTAATCACTCTCAAGTTTAGTTTCATCTATTGTAAAATGAATAGCTCAGATACATGATTGTTTTTATATCTTTAAAATCATTCAAGGTCAAGCAGCTTCTGAGAAATGGCAAAGGAAGTGTAACAGATTTTGCCAGAATCTTTCTTAAGTACTTTCAGACAAACCAGAAAACAATATTGGATAAAACAAAACAGTAAATAAGTATACTAAGTTATTGAGTACAAAGTTAACTGCTGAAGTACTTCAAATGGAATGACATCAAAATGCTTTGTGCTCTGATTAAAAGATGTGTTGACATTTTAAAGATTAAATATTTGTTAAAAAAATAGGCCTATCAGAAAAAGGAAAAGTAAGAAGTGATGGAAAGCACTTGGATCTTGGATAGCCCAAAACTTATCTTCTTTTGTCCAGTTTTCCTTAAGTGTCAGAAAACCAGTTTCAATTTTTAATTAACAATTTCAGACAAAAGTACATACACCACTAAGAAGTTCCTAATACTATGTGTTATCAAATAAATTAATGGATCTTGTCCCTCTGGTATCCTTCAGTCTGTCACACAAATGAATTTATCAGGATGATTGGCATTAGGGAAATAAGCAAAAAATATTTTCTGATAAAATAATAAATGTATGCTTTAGAAACTCATGTAAATGGCAAGTAAAGACCATTAATCTCCAATTCAGGAGAGTCTTTTTGTTTGTTTCCACTTTAAAAAATAATAATAATAAAAGATTACATTGGGTATAGATGCTTTACAACCCCTAGAACCACAGAAATGATCATGCTCTCAAGGCCTCTAGCTTTTTTTCTACAAAAACATTTTAGGAACAGTGCATATTTACCAATGAAAGTTGATTTATAGCAAGCTGGTGTAATTCCTAAAAGAAAAAATGAAGATCAAAATCCTTCATTGACTCTTACATATTATTTTTTCACCACATGGTGGATACGTTATTTCTTTTCTTTTGTGTCTCTTCCACAACAGACAGGATTTGTTAGGATAAATCTATCTCTTGTCTGAATAACCTTTTGATAATTACACTAGATGCTTTAACAACATTCCTCATATTGTCGGGATATAAGTATGTGTCTATGGTGGAGGCATTGTTGCAATGGAATAGAACTGAAACTTTCAACCCGAGTTTT
Organism: Bison bison bison; assembly: GCF_000754665.1. Lineage (NCBI taxonomy): Eukaryota > Metazoa > Chordata > Mammalia > Artiodactyla > Bovidae > Bison > Bison bison. The sequence goes on along the minus strand of NW_011494840.1, from coordinate 3,858,549 downwards.
AGAGACAGGATGTTAAAGACAGTCTGTTTTGTTCCTCAAGAAACCATAAGTGCTCAAAAGCTCTCCTGAATTGGTGAGAATGTAAAAGCTTCAAAAAAAAAAAAAAATCAATAATACTGTATGAAAGCCATTGAGTATCACAATTAGCTTGTTTCTTTTTATGCTAATATTCCAATTCTCTTATATAGTCATGAAACTTTCTCATTTTCAGTACCCTAAAAAACATACAATAAAGTTAATTGTTTTTATATGAAGCAGGAAGTAAAGTAACACCTTGTTCATCTTACTTTTATATCTAAACCAGCATTATGTTTGCTATATCTCAAAAATGGTTTCAACAAAAATTGCCTAGAAATAACTTTGAACAGAATTGTGAATGAACTATATTTAGAAAACTTCAAAACATTACTGAGATATTTAAAAGGGAAAGTCAAAAAATACATAAAGATATTACGTAATGCTCGAAAAATGAATACTGAATCCATCATGAATATTATAGAAATATGATGCACACTGTGTTAAGAGAAAGTGTTAGCTGCTCAGTCGTGTCCAACTCTTTGTAACTCCATGGACTATAGCCTGCCAGGCTCCTCTATCCATGGAATTCTCCAGCTAAGATTAATGGAATGGGTAGCCATTCCATTCTCCAGGGGATTTTCCCAGTTCAGGGATTGAACCTGGGTTTCTTGTATTGCAGGCAGATTCTTTACGGCCTGAGACACCAAAACTAGTACATCATTATTTCCTTATGAGTATCCAAAAATGATGCTGCAGTATACCAGAAAAAGTAGTGGGCAATAAGTGATAATTATATATTTTGAAAATATAGAGAGGATGTACATAAATTATGAAATTATAGCAGTAAAACATATGACCAAGAGTGAATAAATTAATAAATGAGTAAATGAACAATTGGCTCCATAAGTGACTTGCAAATGCTTTTCTGAAGGCAGGGTCTGCATATATCCTGCATCAGGATCACCAGAGTACTTACCAATATTGTAGAATCATGGGTTCCACTTCAGAGAAGAAAAGCCCTTGGAAGAATAACCAGAGAATCTGTAAGGGTCTTTCTCACCATAGATCAGGACAGAAGACTTTCAAATTCTTATTTTTCTTGTATGGGTTTATTTGTTACCACTATCTCTTGACCATGGTCTTTACCAAGTAGTGAAATAAATATTAAGCTATAAGATAACATATAAAAGCAAATAATAATAATAAAAAAACAATATAAAATACTGAAATTATAGAAAAAAATTTTTTAAATGTTTAAAGAATTATGAGATTTTCTTTTTTGTTTGTTTGTTTGTTTCCTTTTTTTTTTTTTTTTTAGCTTTGTGCATGTGAAAGATTTCTCCAACAACAATATGAAGGATAGATGGGAGAGATACTAGTTAGGCGTTTCGTTGGTAGGACCAAAGTAAAAGATTTCAAATGTGGGAACAAGGTGGTGGAAGTGGCACTTGAAATGGAAAAGTGCACAGGGATTCAGGAGACATTTGGAAAGTACCCAGCCTTTCATCCTTCACCTATTTTAATATGAATGATTCAGAGTTGAGTCCCTGTGTTCTTTCTCAAACTTGTACACAGAGCACCTTTTTCTTACTACACTTAGATTTATTGCTGCTCCCACCTCCCTTATTTAGCCCAGTTAGTACACAGTACGTGCTAAGTTGCTTCAGTCATATCCAACTCTTTGTGACCCTATGGACTGTAGCCCACCAGGCTCCTCTGTCCATGGGATTGTCCAGGCAAGAACACTGGAGCGGTTGCCATTTCCTCCTCCAAGGGATCTTTCTGACCCAGGGATCGAACCTGCATCTCCTGTGTCTCGTGCATTGCAGGTGGATTTTTTTTTTTTTTTTTTAGGGGTAAGTTTTTTTTTTTTTTTTTTTTAATTTTACTGTGCTTTGCTTTAGTGAACTTTATAGATACATGTTTGTTTTTTTTTTTTCCTTGTTAATTTTCTGTTTAGTTGATCTATCCATAGGTGTGAGTGGGGTATTAAAGTCTCCCACTATTATTGTGTTATTGTTAATTTCTCCTTTCATACTTGTTAGCATTTGTCTTACATACTGCGGTGCTCCCATGTTGGGTGGATATACATTTATAATTGTTATATCTTCTTCTTGGATTGATCCTTTGATCATTATGTAGTGACCTTCTTTGTCTCTTTTCACAGCCTTTGTTTTAAAGTCTAATTTATCTGATACGAGTATTGTGACTCCTGCTTTCTTTTGGTCCCTATTTGCATGGAAAATCTTTTTCCAGCCCTTCACTTTCAGTCTGTATGTGTCCCCTGTTTTGAGGTGGGTCTCCTGTAGACAACATATGTAGGGGTCTTGTTTTTGTATCCATTCAGCCAGTCTTTGTCTTTTGGTTGGGGCATTCAACCCATTTACATTTAAGGTAATTACTGATAAGTATGATCCCGTTGCCATTTACTTTATTGTTTTGGGTTTGAGTTTATACACCATTTTTGTGTTTCCTGTCTAGAGAATATCAAAAGGAGATAAATTATAAACAAGTAAATGGGAACAAATAAAACATGAAAATAAAAAAAGTAAAAGGAGACAAAGAAAGACAAATATATATGATATCACATATGAGGAATATAAAAAATAGTACAAATGAACTTTTTATAAAATATAAATAGAGTCAAAGATGTAGAAAATGAATTTATGGTTACCAGGTGGGAACGTGTGAGAGGGATAAATTGGGAGATTCAGACTGACATATACACACTACTATATGTAAGATGAATAACCAACAAGGACCCCTTGTATAGCACAGTGAACTATACTCAATACTTTATAATGACCTATATGGGAAAATAATCTAAAAAGAGTGGATACAGGTACATGTATAACTGATTCACTTTGCTGTACAACTGAAAGTAGCACAACACTGAAAATCAATTATTTTGCTGTCATTCAGTCACTATGTTGTGTCCAATTCTTTGTGACTCAACAATGAAATAGGTGATTTACAGCGTTGTGTTCCTTTTATCCTTTAATAAAATTTCTTTGTAAAGTAAAAGGATTAAGACTGTATTGACCCATCCTCCTCCAATTTCCTGAGATCCAACTGTGTTTCAGAAAATTGACCCATAGATGTCACTGTGGTAAACCAACACTTTGCAAGCCATCATGGTTACAAGGCCCAGCACCTGTGTTCTTGGAGTCTCTGGCTGTCCACCTCATCTCTGCAAGAATAGTAGGTCCTGAGCAAAGTCTAAAGAGATCTAGAGTCCCCGGAGTTGAGGTCCCAACTTTAGTAACTTTGTGATTAGGGCTGGTAGAAGCAAATTATATAAGGGTGGTGGTGGTGGTTTAGTCGCCAAGTCCTGTCCGACTCCTGCAACCCCATGGACTGTAGCCTGCCAGGCTTCTCTGTCCATGGGATTCTTCAGGAAAGTAGTAATGATAAAATAGTCAGTACTTACACTTTGTTGAGATAAGTTTACAAGCATTTTACATGCACTAACCCATTTAAATATAGCAACTTATAAAGTTGCTACTATCCTAAACCTCATTTTAAAGGTGAAGAAAGCAAGTCAAGGTCAAGCTACTTATTCATTATGATCAAATGAGAAAATAAAACAATAATTTTGCAATGTCTATCTCTAACCTAGCTACAGAATTGTTTAATTCTTAGTGTTACTCAACTGCCTGGTAAGATACAGCTGCTACTGCTGCTGCTAAGTCGCTTCAGTCGTGTCCGACTCTGTGCGACCCCATAGATGGCAGCCCACCAGGCTCCCCCGTCCCTGGGATTCTCCAGGCAAGAATACTGGAGTGGGTTGCCATTTCCTTCTCCAATGCATGAAAGTGAAAAGTGAATGTGAAGTCGCTCAGTCGTGTCCAACTCCTAGCGACCCCATGGACTGCAGCCTACCAGGCTCCTCCGTCCATGGGATTTGCCAGGCAAGAGTACTGGAGTGGGGTGATGAAGCTAAAAATTACCTAGGCTCCAGCTTTATAAACACTCTGGAAGAGATGAACTCCACTGTATGTGCAGGTCCTTCCTGTTGATGAGAAGGAGGTGGTACACGTGCAAGTAATCCAGGAGACAGCTAATCCCTAGATATGGGAGAAAGACATGGCTCATTTCTTTTACTTTCTCCTACAAGGAACTGAAGATGGGGGTTCATTATGTTATGTCTTTGTCTAATAGGAATTACTCACATGGCATCCACTGGCAGCCTGTCCTAGATGAAGGGAGATCATATGGTCCTTGAGAAAGGACTGCTTTGGAAACAAAGGTTTCAGTGTTAGTAAGGGCAGTGTCACCACCACTTCTTCTCTGCCCTTTGAATCAAAATAAATGGCTTTTCTCTGTGTCTCCTTCCCTCTCTCCTGCTTTACGATGGCAAGTAAACTTTGACAAATCAGCATACACATGTGGATTAGTGAAGAGTGCCATGAACTATTTAGCCATCTCATGAACAATTGTCTAAATTATCTAGAAATATTAAATGCATGCATATAATAGACCTAATTAACAAATATAATTTTAGCTAATAATTTTCAGGCTATACTGGCTAGACTCAAGCATATTGATCATCAGTTTATTGAGATCAGAGAACAGCGGAGAACATTATGGTGCTCCCTCTTTGCTTCATCTCTAAATTCAGTTGCTTAATTCCTTTCTCTCTCACTCAGCACAATGTCCTTTTAGGGGAAAATGTTAATATATTTCCAGCCCTCAGTTCTTAGAGCCAACTTAAATATCTCTCTCACTAAATACTTGAGTATTTCCATTAATTTCTTCCAGAAAGCCCCAGGCATGTGCTTCTTTTTATGCACTTTTCTAAGCCTTGTATTGAGACATATAATAATTTGCGATACTGCATCACCCATGGAGTGTCTGAAAGCTACCCAGACAGTGCATGAATTTTAAAATTTCAGTTATCTGCTTTCCTTTCTATTTTGCCTTCATCATAATTCCTAGATATGTTTTTAATCAAGTTTTATTCCTGTTGTATTCACTGGTCCTTTTTTTCTAGGCCAATATATACTTCCAACCACATTCTTTTATTCCATATTACTTTAAACTTTGCATTAGTTTCCTTGAAATCCATATAATAAAACATAAAATAATTCTTTGACTTTTTTGGTGCATTAGCTAATAAAATGTTCGAAGGTGATGGGAAATAAGTGAACAACATATAATGTAGCATTACAATTCCAAGGCTTACCAACTTTTGCTAGGTTTTTCTCAAGGATAGAAACCAGGCCTGGTACACCTGTCCTAATCAGTATATTCCTTGGCACACAGAGCAGAAGTTTAATAAATATATCTAGTTCTTGTAACTAATTTTGCTTCTTCAAATTTTATTATTTTTATGGTTATTTTGGCCTATCAAGTTATTTAAAAAATGATAAAACAGTATGTTGAAGAATCAAAAGGAGATTACTGTTAGAGAATTTTAAAAAGGGGAAAATGGAAAGAATAAAGTGTTTAACCAAAATGACTTAGAACAAGACAGATGGCAAACCCACTGTTGACCTAGTTTTCCCACTTTTATTTTTTCCTCAATTGAATCTATCATCGTCTTGCCTCCCAGAGAACAATCTTGGTTTCTTAATTAGTTTGATTTTAGTTATCATCTTAAAAATTCCAGCAGCTTTTCCTATCAGTCTTTCTAGCCATTTTTTTCCTTATTTCGATTTAAGTTATTTCTATGTATTAAATTGGCAAACACGGTAGGCTACATTTAATTATAACTTAAATAGTTACATCATAAAGAAAATTCTAAATAGCTACTAAACAAATTAGTTCAGATTCTTACCCTACAGGAATATACATTTTTTCTGGCCCAAATAAACCCAGACAAATTCTGTATTGTTATATACTTAACCTTCAAGACAGAGCACTGAATTACTTCCAGCTTTGTAAATAATTTATTCACAGAAACCCTGTAATTAATGCATAAAGTTAAATGAAAATGACATATCTGCATTTTTCTTACTATTGCTCTTAAGACCAAGATCATTATTGCAAATTTCCAATATACAATACTGTACTGTTAACCATGGCCATTACCCTGAGTAGAGTCCAGGTGCTCTCACAACACATACACAAAAGGGAACTGAGACAGGAAATGGATGAGTTAATTACCTTGACTGTAATAATCATTCCACTCATTGTGCATGTGGACATCAAAACATCATGTTGGGTACCTTAACTGTATTCAGTTTTTATTCAAAATTTATATTGTCTTTATGTTATACAACTATAAGTATATTAAGAAAAATAAAATACAAAGCATGAAAAAAGTAAATGCTGAATTTGATTAAAAATTTTATAAAAGATAATGTGATTTAACTTAGTTTTATTCATAATTATTTTTCAGAAACATTTTAAATATATGCTGTATTCTAGAATCTGTAGGGCTATTCCATATAACATTTATATTTTGAATATTATTTTTATGAACAAGTTTCTATTTATGCACATACCTGTCATATTTTAACTTTCTTTAATTTGGCTAATATTTTATTTAAAAATTTTCAAAAGACTGTTCTATACACCTGTGTCTCTTTGGTACGGGGAGGGAGGTGGGAGGAGGGTTCAGGATGGGGAACACGTGTACAGCCGTGGCAGATTCCTGTTGAAATATGGCAAAAACAATACAATACTGTAATTAGCCTCCAATTAAAATAAATAAATTTAAATTTAAAAAATAAAAAATATAAAAATAAATAAAAATATTCTTTTTAGCAAAAATAAAAAAAATCATAATAAATTTTATATAATGGTAATGAAATGAAACAAAGAAAAAGTTTGAATGAGGAGGAGTGCAAAAGAAATGCATATGTGAAAATATGATTTGGAAATCCTATTAGATCAATTGCCCATGTATGCTATGTAATATTATTTAATATTAAGTCATGATAAAAATAAGATGATTTTGAAAATGTGGTTTTATCTATGGCACAAGCTGTTGGATTCATTGTCATCAGTAACTAACCTTTGAAAATTCTTGATTGTATTGGTTATCTAATACTGCAAGAAGAAACACCTTTAAACAAAACAAAATAGTTTATGACAAAGTATTAAGTTATGATTCTGAGGGGTGGTGAGCTAACCATAGTTTTGTAGAGCACTTCATATAGTCTCAGCTGAGATCATTCATGGATTTGCAATCAGGTACCAGGTTGCCTGCTTCCCTTGTGGCTCATCTGGTAAAGAATCCTTTTGCAATATGGGAAACCTGGGTTCAATCCCTGGGTTGTGAAGATTCCCCTGGAAAATCTACCCATTCCAGTATTCTTGCCTGGAGAATCCCATGGTGCTTGCAGCCATGAAATTAAAAGAAGCTTGTTCCTTGAACGAAAAACTATGACCAACCTAGACTGCATATTAAAAAGCAGAGACACTACTTTGCCAAGAAACGTCCATACAGTCAAAGCTATGGTTTTTCTGTTAGTCATGTATGGATGTGAGAGTTGGATGGTAAAGAAAGCTGAGTACCGAAGAATTGATGCTTTTGAACTGTGGTTTTGGAGAAGATTCTTGAGAGTCCCTTGGACTGCAAGGAGATCCAACCAGTCCATCCTAAAGGAAATCAATCCTGAATATTCATTGGAAGGACTGATGCTGAAGCTGAAACTCCAATACTTTGGCCACCTGATACAAAGGGCTGATTCATTTGAAAAGACCCTGATTCTGGGAAAGATTGAAGGCAGGAGAAGGGGATGACAGAGGATGAGATGGTTGGATGACATCACCTACTTGATGGGCATGAGTTTGAGTAAGCTTTGGGAGTTGGTGATTGACAGAGAAGCCTGGCATGCTGCAATCCACAGGGTCACAAAGAGTCAGACATAACTAAACTGAGCAACTGAACTGAACTGAACCAGGTTGCCTAAGGAATGATATTTGTCAACTAAAATTTCTCATCTCGACCTTAGAACAGAGTACTATTTGTGTCCCAACTTTAAAATTATCCCAAAGGTAGTATGCAATTAATATTATTTTAGTTGCATGTGAAAGATATAATTCATTACATCAGTCATACTGGATACCCTACAGCATTAGAGCATGGTTCTTTAGCGATAAAAGGTCAAAAAGACTGTAGGAAGTTCTAAGCTGAGACAGATTGATCTCTGTTCTTTGTAGTCTTCTGTCTTGCAGGCTGTAGGAATTTAGTGCTAAGTTGTCTCTGACCCTTGTGATCTTATGAACTGTAGTCAGCCAGGCTCCTCTATCCATGAGATTTTCCAGGCAAGAACACTGGAGTGGGTTGCAATTTCCTTCTCTAGGGGATCTTCCTGATCCAGGGATTGAACCCTGGTCTCCTGTATTGCAGGCAGGTTCTTTACCAACTGAACTACCAGGGACGTCTAGCAGGCTGTGCTGTGAAAAGTCAATTCAGTCATGTCCAACTTTTGGTGACCCCATGGGCTGTAGCCTGCTAGGCGGCTCTGTCCATGGAATTCTCCAGGCAAGAATATTGGAATGTGTTGCCATTTCCTTCTCCAGGTCTAGCAAGCTACTTAGTCTTAATGCTGGAAGGGCTTCAAATAACAAAGGAGAGGGTAAACTCTAGAAAATGTATACCATTGCAGGCTTCTGCATGTGTCACAGTAACTGTTGTACCATTTGACAAAGTCAGTCATGCCCTGGATAATATGAGAGGGCTCTATCAAAGAACATAGATACAGGAAAGGCATTGAGAAAAAAGCTACCCCACTGTGCATAAAAGCTCCTACCATGAAAGTAATCAACTAAAATTAGATTGCTAACTGATTCATCTAGACAATTTTCCCAGTTCTTTATTTAAACAAGTTTTCCAGAGAAGTTCAACTGCTTAAAAATTTCACCAATTTTTCCCTGAAATGAGATACTGGGAGTGGTAAAAATGTACAGGTGCTTGCACCTGGTTGAAAACCAAAGACCTGAAGATCTTCTTTTTAAAATGATGCACCTTATATCTATAAATGTAGTGGATGCTATATGAAATATTTATTTTGGACTATTTATAACTGTTGAAATTCCACTTCTTAAAATAAATTCTAGATTCTGATAACTGCAGGGAAGACATCAAGTAACCAAATTTTCATTGCTATGAGGGAGGTCAGTTCTCCATATGGAAGATATGATCTTACACTGTCCTTTAGATCACATGGAGCCAGCTACTTCTCGTGGGCACACAGTCAGGAAGTGCAATGCCAGGTGGGGACCTGTGTCTTCATGGTAGGGCCCACAGAGATGGCAGGATAGAGACCAGAAAGGGACAGACAGGCAGAAATCATGATGATTGGTTCCTTGGTGTATCAGCCGTATTTATCCCTATGACATTTTAAAGACCCAGTCACTGAAGAAATTCTTGAATAGGTTATGGCTCCCAGAAGATGAGGTCCATATCAGAAGAAGCCCAGATTTTAAGTGCCCCCAAAAAGCTTGTCAAAGATTTTATTCAACACTACATTGTGTGGTCTTGAGCAACAGTGTACTCTTGTAATAAAGTAGAAGGAAAGAGGGAAAGGAAAAGAGTGGAGGGAGGACAGGAGAGAGAGAAACAGAGCAAGGAAAGTAGGAGTAAGCAGAAAAGGAGAAACCAAAAAAAGGGAAAAAAAGGAAAAATGACAAAGACATTAACTCTTAATTACTTTGTAATGTTTATAAGGTATTATAAACAGTATAATTCAACTGAAATCTTATCTCAGAAGAAAAAAAGTCTAAGATTTTTCTTAGATAAGTTGCCGACACATGATAAATTCTGTCAAGAAGATGGCTAGAAGTTTCAGCTGAGTTATTTAAGGACCACAGTGAGATGAGTTCAGTCTCACTGGAGGAAATGCCTTACACTGAGAGCCAATCCACAGACTGTTTTTCAGGAGGCAAGAAATACCCACAAATGTCTCCAAGGAATTTACTGGGCTATCTTTTCTGATCCTTTAGACTTGCATATAACTGCAATATTTTTTCGTTACTCTTTCTTCTGAAGTAAGCTAATTTTCACTTCAAGCTTATAGAATTTGTGATTTAGATCATAAAATATACAAAAACTTTAAAATAGCACAAGTTAACATTTGTTTCCTGTTGCTAGTACTTAGTATAAAACATTATCAATTAAATGTTATTTTAGCTTTTCCTCTCTTCCTTGAAGATGATACTACAAAAGAAAAGTCACAGGTAAATTTATTTAGAATCTCAACAGAAAATGCATTTGAATCTCAATTTCTCTTAATGCCAGGGGGTATGCAGATTCCAAAAGCAGTATTTACATTCAGCTGAAACACCTAAGGTTATTACCAAATAATTTTAAAACAGGAAACATTGTGTAAAACCACCTTCCTGATACTCTAGTAACTGAAAGACTGATATGACATGCACTGTCCAAAGTTTTAAAATTTTTATTGCTTGTCTGTTCATGCTAATGATTAGAGCTTTTTCTTTGTCAAATATAGATGGCAGTAACAAAATGTTGAAATTAAGAATGAAATTAAAGATGAAATCAACTTGGAAGTTTACAGTCAAGTGTTAGTGATACCATTCTTTAATTAGCAAAATTTTAAGAAAATATCAATTATATGCTAATAAAATTGCTTACCATAATTCAGAATATCATAATCCTCTACCCTTTTAAACTATTTTTATTACTGGCTGTCATTTATTTGTAAAGTTTTGATCTAACTTTTGGTCCATATCCAATATTCCTGATTATCCTTCACTATCATCCATAATATGTGGTTTTAAACCACTTTTTTCTGTGTTTTTTTCTTTCCTTTTTTTAATTTTTTTTAATGTCTGGGATTCTAATAGATCATGGTCCCAATCTTACTAATAATACTTGACAGCCTTCTCAGGTCATGTGGGGTCCAGTTAACTTTTCTGCTATAAATTAGACTATTCTTTAAGTAATCGGAGATATAATACCTATTTTTGCAGAGGTGAGTCCTACTTTAAGGTAAGTGATGTGTCTTGCATCTAAAGGCTAGACTACAACCAAGAGAGGAATTGAGAAATTTCCTGAAGAAACTCTGAAGATTTCTTTGATAGATCAAATTTAGCAAGGGTTTGAACCTGGGTCTTCATTGCAGGCACATTCTTTGCCATCCAAGCCAACAGGAAAGACTATATTTTGGGCTATTTTGTTGAAAATTAGGCAACATTGTTATTCACTTCTCTGCTTTAATTATTTTCTCACTACCTACTGACTTTTACCTGGAATAATATATACCACCAAGTATTTTCTGCTCTTGGACAAGTCTTATCTCCTATCTGGGCTTCCCTGGTAGCTCAGTGGTAAAGAATCCACCTGCCAAGGAGGAGATACAAGTTTGACCCTGGGTTGGGAAGATCCCCTGGAGAAGGAATTGGCAGCCCACTCCAGTATTCTTGCCTGGAAAATCCCATGGCAGAGAAGCCTGGCTTGCTATAGTCCATGAGGTTGCAAAAGGCTCAGACACATCTTAGCTACTAAACAATATCCTACTTAGAAATATGTGATGGAGGCCAAATGGATCCAGTTTAAGATTACATTAAAATTCATAATTCAAATAATGTAAGATATAGGATGTAAATATGAGTACATAGCATCATATAAAAGAAACATGAATAGGCTGTGTAATAGCAGTGATTGGAAACACTGAAACCACACATATAATTCTCAAAAAAAACCTGTGAGAATTTACTAATACTAATCACAGATGAAAGAATTGGAAAAAACATCTCTTTTACAGATGAAAGAATTGGGGGGAAAAATGTGATAAGTCAGGCAAACCCTACCTGACTCTAGACCAGATCAGTTGCTCAGTCATGTCGGACACTTTGCAACCCCATGAATTGCAGCACGCCAGGCCTCCCTGTCCATCACCAACTCCCAGAGTTCACTCAGACTCACGTCCATCGAGTCAGTGATGCCATCCAGCCATCTCATCCTCTGTCATCCCCTTCTCCTCTTGCCCCCAATCCCTCCCAGCATCAGAGTCTTTTCCAGTGAGACAACTCTTCACATGAGGTGGCCAAAGTACTGGACTTTCAGCTTTAGCATCATTCCTTCTAAAGAAATCCCAGGGCTGATCTCCTTCAGAATGGACTGGTTGGATCTCCTTGCAGTCCAAGGGACTCTCAAGAGTCTTCTCCAACACCACAGTTCAAAAGCATCAATTCCTCGGCGCTCAGCCTTCTTCACAGTCCAACTCTCACATCCATACATGACCACAGGAAAAACCATAGCCTTGACTAGACAGAGCTTTGTTGGCAAAGCAATGTCTCTGATTTTGAATATGCTATCTAGGTTGGTCATAACTTTCCTTCTAAGGAGTAAGCGTCTTTTATTTATTTTTTTTTAATTTTTCAATTTTATTTTATTTTTAAACTTTACATAATTGTATTAGTTTTGCCAAATATCAAAATGAATCCTCCACAGGTATACATGTGTTCCCCATCCTGAACCCTCCTCCCACCTCCCTCCCCATACCATCGCTCTGGGTCGTCCCAGTGCACTAGCCCCAAGCCTCCAGTATCGTGCATCGAACCTGGACTGGCGTCTTTTAATTTCATGGCTGCAGTCACCATCTGTAGTGATTTTGGAGCCCAGAAAAATAAAGTCTGACACTGCTTCCACTGTTTCCCCATCTATTCCCCATGAAGTGATGGGCCTGGATGCCATGATCTTCGTTTTCTGAATGTTGAGCTTTAAGCCAACTTTTTCACTCTCCACTTTCACTTTCATCAAGAGGCTTTTTAGTTCCTCTTCACTTCCATCTGCTCCCTCTCTCTGGGTGAGGCTGCTTCTCACCAAACCTGTCTCCCTGCCCTATCAATAGCCTTTGAACTCCTCTCAGGAAGTCTAGTAACAAGTCCAAGCTCACACATCAGACCAATCATGCTGTCAGGATTCCCAAGTTGTTGCTGCTTTTCCTACACTCTAGTCTTCCAGGGGATCTGAGTTGTGAAATGAAAGATACTGACAGTAAATGAAATTTGATTCAGAGAAGGAAAAAAACACATCAATTAAGTGATTATAGAGATTTGAAGACAAAGGCAAAGTTTATAAGAATACTTGGAGAAACCATCTAAAACTCATACTTTGTTTTGTTTTTCTTTTTCAAATAGTAAATCTTCATGTATAATTAGTTTTAGTGCTTGAGTATGTGAAGACTCACAATAATTGATGAGATATGGGCAGGTTGAATCAGACTTCGTCCTGAATTGGTTTATTTCTCTTAATCTTTCTGCATTATACTTCCATATTTTTATCTTAAACTGGGCCTAATGATGTTGCCTTCAATGTATGCTCACTTCAGATTAAAAATATTTTAAATATAAAATTTGATGAATATTAATACATACAAAAGAAGACTATCTCACATGTATATATAGCATTGTTTTATACACACACACTGCATTTAACATAATAATGTCATATTTTATTAATAAGGATTCTTCCTCTTTCTTTCAAAAATGACTGAGAAAAATGACATGTACATACAGCTCTAAATGCAATTTAGATCCTCAAGGATAAGTGCATGCATATCATTTTTTATTGATTGATTATAATATTGATTTATAGTATTATAAAATGAAGATGTACAACATAGTGATTCAGCATTTTACAGATTATGTTCATTAAATTTATTAAAGATAAAGGCTGCAATCCCTTATACTGCAAAATATATGCTTGCTGCATATCTATTTTATATATAGTGATTTGTGTCTCTTAATCCCCTACCCTTATTTTGAACTTCTCCCTTCTTTTCTTTCTCTATTAACAATCAGTGAATCTGTTTCCATTTTGTTATATACTTTCTTTTGTTGCTTAAATATCACATATCATGATAACAGAGAATATCTTTCTCAGACTTATTTCACTAAGCCTAGTACTCTCTAGGTCTATCTACATTGTTAAAAATGAAAGATTTTCATTATTTTTTATGGCTGAGTAATAGTCCATTGTGTGTGTATGATAGATGATAGATAGATAGATAAAAATAGCATCTTCATAACCCTATCTGTTGTTGATAGGCACTTGAGTTTCCTTCATAGTGTTTTCCATGGTTGATGAACCAAATTACATTTCTGTTCCCTTTTTCTCCATATTGTCACTAACATTTGTTGTTTGCAGTCATTTTGAAGATTACAATTCTGACAGGTGTGAAGTGACATCTCATTGAGGTTTTTATTTGCATTCTCTGATGGTTAATGTGATCAGCATAGCCTGCTAGCCCTCTATATGTCTTCTTGGAAAAAAAAAAATTCTTCAGGTCTTTTACACATGTTTAAAATTTGATTGCTTGTATTTTTGATATTAAGTTGCATGAGCCCTGTATACATTTTGGATATTAACCCTTTATCAGTCATATCACATGCAAGCATTTTCTCTTATTCAGTAGATTGTTTTTCCATTTTGTCTATGGTTTCATGGCCATTGGTGCATGAACTTATTGTGGGCTCTCTAGTCTTTTCTGTTTAGATCCATGTGTCTGTTATGGGGGCCAGTGCCATGCTGTTTTAATTGCTGTAGCTTTGTAATATATTACATTACCTGGGCTATATTACATTACCTGAAGTCTGGTAACATGATACCTCCAGCGTTATTCTTTTGTCTCAGTATAGCTTTGGCTATCAAGGTCTTTTGTGATTTCATATAATCTTAGAATTATTTGTTTTGATTCTATGAAAAATGTATTTTGATATCAAATAAGTATTTTGATAAGGATTACATTAAATCTATAAGTTGCTTTGAATAGTATAGAAATTTCAGCAATTAATTTTTCCAATCCAATAATATGGGACGTATTTCCATTTATTTGTTTCATTTTCAAATTCCTTCACCAATATTTTATCGTTTTTGATGAATAGGTCTTTTACCTCCTTGATTATGTTTATTTTCAGTTATTTTATTCTTTTTTGCTGTGGGTTTAAATGGGACTCTGTTCTTGCATTCTCTAAGAGTTTGTTATTAGCATATTGAAAATAACAGATTTCTATATAATAATCTTGTATCCTGGTGTGCTGCTGTCCATGGGGTTGCAAAGAGTTGGACATGACTCAACAACTCAAATACAGAAATAAAAACTGGTGGCTCAGTGGTAAAGAATCTGCCTGCCAATGCAGGAGACGCAGGCTAGATCGCTGATTTGGGAAGATCCCTGGAGAAGGAAATGGCAACCCACTCCAGTATTCTTGCTTGGAGAACCTCATGGACAGAGGAGCCTGAAGGGTCCATGGGGTCACAAAGGGTCGGACACGACTCATGACTGAACCACCACAAGAACTTGTAATAATAACTGATCGGATAGAAACTTTTACATGTACTAATGCAATACTATTAACAAACTATGGCTACTGTGTCTCAACTATATGCCTGACATCCAAAAAAATAATAATAATAATAATCTTGTATCCTGAAACTACATTGACTTCATTTATTAGTTATAAAACTAGGTTTTTCCGTATATAGTATCATGTCATCTGCTCCTAGTGACAGTTTTTTTCTTCCCTTCCATTTTGACTGTCATTAATTTCTTTTTATTCCCCAATTGCTGTGGCTAAGACTTCCAATATTATATAGAATGAAAGTGGTAAGAGTGAGCATCTTTAATCTCATTTCTGATTTTAGAGGAAAATCTTTCAGCTTTCACTTTGAATAGTTAACTGTCTGTCAAAAATGGACTTTATTATTCTAAAATATGGCAGTAACCTATTGCACTCTTAATGAGATGTCCTTGTGTGGGAGTGTCCCTTTACAGTATGCTGGTGCCCAATGGCTTTGGTGGGAATGCTGGATTTGACATAAATGCATTACTTCCTTCCTCAGGGTGTGCGGACAGCTATCACCTTAGTAGGAGGTGGGGCTGGAGATGGAAGAGCTAGGGACAGACCTAAGTAGCAGATGGGGCTGGCCCTCTGCTCAGTGACTGTCACTGCTTATTACAGGTGAGATTTGACCCCAAGTTGCTGGAGTAGAAATCCTGAGGGTCAAGTCTATGTTGGCTCCTTTCCCTTTGAATGTATGCTCTCCCACCCTCCTAGCACCATCACTCTTATCCCACAGGGGAGAGGTCCTGGATCAAGAAGAGCTGGTGTGGGTACTTGGCCTGGGTCAGGGCACAGGCTATGGTTGTCCAGCTGCAGTGCAGTACCCAGAAGGTGTTTGATGAACTGCCTATTTATGTGTCAGTGGGGGCTCCCTGCTTGGAGGCTGCTTCAGGTCTGAGCTATCTGTGTCACATAGCTGAGCCCAGGCCCTAGTGTGGAGGCATCATGAAGCATCATGAAGCAAATGGGAGTGGAGCATCTTCTTAGCTCAGTCTGGTCTCATACGGTTCATGGGAAACTGGGCAGCCATTGGTGCAGCTGCCAATCCACCTCTCCTCCCCACTTTGTGAGCAAGTAAGCATGTACTCTGGAGAAGACAGTGGCACCCCACTCCAGTACTCTTGCCTGGAAAATCCCATGTACGGAGGAGCCCGGTAGGCTGCAGTCCATGGGGTTGCCAAGAGTTGGGCACGACTGAGTGACTTCACTTTCACTTTTTACTTTCCTGCATTGGAGAAGGAAATGGCAACCCACTCCAGTGTTCTTGCCTGGAGAATCCCAGGGACAGGGAAGCCTGGT
Organism: Bison bison bison; assembly: GCF_000754665.1. Lineage (NCBI taxonomy): Eukaryota > Metazoa > Chordata > Mammalia > Artiodactyla > Bovidae > Bison > Bison bison. The sequence continues at coordinate 3,841,968 of NW_011494840.1, read as the reverse complement.
GGGCTGCCGTCTATGGGGTCGCACAGAGTCGAACACGACTGAAGCGACTTAGCAGCAGCAGCAGCAAGCATATACTCACTGCCAGGCTCCAGGTTCCCACAGCCCTCTGTTAGTCTAACTGGCCCTCCATCCAGCCTACAGGGCTCAAGCTGGACCCTATGACTGGGGCTCAGAATTTGTGGTTCAAATCATTCACTCTCCAGGGTTGTCCTCCGCCCTGTATTTTCCTTTTCCACCTGGTCCCCTCCCAGAGTCACAGGTTCCAATCTGATAATTTTTCTTCCCTTTCTATCCAATTTTGTGTGGATTATTTTTATAGCCTTGATTGTGCAGGAGTCTTTCTGCCAGTTTCTGGATAGTTTTCAGTGACAATTTTTCCCCATGTCAATATAATTTTATTGTATTTTTAGGGGAGGTGAGCTCCACATCCTTCTATTACATCTTGTTGATTCTGATAATATGTGTACCATATTATTATGGAGGCTTATGGTTTTCACAGATTAAAATAATGATGTTATAATTTATGAAACTGAAACTAATAGGAAATAAATTATTTCAGCAATATATACTGATATTCTATGGATATCTGAGAAAGGAACCCAATGATATTAAGAGAGACTGTTTTCATTCTGTGAATTGTCATCTTGACTATCTCTGATTCATTATAAACGCAGGATATTACACCAGGAAAGATCTCTTTTATCATTATTTAATAAAATAGCAATTTTATTTTTCTCAAACATATTCACACCAAATCATAATTAAAAATCACTAAGATATCCTTTTATCTTTTGATATGCTTAACCTATACTACAATTAGAAAGTTATATGACAATGCAATATTATACAAATGAGGAATACTGTATTAATAATGCTACTTGAAAGGGCATCTACATGTTCTTTTTTTATAATTGACTTACATGAATACTATTATTTCCAAAAAAACAAAATACTAAATGAATGGATTAAATAAACAATATTGCCTCTAGACTGATCTAGAAAATCTAAGTAACCTACCTTGAAAGTTGGAAGTGTTAGTCACTCAGTCATGTCCAACTCATTGTGACCCCATGGACTATAGAATGCCTGGCTACTCTGTCCATGGAATTTTCCAGGCAGGAATACTGGAGTGGGTTGCATTCCCTTCTTCAGTGTATTTTCCCAACCGAGGAGCAGACCTAGGTCTCCTGCATTGCAGGTAGGTTCTTTACCATCTGAGCATCAGAGAAGCCCATGCTTTAAATGTAACATTTTATTAAACAATGTAATAAATGATAACATAGAAAAAATCCAATGATTAAAAAATATTCTTATGAAATATTCTGCTGAGGCTTATCTTTCAGGAGAGGCAATGTAGCCAATTATAGCTATAGCCACACAACTGAGTTATCAATTCTACATGTGCACATGACTTGTGTGTACTCTGATAGGCTGCTTTAAATAATATAATTTTAACCTGTATAATAATATGATAAAAATTTTGACATTAAAGTTTTTGCCTTACAATAGAGTCCATATAAACTTTGAAAGTTAAATTAAGCAACTAACCTGACAATAGTCAAGAATTTGCTGAAAAATATGGATCAAAGCTAACACATTATGCATTAATAATCAGAGCAAGATATTTTATAAACTCACACTTACATGTGATTATGAATGAAAAGCATTTATATCATCTACTACATAGATATGCAATATCTTATCTGATTAAGCCTAGATACTGTTGTCATAGATTCATATTATAAGATGCTTAAAATAGTACGTGGAGCAAACCAAATAGACAAGTAAAGAAACAAATGAACATGTATTTACTCTGGTGTTGGCAATTTATCCATCCACAAAATATAAGATTGTATTATGCTATTCATCCATCACTTAAAATTCAATTAGTGAGTTAAAATCTGTAGCTTATATTTTTCTTAACTACAAAGTGGAGAGAAAAATACCTAACTTGCATGATTCTTATGAGAATTAGAATTATCACATATCAATTACTTATCATGAAATTTTATCCCAATAAATAGCTAATGTTATGATTTGCATTATTGTATAATTATTACCCTTAACTAGTATGTGAGTATATTCTATTAACTGGGTTATATAAAGTAACACACACACACATATATCTTTTTTGTTTAGAACACAAGTTTAACCATTTTAAATTATATACTAATTTGATCTATTTGAATGTTAATTTTATACAAAATCTAATAAATTATTTCTATTTTTTCTATTGGACACACTTCTTTATAAAACACTTTATATTTAAGGAAAGTTATATAATCTACTTAACCTCAGCTTTCATAGTAAAATTGTAGCAAAATAATCACTTGAAAAAAAAAGCACAAGTAGATTGATAGAAAAAGTCACCTCTCTGTAAAATTGAACTAAGCCTCCACACCACTCTGTAATAAGGAACAGGATTGTGCCGATAAAAGAAATATGTAAGGTTAGGTAGTTTAGTTAATATTTATGATGATGTCAAGGTTCCCAAGAACAGCATGCCATATATTCAAAATAATAAAATAAATATGATAAGAACATTCACTAAAGATGTTTGCATAAGTAAATGTATACACTCTGTATATTATAGCTGAAAGATTTTTATATACATTTGTGATATTCCTTCAGGTTTTCATTTCTAATGTGAAAAAGACATGATTTTGTTTTTGTTGTTGTTATTTTTTATTTTATTTTATTTTTTAACTTTACAATATTGTATTGGTTTTACCATGTATCAACATGAATCCACCACAGGTATACATGTGCTCCCCATCCTGAACCCTCCTACCTCCTCCCTCCCCGTACCATCCCTCTGGGTCGTCCCAGTGCACTAGCCCCAAGCATCCAGTATTGTGCATTGAACCTGGACTGGCGACTCATTTCATATATGATATTATAAGTGTTTCAATGCCATTCTCCCATGATTTTGAATCAAAAGTTTTAAAGTGATTCTCCTGTGTCATCTAAAACAGGTTTAAAAGACATAGATGGTAAAGGTTAATTCAGGAAACTTGTTATTATGAGAATAATTATAACTAGGCCATATCCCATAAACTGTAATTAGAAAGAAGTATAATTATGTAAATTGAATTCAAATGAGAAGATTGAAGATTCTGAGTGCCCATTCAATTCAGAGTCAGAGACCAAAATTAAATTCCCAATCTTTATGTTTTCATGCACTTTCAGAATATCTAAATGATTTCATTTTATACATAATAAAAGTGGTTTCTATTAACATAGGGATATGTTTACTTTCTGCAATTAAGTACAATATTCTTATTTTTTTTCCAAAAAGACAATATTGCAACAATTATAGGAACAATATACATGTGAATCAAATGATTTAGCTAACTAAAGTCATTGTCATACAGATTTAGATGGATGATGCACTAACAGATTAGTCTTTGTGGTTTCATTCTCCTTAGAATTCATGTTTTCAAGTTCTGGGTCTGTACACCAAATAAATGTTTTGCATTTAGTTAGTATAGACCATGTAATTATTAGATGATTAGTTGTGAATACTTACTTTAAAAATCAAAACTTAAAGATAATTTTTTATATCTCTAATATAGCTTCCTTTTATAAAAGTCACTTTTTATTCTCTGACAGAAGAGTAGATGAAAAAAATGACTCTCCTGTGGACACTTTCTATATTCTCCTGTGAGACACAGAATCTAATTATTGTGCAGTTTGCCTTCTGACAGAAGTGGTCTGTATGCCATCATCATGATACTGTCTGTAAACCACCAGCCTGATAACATGATTTGCCTCACTAATGTTTGTCTATTTCTGTTAATTTTCGATCAGTGTGAGGGTGATGGTGTGTTTCAGGTTGAATTCATTATGACAATGTCTGGTAATAATCTGTAGAAATTTAAAACACAAATTTGGATAAATCCTCATTTAATGAATTCATGACTTTTTAAACATCTGTTGTAGCTATTTTATTTTGCCCACACATCTATACACAAAAAGGTGTCAAATGCTGATTGCTATGGAATTCTTTATTTCTTGATTTTAATTTTTTCATTTCTGCATTTCTTTATTTATCCTAAAGATTGCCTAAGGTTATATGATTTTTACATGCTTTAACTTTACAAGGATAAAGTAAAGGAAATTTGGAAAAAACAAGTATTTGAATTTCCTATTTCCAAACAGCACCAGTCAAATCATCTACAGAAGAAGATGTAAAAATATCTGAGGAAGATACAGATTTAAAAAAAAAAAAAAAGAAATCACTTACATTTTCATTCTTTTGCTACCAGGGAAGTCCTTTCACATCATAAGTATATGTTTAAATGGTTGAATCTCACTTTATGAAAGAGCAATAAATAGTATTGTTTTATAACTTTAACAGAAATGACTTTCAAAATACAGATTATTTGGTAGCATTCCATGTACGAAATAACTTAATAAGATCTTATACTAAATAAAGCCGTGAAGACAGGGATGTTTCTCTGCTCTTAACCCTACTGAATCCTCCATGCTCTTAGAAAAGTGTTTGGAATGTATTAGAGTAGGTAATCTAGAAGTATGTCTGTAGCAAAGGAATTGTAAAGTGGATCCATAAACGTGTTAGGTACATAGCAGCTTGTGCTCAGATTCTACAATGGGACATTTCCAATGAACACAAGTCAGACTGCATTTTTTACACTGGTAGCCTGGTAAAGGGCATTCTTAAGCTTAGGGCCTCTAGTGAAAGTAGTATTGAGTTGTATTGGGACTACTCAAATGAAGAATATATATTCTTAAGAGTTGTGGGGGAAGCTAAAAATTTAAATTCAAATGCAATTTTAAAAATGAAACTTATTCTATGAAATTATATTATAAGACCTGAACAAACACATGAAAGATGCAAACAGATTACATAAAGAACATTCTAGGCCCTGAGAAAGGCTAGGCTGTAAGGAAACCTGAAATATTTCATCTTGTGTGTGTGCAAGCTTAGTCATGTCCAACTTCTCGTGACATTCTAGACTGGGGCCCATCAGACTCCTCTGTCCATGGAATTCTACAGGCCAGAATACTGAAGTGAATGACCATTTACTCCTCCAGGGGATCTTCCCCACCCAGGAATCAAACCAGTGTCTCTTGTACCTCGTACATTGGCAGGTGGCTTCTTCCACTTAGATGCCTGGGAAGCCCTGAAATATTTCATCAGTTTCTCCTAATTAGGACAGCAAAGCCCTTCTGTGGATCAGCTTCACTGTTCTGTAAGTGAATCAGTTTATAACACAGGCCTTATAGTATGTTTGCTTTTAAATGAAACGTTACTGTGGGCTTATATTTTGCTATTCATGAAAGGTATTTATTTTTATTGGACAAAGAATAACTTTTTAAAAAGATGTATTTATTTATGGCTGTTCTGGGTCTTTGCTGCTGCATGTGAGCTTTCTATAGTTGCAGCGAGCTGGTGGCTACTCTCTGTGGTGGTGCTCAGGCTTCTCATTGCAGTGGCTTCTCTTGTTGCCAAGAACGGGGCTCTAAGCATTCAGGTTTTCATAGTTGCTGTGCATGAGCTCAGTAGCTGTGCCTTGTGGACTCTAGACCCTGGGCTCAGAACTTGTGGTGCAGGAGCTCAGTTGCCAAGCAGCATGTGGTATCCTCCTGGAGCAGGGTTCAAACCCATGTACCCTGAATTGATAGGTGGATTCTTAACCATTGGGACCACCAGGAAAGCCCAGAAAGAAGAATTTTAAAATATAGAATAAGGCACCCCTTCAATGACAAAAGTGAATATTTTAATCAATTACAGTAAATACGAAGGGAGTGATTCTTGACTACTAAAATGCCCTTTTAGGCTTGTTTCACAGGATTATGAATCATGCGTGTTTTAAGGCCAACAGTGAAATAAAGGTGCCATTGTTTAAAAAAAAAATTCCAAGATCCATTTAAAATAGGATGGATTAATCCTCAAGATTTTATTTTTCTCAGTAAAGGATGAAAGCTCTATTGAGTTTAAAAAGAGAGCAATATTTTAGAAGCAAAAGTCCTAGAGAAGACACGGGAGGTTGTATTTTATTCAGTGTTATCAGCTGTTCATTCTATCCCTTGGAAAGTCCTAAAATCTGTCATATTCAATCCTCATATTTGCAAATTTGAATAATGTATTTTCCCACACAATAAAAACACCTTACCAATATACAAAAAATATTTGCTTAATAGATTTTTAAGAATAAGTTATAATTTCATTTTCTTTCTTGGATTTTGCCTTTCAAATGTGTCAGACAATTTTCATTTAAAGTGTTCCTGAAATAGTGCATACATATTAAAATAGATATAGGTATTTTTCTTCAAAGTTATATTTTATCCACTGGTGTTGCTAGACATTTCTGTGGTAGGAAAAACATTTACCATTCTTTCATCTTCATTTGCTAGTTTTATTTTGGTCTTGTTTTATATAGTCTCCAACAGATCAAATCAGATCAGTTGCTTAGTCGTGTCCAACTCCTTGCGACTCCATGAATCACAACATGCCAGGCCTCCCTGTCCATCACCAACTCCCGGAGTTCACTCAGACTCATGTCTATCGAGTCAGTGATGCCATCCAGCCATCTCATCCTCTGTCATCCCCTTCTCCTCCTGCCCCCAATCCCTCCCAGAATCAGAGTCTTTTCCAATAAGTCAACTCTTCGCATGAGGTGGCCAAAGTACTGGACTTTCAGCTTTAGCATCATTCCTTCCAAAGGAATTCCAGGGCTGATCTCCTTCAGTGGACTGGCTGGATCTCCTTGCAGTCCAAGGCACTCTCAAGAGTCTTCTCCAGCACCACAGTTCAAAAGCATCAACTCTTCAGTGCTCAGCCTTCTTCACAGTCCAACTCTAACATCCATACATGACCACAGGAAAAACCATAGCTTTGACTAGACAAACCTTTGTTGGCAAAGTAATGGCTCTGCTTTTGAATATGCTATCTAGGTTGGACATAACTTTCCTTCTAAGGAGTAAGCATCTTTTAATTTCATGGCTGCAGTGATCTTGGAGCCCAGAAAAATAAAGCCTGACCCTATTTCCACTGTTTTCCCATCTATTTCCCAAGAAGTGATGGGACCAGATGCCATGATCTTCATTTTCTGAATGTTGAGCTTTAAGCCAATTTTTCACTCTGCTGTTTCACTTTCATCAGGAGGTTTTGAGTTCCTCTTCACTTTCTGCCATAATGGTGGTGTCATCTGCATATCTGAGGTTACTGATATTTCTCCCAGCAATCTTGATTCCAGCTTGTGTTTCTTTCAGCCCAGTGTTTCTCATGATGTACTCTGCACATAAGTTAAATAAGCAGGGTGACAATATACAGCCTTGACATACTCCTTTTCCTATTTGGAACCAGTCTGTTGTTCCATGTCCAGTTCTAACTGTTGCTTCCTGACCTGCATACACATTTCTTTAGAGGCAGATCAGGTGGTCTGGTATTCCCATCTCTTTCAGAATTTTCCAGAGTTTATTGTGATCCACACAGTCAAAGGCTTTGGCATAGTCAATAAAGCAGAAATAGATGATTTTTCTGGAACTCTCTTGCTTTTTCCATGACCCAGCGATGTTGGCAATTTGATCTCTGGTTCCTCTGCCTTTTCTAAAACCAGCTTGAACATCTGGACGTTCACAGTTCGCATATTGCTGAAGCCTGGCTTGGAGAATTTTTAGCATTACTTTACTAGTGTGTGAGATGAGTGCAATTGTGCAGTAGTTTGAGCATTCTTTGGCATTGCCTTTCTTTGGGATTGGAATGAAAACTGACTTTTTCCAGTCCTATGGCCACTGCTGAGTTTTCCAAATTTGCTGGCATATTGAGTGCAGCACTTTCACAGCATCATCTTTCAGGATTTGGAATAGCTCAACTGGAATTCCATCACCTCCACTAGCTTTTTTTGTAGTGATGCTTTCTAAGGCCCACTTGACTTCACATTCCAGGATGTCTGGCTCTATGTCAGTGACCACACCATCATGATTATCTGGGTCGTGAAGGTCTTTTTTGTACAGTTCTTCTGTGTATTCTTGCCATCTCTTCGTAATAGCTTCTGCTTCTGTTGGTCCATACCATTTCTGTCCTTTATCGAGCCCATCATTGCATGAAATGTTCCTTTGATATCTTTGATTTTCTTGAAGAGATCTCTAGTCTTTCCCATTCTGTTGTTTTCCTCTATTTCTTTGCATTGATCACTGAAGAAGGCTTTCTTATCTCTTCTTGCTATTCTTTGGAACTCTGCATTCAGATATTTATATCTTTCCTTTTCTCCTTTGCCTTTTGCTTCTTTTTTTCTCAGCTAATAGTAAGGCTTCCTCAGACAACCATTTTGCCTTTTTGCATTTCTTTTTCTTGGAGGTGGTCTTGATCACTGCATCCTGTACAATGTCATGACCCTCCATCCACAATTCTTCAGGCACTCTATCAGATCTAGGCCCTTAAATCTATTTCTCACTCCCAGTCATACCTCAATGGTCTAGTGGTTTTCCCTACCTTCTTCAATTTAAGTCTGAATTTGGCAATAAGGAGTTCATGGTCTGAGCCACAGTCAGCTCCTGGTCTTGTTTTTGCTGACTGTATAGAGCTTCTCCATCTTTGGCTGCAAAGAATATAATCAATCTGATTTCGGTGTTGACCATCTGGTGATGTCCATGTATAGAGTCTTCTCTTGTGTTGTTGGAAGAGGGTGTTTGTTATGACCAGTGCATTTTCTTGGCAAAACTCTATTAGTCTTTGCCCTGCTTCATTCCGTATTCCAAGGCCAAATTTGTCTGTTACTCCAGGTGTTTCTTGACTTCCTACTTTTGCATGCTGGTCCCCTATAATGAAAAGGACATCTTTTTTGGGTGTTAGTTCTAAAAGCGCAGGCGGCTGCAACTGGTGCGCTAAGTGCGGCCGAGAGGAGCCACCCCACATCCGTCAGGGGCATAAGCTGGAAGGATCCCATGCCCGTAGGGCGGTGACCAAGAGGAGTTACCCCACGTCCGAGGTCAGGGGCAGTGGCCGAGAGTACCAGACTGCGACGGCACAGGAACGGCCGAGATGAGCTACCCCACCTCCGAGGTCGGGGGGAGCGGCCAAGAGGAGATACCCCTCGTCCAAGGTCGGGGTGGCAACCAGGAGGATCTACCCCATGCCCCTAAGCCCAAGGCCAGGGGCGGTGGCCGGGAGGAGCAACCCATGCCCGAGGCCAGGGGCAGTGGTCAGGAGGACCAACCCCACATCCAAGGGGCCGTGGCTGTGCAGGCGCAGGAGGGCCTAGAGGAGCTATCACACGTTGAGGGTCAGGAAGGGCGGTGGTGAGGAGATATCCCTTGTCCAAGGTAAGGAGCAATGGCTGCGCTTTGTTGGAGCAGCCATGAAGAGATACCGCACGCCCAAGGTAAGAGAAACCCAAGTAAGACAGTAGGTGTTGCAAGAGGGCATTAGAGGGCAAACACACTGAAACCATACTCACAGAAAACTAGTCAATCTAATCACACTAGGACCACAGCCTTGTCTAACTCAGTGAAACTAAGCCATGCCCGTGGGGCAACCCAAGATGGGCGGGTCATGGTGGAGAGATCTGACAGAATGTGGTCCACTGGAGAAGGGAATGGCAAACCACTTCAGTATTCTTGCCTTGAGAACCCCATGAACAGTATGAAAAGGCAAAATGATAGGATACTGAAAATGAAACTCCCCAGGTCAGTAGGTGCTCAGTATGCTACTGGAGATTAGTGGAGAAATAACTCCAGAAAGAATGAAGGGATGGAGCCAAAGCAAAAAGAATACCCAGCTGTGGATGTGACTGGTGATAGAAGCAAGGTCTGATGCTGTAAAGAGCAATATTGCATAGGAACCTGGAATGTCAGGTCCATGGATCAAGGCAAATAGTCTCCATGAGAGACAGCATAGGGTAATTGTTAAGGCTTCTGCTGCTGCTGCTGCTAAGTCGCTTCAGTCGTGTCCGACTCTGTGCGACCCAATGGATGGCAGCCCACCAGGCTCCCCCGTCCCTGGGATTCTCCAGGCAAGAACACTGGAGTGGGTTGCCATTTCCCTCTCCAATACATGAAAGTGAAAAGTGACAGTGAAGTCATTCAGTCGTGTCCGACTCTTAGCGACCCCATGAACTGCAGCCCACCAGGCTCCTCTGTCCATGGGATCCTCCAGGCAAGAGCACTGGAGTGGGGTGCCGTTGCCTTCTCCATTTGTTAAGGCTACAAACTCTGAAATCAGGCTGTTGTGTGAAGTCTCCTGACTTCCCAGATGATGAGACCCTAGGGAAGTTACCTACTATCTCTACCTTCTACAACTCTATCAACTCTATTCTTTTCATCTTAACTTCCTAGTAATTAAAAAAGGGATACTAATGGAAAAAATAAAATAAAAATCCCCATGGTTATTTTAAGAATGAAATGCTAAACTGTATGGGAATCGGTTTGTTAAGTACCAGGTACATGAAGAATGTTCAATCAGTGCTAACTGATTTAAAAGGAAAAGTCATTAGTCCATACAACATTTTGTTTGTGGCTTCCAAAAGTCTGTTTCCCAGTCCTGTGGAAGTTCTGTAATCAAATCCTCTGGCCTTCAAAGTCAAAGTCCCTTGGTGTTCTTATTATTTTTGCAGATCCCCAGGTTGGGAAATCTGTTGTGGGTCCTAGAACTTTCTAAACAGTGCAAGAACTTCTTGGGTATGATTGTTCTCCATTTAGTGGGTCATCTGCTCAGTAGCTCTATGGTGGGTCTAATGGTGACCTCCTCCAAGAAGACTAATGACCCATACTGTGTCTCCCAAGTCTGCTGAAACCAGAGCCCCTGTGCCAGTGGCAGACTACTGCTGATCCATGCCTCTGCAGGAGACATTCAAACACTCAAAGTCAGGTCTGACTCAGTCTCTGTGAAGTCTCTGGGTCCTGGTGTGCACAAGGTTTTGTTTGAGCTTTCTGAGCATCTCTGGTAGGTATGGAGTTTAATTCTAAATGTGATTTTGCCCCTCTTACCATCTTATTGGGACTTCTCCTTTACCCCTGGATACCAAGATGCCCTTGGTATCTTTTCTAGTGGGATCCAACTTTCTCCTGTGGATAGTTGTTCAGCAGTGAGTTGCAGTTTTGGAGTTCTCACAGGAGAAGATGAGCACACACTCTTCCACTCCACCATCTTAGACTCCCTACTTCATTGCCAGACTTGTAAATACCAAACTGTATAATAATCCTGGACCTCTTGAATGAAAGTTCTTCTAAGATTTATAAGCTCATGGCCTGCTACTATTCATTTGTACTTTACCAAACTGTATAATAATCCTGGGCCTCTTGAATGATAGCTCTTCCAAGCTTTATAAATTCATGGCTTGCTGTTGTGATTTTCAAGACACTGTAACATTCTTGGCTCATCATTCACTTAATAAAATAAATTCAATTTTATGGTGGGGCTAAGTTTCTGTGTTTAGAAAACCAGTGACCTTTTCTCTCATAATAACAGATTTTTTTTAACAAGCTTAGCCCTCTTAAACTCATACTGGTTAGGAGACTTTTTTGTACTTTTCCTAACCGTAGAAAAGTGAGCCACAACAATAAGTAGTGCATACCCATCTTAAAATTCTGCTGAGTTGTACAAAAGTTCAAGATATGCTTGCATTTAGATTTGTGGGTTGTGCAAGCAAGCTAAGTAGCTTCAGTCATGTCCAACTTATTGTGATGATAGCTCTCCAGGTTACTCTGTCCATGGGATTCTCCAGGCAGGAATACTGGAGTGGGTTGTCATGCCTTCCTCCAGAGGATCTTCACAACCCAGGGATCAAAACAGCATCTCTTATGTCTCCTGTATCTCCTGCATTGGCAGGTGAGGTTTCTACTACTAGTGCCACCTGGGAA
>NW_011494840.1:3805507-3830042 GCF_000754665.1 Bison bison bison | reverse complement strand
ACCAGTTTTTGTGTTACATCAAGTGTCATTCTCTGTTGAAGGGCACTGTCCACAAATGTGTGCTTCATATCCCAGGAGTGTTTGCAGCGAGTCTTTCAAAGGCTCTTGACAATTTCCAGGATAGTCATGCAGAACTGAGACAGAGACAATTGTTCTATAGCACTGTTTCTGAATGTGTAGGTTGGCCTGTTTATCTTGGTCTTCTGATAACAATATTCCTAGTGTTTGTCTTGTAGGCAAGAACTTTTATCAGCATTATGGGACTTTTAGATAGCAAAATTGACGGTAGGCACAGTATTCTTTTCATCCCTCTCAAGAAATACTTCCTCTAGTTTCATACAAAGGGAAGTTTTCTTGAAAATTTTTCCTGTCAAATATAGATCTATGAACTAAAATGGACTGGAATAGGTGAATTTAATTCAGATGACAACTGTATCTACTACTGTGGGCAAGAATCCTCAGAAAGAATGGAGTAGCCCTCATAGTCAATAAAAGTGCTCAAAATACTGTGTTTGGGGGCAATTTCAAAAACTACAGAATGATAACTCTTTCTTTCCAAGGCAAATGATTTGATGTCATAGTAATCCAGATCTATGCTCTAACCAGTATGCTGAAGAAGCTGAGGCTGAACGGTTCTATGAAGACCTACAAGACCTTCTAGAACTAAACACCCCCAAAACATGCCATATTCATCATAGTGGACTGGAGTGCAAAAGTAGGAAGTCAAGAGATACAAGGAGTAACAGGCAAATTTGGCCTTGGAGTACAAAATGAAACAAGACAAAGGCTAACAGAGTTTTGCCACAAGAATGCACTGGTCATAGCAAACACCCTCTTCCAACAACTCAAGATAAGAATCTACACATGGACATCACCGGAAGGTTAATACTGAAATCAGATTGATTCTATTATTTGCAGCCAAAGATGGAGAAGCTCTATACAGTCAGCAAAAATAAGACCAGAATATGACTGTGGATCAGACCATAAGCTCTTTATTGCAAAAATTAGACTTAAATTGAAGAAAGTAGGGGAAATCACTAGACCATTCTTGTATGACCAAAATCCCTTATGGTTATACAGTGGAAGTAACAAATAGATTCAAGACATTACCTCTGAGAGACAGAGGGCCTGAAGAACTATGGATGAAGGTTCATGACATTGTATAGAAGGCAGTAAGCAAGACCATCCACAAGAAAAAGAAATACAGAAAGGAAAAATGTTTGTCTGAAGAGGGTCTTACACATAACTGAGAAAAGAAGAGAGACAAAAGGCAAAGGAGAAAAGGAAAGATATATCCATTTGAATGTAGAGTTCCAAAGAATAGCAAAGAACAACAAGAAAGCCTTCTTCAGTGATCAATGCAAAGAAATAGAGCAAAACAATAGAATGGGAAAGACTAAAGATCTCATCAAGAAATATAAAGATTGCAAGGGAACATTTATGCAAAGGTGGGCACAATAAAGGACAGAGACACTATAGAAGTAACAGAAGAAGATATTAAGAAGAGGTGGCAGGAATACACAGAAGAACTATACAAGAAAGATCTTTATGACCCAGATAGCCACAATGGTGTGATAGCTCACCTAGAGCCCAACATCCTGGAATGCAAAGTCAAGTGGGCCTTAGGAAGCATAACTATGAACAAAGCTAGTGGAGGTGATGGAATTCCAGCTGGGCTATGTTAAATCTTAAAAGGTTATTCTGTTAAAGTGCTGCACTCAATATGATAGCATTTTGAATGAATTTTGAAAACTCAGGAGTGGCCACAGGACAAGAAAGTCATTTTTCATTCCAATTCCAAAGAAAGGCCATGCTAAAGAATGTTCAGCTACCACACATTTTCACTCATGTGTCACTCACTGACATGCTAGCAACGTAATGCTAAAAATTCTCCAAGCCAGGCTTCCATAGTATACAAACTGTGAAATTCCAGATAGTCAAGCTGAATTTAGAAAAGGCAGAGGAACCAAAGATTAAATTGCCATCATCCATTGGATCATCGAAGAAGCAAGATAATTCCAGAAAAACATCTACTTCTGCTTTATTGACTACCCCAAAGCCTTTAACTGTGTATCACAAAAAACTGTGGAAAATTCTTCAAATGGGAATACCAGACCACCTTACCTGCCTCCTGAGAAATCTGTATACAGATCAAGATGAAATAGATATAACTGGACATATGAATAACAGGCTGCTTCCAAATGTGTAAAGGAGTAAGAAAAGGCTGTATATTGTCATCCTGCTTATTTAACTTATATGCAGAGTACATCATGCAAAATACTGGGCTCAATGAAGCACAAGCTGGAATCAATATTGCTGGGAGAAATATCAATAACCACAGATAATGCAAATGACACCACTCTTAGGGCAGACAGCAAAGAAGAAATAAAAACCCTTTTGATAAAAGTGGAAGAAGAGAGTGAAAATTTTGGCTTAAAACTCAACATTCTACATAGAAAACCGTAAAGATAGTATTAGAAAATGACTAGAACTAATCTGTGAATTTAGCAATGTTGCAGGGTACTAAATCAATACACAGAAATCACTTGCCTTTCTATATACTAACAATGAAACATCAGAAAGAGAAATTAAGGAATCAATCTCATTCACCATTGCAACAAAAATAATCAAATATATACGAATAAACTTACCTAAAGAGACAAAAATACTGTACACAGAAAATTATAAGATGCTAATGAAATAAATCAAAGATGACATAAACAGATGGAGAGACATTCCATGTTCCTGGGTAGGAAGAATCAATATTGTGAAAGTGAATATTCTACAAAATGAATCAACAGATTCAATGTGATCCTTATCAAATCACCAATGTCATTTTTCACAGAATGAGAATAAAAAATTTCACAATTCATATGGAAACAAAAGACCCCAAATAGAGAAAGTGGTTTTGAGAAATAAGAATGGAGCTGGAGGAATCAACCTTCCTGACTTCAGATTATACTACAAAGTTGCAATCATCAAGACAGTATGGTACTGGCACAAAAACAGAAATATTAACCAATGGAATAAGATAGAAAGCCCAGCGAAAAACCCATGCATCTATGGGTACCTTAGTTTTGACAAAAGAGGCAAAAATATACAATGGGGCAAAGACAGCTTCTTCAATAAATGGTGCTAGGAAAACTGGACAGCTACATGTAAAAGAATGAAATTAGAACACTTCCTAACACTATATGCAAAGATAAACTCAAAATTGATTAAAGACCTAAATGTAAGACCAGAAACTATAAAATTCTTAGAGGAAAAGATAGGCAGAACACTCGATGACATAAATCAAAGCAAGATCCTCTATGACCCACCTCCTAGAATAATGGAAATAAAAAAGTAAACAAGTGGGACCTGATTAAACTTAAGAGCTTTTGCACAACAAAGAACTATAAGTAATTTGAAAAGACAACTCTCAGAATGGCAGAAAATAATAGCAGATGAAACAACTGACAAAGGATGAGTTTCCAAAATATACAAACTTAATACCAGATATACCAAACACCAAATATACAACTTAATACCAGAAAAACAAACAACTCTGTCAAAAACTGGAAATAAGACCTAAACAAACATTTCTCCAAAGAAGACATACAGATGGCTAACAAACACATGAGAAAATCATCAACATTGCTCATTATTAGAGAAATGCAAATCAAAACACCAATGAGATATCACCCCACACCATTCAGAATGGCCATCATCAAAAAGTCTACAAACAATAAAATTTGGTGAGGGTGTGGAGAAAAGGGAACACTCTTGCACTGTTGGTGGGAATGTAAATTAACCCAGTCACTATGGAAGACAGTATGGAGATTCCTTAAAAAGTAGGAATAATACTACCATATGATCCAGCAATCCCACTCCTAGGCATATACCCTGAGGAAACCAAAATTGAAAGACACACATGTATCCGACTGTTCATTGAAGCACTATTTATAATAGTTAGAATGTGGAAGCAACCTAGATGTTTTCAAGAGATGAATGGATAAAGAGGTAGTGGTACATATACACAATGGAATATTACTCATCCATAAAAAGGAATGCATTTGAGCTAGTTCTGATGAGGTGGATGAACCTAGAACCTATTATGCAGAGTGAAGTAAGTCAGAAAGAGAAAGAGAAATATCATATTTTAAAGCATGTATATGGAATCTATAACAATGATACTGAAGAATTTATTTACAGGGTAGCAATAGGTGCTATTTACAGAGAAGACAATGACACCCCACTCCAGTACTCTTGCCTGGAAAATCACATGGACAGAGGAGCCTTGTAGGCTGCAATCCATGGGGTCACAAAGAGTCGTACACGACTGAGCGACTTCACTTTCACTTTTCACTTTCATGCATTGGAGAAGGAAATGGCAACCCACTCTAGTATTCTTGCCTGGAGAATCCCAGGGACAGGGGAGCCTGGTGGGCTGCCATCCATTGGGTCACACAGAGTCGGACAAGACTGAAGCGATTTAGCAGTAGCAGTAACAGTAGTAGCAATAGAGAAACAGACATAAAGAATACACTTATGGCCATGGGGAGAGGGGAGAAGAAGGTGAGATGTATGGAGAGAGTAACAGGGAAACATACATTACCATATA
Source organism: Bison bison bison (assembly GCF_000754665.1). Taxonomy (NCBI): domain Eukaryota; kingdom Metazoa; phylum Chordata; class Mammalia; order Artiodactyla; family Bovidae; genus Bison; species Bison bison. The sequence continues at coordinate 3,825,439 of NW_011494840.1, read as the reverse complement.
TAGAATAGAAAGCCAATGGGAATTTGATGTATGGCTCAGGAAACTCAAACAGGGGCTCTGTATCAACCTAGAGGGGTCAGATGGGGAGGTTCAAAAGGGAGGGGATATATGTATACCTATGCCTGATTCATACTGAGGTTTGACAGAAACAACAAAATTCTGTAAAGCAAATAGTCTTCATAAAAATAAATTAGCTAAAATAATACTAATATAATACTAATATAATAGAGCATCTTCTCCAGCAAAAAAACACGAAAAAACAAAAAACTCAACATTCAAAAAACTAAGATCATGTCATCCAGTCCTTCACTTCATGGAAAATAGATGGGGAAATAATGGAAACATTGAGAGACTTTCTTTTTTGGGGCTCCAAAATCATGGCAGATGGTGACTTGCAGACATGAAATTAAAAGATGCTTGCTCCTTGGAAGAAAAGCTGTGACCAACCTAGACAGCATATTAAAAAGCAGAGACATTACTTTGCCAACAAAGGTCCATCTAGTCAAAGCTATGGTTTTCTCCAGTGGTCATGGATGGATGTGAGAGTTGCACTATAAAGAAAGAAAGTTGAGAACTGAAGAATTGATGTTTTTGAACTGTGGTGTTGGAGAAGACTCTTGAGATTCCCTTGGACTGCAAGGAGGTCAAATAAGTCAACCCTAAAGGAAATCAGTCCTGACTGTTCAATGGAAGAACTGATCCTGAAGCTGAAGTTCCCATACTACTCAGAAAAGACACTAATGTTGGGAAAATTGAAGGCTGGAGGAGAAGGGGACAACAGAGTATGACAGAGTATGAGATGGTTGAATGGCATCACTGACTTGAGGGACCTGAGTTTGAGCAAGCTCCAGGAGTTGGTGATGGACAGGGAAGCCTGGTGTGCTATAGTCAATAGGGATGCAAAAGTCAGACATGACTGAATGACTGAACTGAACTGCACTGCACTCATTGGCCTATAGGTTGCAATGTCTTTGCCCATTTCGACTGATGTATATGATTGAGCTGCCTTGATAATTATACATCAAAATGGTAGTAGGCGCCAAACTATTTCTGAATATAAATAAATAAAATTATTACACACTCATATAATGTTATAGAGTTTGCTTAATTTTCATTATTAATAATTTTGATGAAGTCCAAAGAGAGGAATAATGTCAGGGACATTCTAAAAGGCATTAGAATTTACTCTAGAGTGAGTTACTTTTTTTTTTTTTTCTGTAGTAAAATTGCCATAAAGTTGTTGTCATGTTCTTAGTGCTTTTATAATGCTTTTGGAAAAAAAAAAGAAGTGAAAGTCACTCAGTCGTGTCCGACTCTTTGTGACCCTATGGACTACAGCCCATCAGGCTCCTATGTGCATGGAAGTCTCCAGGCAAGAATACCAGAGTGGGTAGTGGGTAGCCATTCCCTTCTCAAGGGGATCTTCCCAATCCAAATATTGAACTTGGATCTCCTGTATTGCAGGCAGATTCTTTACCTTCTGAGTCACCAGGGAAGTCTTTTATAATGCTTTTATGTTAGTTAAATTAATTTCCCCATTTTTTTTTTCAAATTTTCTGAGTCAGATGCTCATTTCAAAATGCTTGTATTCATGTCAAAATTATTTCTCAGTGAGGACTAAATTGGGGTTAATATTTTGCTTAGAAAACCTAACAAACAGAAAATATGTACATGGGTGAATGATTCAGAGAGCAGAGATAGGTTAGGCCTCCCAATCATCACCATAGGCCTCAACTCTAAAATAAGTGAATGGATAAATTCACATTTATCTTAACCCCTTTGGTGACTGTGTTTCTATGGTCATCCTCTATATCCTGATAACAGTTATCTACAGTTATCAGTGTCTTTGTAGTCTTTCAAAGAGGACAGGTCTTACTTTCTGGTAACAATTGCCCAGTTGAATCTTATTTAATTTCACAATTATTTCTTTGAAATTGAGTGTCTTAAAATTTATACTAATGCAGTATTCCTTTTTTTTTTCATCATTGTGTATTGTTTCCATTCTCAGGAAGATAACCGATGGCTGTAGGAATATATGCATGAATATTACCATTATTATTTTTAATTGTATTATTTGTAGTAGTAGTAGTATTCCTTTGCTATCATATGATGATAGAAAGTAGAAAAAAATCACATGCATGAGTTTGAACAAGCTCAGATATTGAAAAATTTTGTTTAAACATTAATGTTTTTGAAAGCTGTCTTCTTTCTAAATCCTGTCTTCTTGTCCTCTCTTCTTATCCTGTCTTCTTGCCCTGTACTTCTAGAATGTATTAGTGGTTTAAAATGATGATTGAGTTCTTAAATTCAAGCACAAAATAAGAATTGGCTTGTCATCTGAGAAAGCAATATTCTGGAATATTATTGATTGCATTTTTTCAGAGCAAAAACACTTTATACATCATTTATTATTACTTGCAACAATTTATATTACCAATGTGTCAAATAAATAGAAAGCTTCATCTAATTGAGAAGCTGTTGACATGAATGTACACTATAATACACTAGATTCTATCCCAGTTTACAGCACAGACAACCTCTGGATGTGAGAATGAAGGTACATCAAAGAGCAAAAGAATGTGCTAACAGTAATACAAGACAGAATTTATATTCTGTGTCTACTCCATGTAACTATTGATTATTTGAAAGGTATTCTTTCTAACACAGTGATGAATCCACTTTTCCTTCTTCCCATTGCTTTTAAACTTGCTCTCTCAGGAGACAAAATATCCTCTAAGAAAATCAATGAGAGTAACCTGAACATTGAAACTTTTACCTCGGTACTTCCTAGATGCCTGGACACTAATATACTTCTACAGATTACAGCATTGGAAGACAAGTTTTACAGGCTGGAGTAGTTTCCTAAAACAAGGTAAAATGCAAGCAGCTTTCTAATTCGAATTTAGAGTGTTACAGAAATGTAGGCTTGCAATGCTTTACCTTATATGCCCACTTGTTCCCCGAATATCTGTTATGAAAATATGGTCTTCATCAGATTCCTTTTGGTGTATATGCTGCTGCTAAGTTGCTTCAGTCGTGTCCGACTCTGTGTGACCCCATGGACAGCAGCCCACCAAGCTCCTATGTTCACAGAATTCTCTAGGCAAGAGTACTGGAGTGGGTTGCCATTTCCTTCTCCATTGGTGTGTATATTAAAAGCAAAAAAAATCCTAGACCCAAACTCAGAATAGAATATAGAATATAGAATCAGAAAACTGAGTTTGAGATCTCAGAATATGTATTTTATCTAGCACCTTAGGTGACATATATGTTGATTTAGCATTGAAAGCTAGTGTCATAGTGGCTTTTGAATCAGACAAGCATGGTTTAGGGTGAAGATTCAGCCACATTAACAAGTTAAGTGACCTCTCTAAGATCCACTCTCCACCATAAACTTGTGGAAATAATGATAATTCTTCCAAAGACTATTTTAAAGGATAAGTGAGACAATGGCTAAGAAGCAGGACCTATAGTCCAATATAACATGCAAACAATTATATATTATTATTATTACTATTAAGGTCTGTTGGAAAAGCTGCAGCAATATTGGTTCTTGATTCAAATTAGAGTCTTGGATTGTGTTTATAGAGGAGAGGTGGTCTCATAGATACCCACAAGAGTCTCCACTATGCATATTTCCAAGTAAATACATTTAAATGCTTTTTGATTCATTTTTCTCATCCTTCACATTCTGCCATTGCCAACTCTAAATCTCCAGTCCATACAATTCTATCTCTTGGATGACTACCCTGCTGAGTCACTTCAGTTGTGTCCGACTCTATGCAACCCCATAGATGGCAGCCCACCAGACTCCCCCGTCCCTGGGATTCTCCAGGCAAGAACACTGGAGTGGGTCGCCATTTCCTTCTCCAGTGCATGAAAGTGAAAAGTGAAAGTGAAGTCGCCCAGTCTTGTCCGACCCTCAGTGACCCCATGGACTGCAGCCTACCAGGCTCCTCTGTCCATGGGATTTTCCAGGCAAGAGTACTGGTGTGGGCTGCCATTGCCTTCTCTACCCTAGTAGAAGCAAATTCACCTCTAACCTAATGAATTGATAGATTTCTAAAGAAAAAAACATTAGCACGTTAAAAAGCCTGGTCCTTGTCTACTCCCCACTTCAGATCAGTTTCTCAGTCAAATACGTCTGATTAGGTCTTCTGTCAGGAGCATGTGTATCTTGTTTCTTTTGAACATAAGTTCATTCTCAAAGCTCCCTCACATTTCCTGGCTATCTCCAACCAAATCCGTATGTCTTTACCCAAAGTTCAAGGGCTTCCCTGGTGGCTCAGATGGCTGCAATGCAGGAGACCAGAGTTCGAGCCCTGGGTTAGTAAGATCCCCTGGGGAAGGGAATGGCTACCCACTCCATTATTCTTGCCTGGAAAATCCCATGGACAGAGGAGCCTGGCGGGCTACAGTCAATGGAGTCACAAAGAGTCTGTCATGACTGAATGGTAGCTTTCACTTGGCTCAAATTTCACTCCTTCAAAGAAAGCTGATCTGATTACAATCTAAACTAAATTCTGCAGGATTGCCTTTTTTTTTTTTTTCCTGGTGGAATATAAATGTTACTATTGTCTCTCCCTAGCCTATAATGCTTTTAAATCTATATTCATCTTTATATTTTTTGCCATTTGGTTTAATGCCAGTATTTCCTGTAACACTCTAATCTCCATGACAACGTGTGATCTGTCTGTTTTGTTCTTCAATCTAATCCTCAAGGCCAGAGTTACTATGAACACGTTAGTTCCTCTTTTCATAATTCGCATCTGAATAAATGATTGACCTATTTAGATACCCCTTTAAAGAACATGTCCTGACTCTTGTCTACTTGGTATTCTTTTACTTAAAACTGAAGTTAAAAAATCATTGTGAGGAAAATTTACAGTTCACCATTTCTATTACTTTAATTAAAAACAGGAAAACTTAGAGAATTTTCAGGTGTTAAACTTTTGTGCTTTCCTTTGGGCAACACTCTTTCAGATGTTGACAGCTTAAAATTGATACAGAACTCATCTCTTTTCTGTGGAATATTTCTGTGGGTAAATCAGCAGGCCTGAATAATTCTTTCCTTTAGTAAATACTGTGGGACAAGTAACCTATTATTCCAGGGGCTATTGTGACATTAACTGAGGCAATTCAGAAAAATGCTAATATAGACCTTCAAGATCTCAAAGTATCTTATATTTAAATGACTCCTTTGCTTTTTACTTTAGTTTTTAAAAATCTTATTTATTTCATTTGTTGTTAAGTACGTACAGATATTTTAAGATAAGGCAAATTATTAGTGCCTTTACATGATCATGCCTATGAAGATGTGATAAAATTCAAGATGTTTCTAGTTTCTACAGAGAAAATTTGGTTTTGGATGCTTATCTCCTAGGATAGTTAAAAGAAGATGCGGCAAGTATTCTGCACTCATTACTACTTTTAACCATAATATATCCTCAAACATAGAGTACTGTTATTCACATTTTACAACTGAGAAATCTAAAATTTAAAGTTAAATATCATGCTTAAAATACTCAGCATACGATCCAGAGGGATGGTACGGGGAGGGAGGTGGGTGGGGGTTTCGGGATGGGGAACACGTGTATACCTGTGGGGGATTCATGTTGATGTATGACAAAACCAATACAATATTGTAAAATAATTAACCTCCAATTAAAATAAATAAATTTATTATTAAAAAAATACTCAGCATATTTAATTTATTCATGATTTCATTTACTGATTTAAAAAGATGACGCCAGATAATTATATAAAACTGAGGTTTCATCCCATTATAAAAAGGAAACCTGGAAGCACATACAAACAAAATTATATATTAAATATTAACAAATATTTAGAGTTATAGAAATAAAGAAATCAAATAACATAGATAAATATAGGTAAATGTGAAGTTGCTCAGTCGTGTCTGATTTTTTGCGACACCATGGACTGTAGTCTACCAGGCTCCTTCCATCCATGGAATTTTCCAGGCAAGAGTACTGGAGTGGGTTGCCATTCCCTTTTCCAGGGGATCTTCCTGACCCAGGGACTGAACCCAGGTCCCCTGTGTTGTAGGCAGATGCTTTACCATCTGAGTCACCAGGGAAGCCCATATGGATAAATAGACGGATAGAACAGTTAGAGAAATTAGGTTTAGAAAAGTTATCTCTGCTGGTGCACTGGGACAACCCAGAGGGATGGTACGGGGAGGGAGGAGAGAGGGGGGTTCAGGATGGGGAACACGTGTATACCTGTGGCAGATTCATGTTCATGTATGGCAAAACCAATACAATATTGTAAAGTAATTAACCTCCAATTAAAATAAATAAATTTATATTAAAAAATAAATAAAATAAACTTTATTCTTATAAAAAAAAGAAAAGTTAGCTCTAGGTTTTTCTCAATAAAATAAAGTTTTCAATAAAAAAAGAGAATGGACTTTGAAATTACCCAAGGTAGTGGCCTTCCAGGACTGTTAAGAGAAAAAGAGTTAAGAGAAAGAGAAAGGGTGAAGCCCACTAAGGAAAGAATAATTTTGGCATTTAGAGAACAGGATGGCTTGTGAGTATAGTTAGTAAGACATAGTATGGCAGTAACTGGGGTCAGAAATATAGTCTTTTAAAATCTCGGTCCCAAAGGCTATAAAAATATCTCTTTATATTCTAAACTTGGCAAATATCCCTGGAAGGTAAGTTTTGAGTCATGAAGAGGCATGATCCTTTTTTTTTTCCCCTAATAACAGCTTTTTTTTTTTTTTTTTAGATATAATTGACAAAAATTTAATTTTTTTTTGTTCTGGTATTCTTTCTTATTTTTAATATAAATTTATTTATTTTAATTGGAGGTTAATTACTTTACTATATTGTATTGGTTTTGCCTTACATCAGCATGAAAGTGTGCTTTTCAGTGTTTTTTTTTTTTTAACATAGAATTTGGTAGGCATCACAGCTATCTAATTTTGTAATTGTCACATTATCTCAAAAAGCAATGCAGTGTTAATTAACACTTATGCCCCTCTTCCATTCCCCTAATTATTGTTGTTGATGTTCAGTCATTAAGTTCTGCCTGACTCTTTGCAATCCCATGAACAGCAGCATGCCAGGTTTCCCTGTTCTTCATTATCTCCCATAGATTGCTCAAGCTTGTGTCCATTGAGGATATCTCTTCAAAAGATCTCTAGTCCCTCCCAATGGATATGAGTTTGAGCAAATTCTGGGAGAAGGGCAGGGAAGCTTGGTGTACTGTAGTTCATGGGATCACAAAGAGTAGAACATGACTGAGCAACTGAACAAAGACAACAGCATGTCTATTGAGTTGGTGATGCCATCCAACCTTCTTATCCTCTGTCACCCCCTTCTCCACTTGCCCTCAATCTTTCCCAGCATCAGGGTCCTTTCCAATGAGTTGGCCCTTCCCATCAGGCGGCAACAGTATTGGAGTTTCAGCTTCAGTATCAGTCCTTCCAACAAATATTCAGGACTGATTTCCTTTAGGATTGACTGGTTGGATCCCCTTGCAGACCAAGGGACTCTCAAGAGTCTTCTCCAACACCATAATTCAAAAGCATCAACCCTTTGGTGCTCAGCTTTCTTTATAGTTCAACTGTCTCATCCATACATGACTACTGGAGAAATCAGGGATTTGACTATACAGACCTTTGTCAGCAAAGTGATGTCTCTGCTTTTTGAAAAGCTGTCTAAGTTTGTCATAGCTTTTCTTCCAAGAAGCAAGCTTTTTTTTTGTTTGTTTGTTTTTGTTTGTTTGTTCTAATTCCATGGTTGCAATCACCATCTGCAGTGAATTTGGAGTCCAAGAAAATAAAGTCTGTCACTGTTTCCATTTTTTCCCCTCTGTTTGTCATGAAGTGATAGGACTGAATGCCATCATCTTGGATTTTTGAATGCTGAGTTTTAAGTCATTTTTTTTTCACTCTCCTCTTTCACCTTCATCAAGATGTTCTTTAGTTCCTCCTCACTTTTTGCCATTAGTGTGGTGTCATCTGCATATCTGAAGTTGTCCTTGATATCTTCCTGGCAATCTTGATTCCAGCTTGTGATTCATCCAGCCCAGCATTTTGCATGATGTACTCTGTATATAAGTTAAATAAGCAGGGTGACAAAATACAACCTTGACATACTCCTTTCCATGTTTTGAACCAATCCAGTGTTCCATGTCTGGTTCTAACTGTTGCTTCTTGTCCTGCATAAAGATTTTTCAGGAGACAGATAAGGCTTTCTGATATTCCCATTGCTTTAAGAATTTTCCAAAGTTTGTTGTGATCTGCACAGCACAGTCAATGAAGCAGAAGTAGAATTTTTAAATTTTGAATTTTCTTGTTTTCTCTATGATCCAGAGGATACTGGCAATTTGATCTTTGGTTCCTCTGGCTTTTCTAAATTCAACGTGTACATCTAGAAGTTGTTGGTTCACATACTGTTGAACCTAGCTTGAAGGATTTTGAGCATAATCTTGCTAGCATGTGCAGTGAGTGCAATTGTAAGGTAGATTGAACCTTCTTTACTGTTATCATTGTTTGGGATGGGGATGAAACCTGACTTTGTCCAGTCCTGTGGCCACTATAAAGCTTTCCAAATTTGCTGGCATACTGAGTGCAGCACTTTAACAACATCTTCTTTTAGGATTTGAAATAGCTCAGCATGAACTCCATCACTTCCAATGACTTTGTCACTAGTAATGCTTCCTACGTCTCACTTGACTTCATAGTGAAAGATGTCTGTCTCTAAGTGAGTGACCACACCATAGTGGCTATTTGAGTCATTAAAACCTTTTTTTTTCCTTTGGTACAGTTCTTCTATCTATTCTTGCCACCTCTTCTTGCCACCCCTAATTCTAGGTAACCATTAATCTTTCAGTGAAATTTCTTTATCTGTATGATTGCTTAATGTCCATCTTTCCCACTAGACTGTATGACTCATAAAACAAACAAACAAAAATGCTTATCATATAATAGTCACTCAATAAATATATATCCTGTAAGTGAACAAATTATGTGAAGCAAAGACTTTTTAAAGTGTTTCAATTACATTTTACTTGAAATAGGACCAGATTAGTCACATTTAACTTCAGCAATTTATGGAGTATTTATGTAGTCCTTTGGCATTTTCGAAAACCTCATTACTAGGGAGAATTATATATTTCTTATGCATTATACACACCAACCTAAGTTGAGTACAATTTCATTTTACTCAAGGTTTTTTTTTTTTTTTTCACTTGATAAACTATTTATCTTTAGCTCCGACATTGATTGGATGTATTATAAATATAGTTTTTTTTTCAGTTTTTTAACAAAATATCCATGGTAGTATCATTATTTCTAGGTACAGGTTTCTCCAATATCTGAAAGTAGAGCATTCCTATGAAGCTTTCCCTAAGCTGAAAAGACATAAAGAAAAGAAGCAATTATCCTAGGACACATATTGTTCATGGATACAGAAAATAAATTAGATAAAGCACAGATGCCCACACACACAGTTATAAACTTGATTCTGAGTTGTTTGGTGTGGTTCCTGGAGAAGGAGCTTGGCTGTGCCACTCTCAATGCTTGGAGTACATGCTGCCTTTATAACAACTTGCTGAAAAACAAACACTGATTGCTACTTTTGATTTTTGCCTTCTTAGGTAAAAGCAAATATCATCTTTGGATTTCTTTCTGTTAATAAAAACAACTAATAATGCAGGTCTTTTGTAAAAGTGTAGTGGTGTAAAGGGAAGTTTCAATAAGTGGGGAGCATCTGTAATTTTTTTAATTAGTTTTTATTGGCATATAAATGCTTAACAATGCTGTGTTAATTTCTACTCTACATAAAAGTGAATCAGCCATACATATATATATATATAATATCAGATCAGATCAGTTGCTCAGTCATGTCCGACTCTTTGCGACCCCATGAATCACAGCATGCCAGGCCTCCCTGTCCATCAACAACTCCCGGAGTTCACTCAGACTCATGTCCATCGAATCAGGGATGCCATCCAGCCATCTCATCCTCTGTCGTCCCCTTCTCCTCCTGCCCCCAGTCCCTCCCAGCATCAGAGTCTTTTCCAATGAGTCAAATCTTTGCATGAGATGGCCAAAGTACTGGAGTTTCAGCTTTAGCATTATTCCTTCCAAAGAAATCCTAGGGCTGATCTCCTTCATAATGGACTGGTTGGATCTCCTTGCAGTCCAAGGGACTTTTAAGAGTCTTATCAACACCACAGTTCAAAAGCATCAATTCTTTGGTGCTCAGCCTTCTTCACAGTCCAACTCTCACATCCATACATGACCACAGGAAAAACCATAGCCTTGACTAGACGAACCTTTGTTGGCAAAGTAATGTCTCTGCTTTTGAATATGCTATCTAGGTTGGACATAACTTTCCTCCCAAGGAGTAAGCATCTTTTAATTTCATGGCTGCAGTCACCCCCTTGGACTGCAAGGAGATCCAACCAGTCCATTCTGAAGGAGATCAGCCCTGGGATTTCTTTGGAAGGAACGATGCTAAAGCTGAAACTCCAGTACTTTGGCCACCTCATGCGAAGAGTTGACTCATTGGAAAAGACTCTGATGCTGGGAGGGACTGGGGGCAGGAGGAGAAGGGGACGACAGAGGATGAGATGGCTGGATGGCATCACTGACTCAATGGACGTGAGTCTGAGTGAACTCTGGGAGTTGGTGAGGGGCAGGGAGGCCTGGCGTGCTGTGATTCATGGGGTCGCAAAGAGTTAGACATGACTGAACGACTGATCTGATCTGATCTGATCTAATATATATATATATATATGTATATGGCTGATTCACTTTTATGTACAGTAGAAATTAACACAGCATATATATCCTCTCTTTTATTTGGATTCCCTTCCCATTTAGGTCATCACAGAGAATTGAGTAGAGTTCTCTGTGCTATACAGTAAGTTCTCATTAGTTATCTATTTTATACAGACATGACTTAGTGACTGAACACCACCACCACCAGTGTATATATGTCAATCCCAATCTCCCAATTCATCCAATCCCCTCTTCCCCTCTTATTATCCACATGTTTATTCTTTATATCTGTATGTCTATTTCAGCTTTGCAAATAAGTTCATCTGTATTATTTTTTTGGGTTTCACTTATAAGAAATATTATGCAATACTTGTTTTTCTCTTTCTGACTTGCTTTTCTGTATGACAGACTTTGGATCCATCCATTGTGTATATGTACCACAACTTCTTTATTCATTCTTCTGTTGAGAGACATTTAGGTTGTATCCATATCCTAGCTATTGTAAATAGTGCTGCAGTGAACGTTGGGGTACATGCATCTTTTTGAATTATTATTTTATCTGGGTATATGTCCAGGAGTGGGATTGCTGGGTGATATAATAGTTTTGCTTTTAGTTTTTAAAGGAAACTCCATACTGACTGTATCAGTTTACATTCCTACCAGTAATGTAAGAGGGCTCCCTTTTCTCCAAACCTTCTCCAGTATTTATTATCTGTAGATATTTTGATAATGGCTATTCTGCCTGATGTGATATGATATCCCATTGTAGTTCTAATTTGCATTTCTCAAATAATTAGTGATGTTGAGCATCTTCTCATGTGCCTCTTTGCCATTTTTATGTCTTCCTTGGAGAAATATCTATTTAGGTCTTCTGTTCAGTTATTTTTTAAAATGTTGAATTGCATGAGCTATTTATATATTTTGAACATTAATCCCTCATCAACTGCTCTTTTTGAAAATATTTTTCACCCATTCTGAGAGTTGTTTTTGTCTTGTTTATGGTTTCCTTTACTGTGGGGAAAAAAAAAAAAAAAAGCTTTTAAGATTAATTACGTTCATTTGCTTATTTTTGTTTTTATTTTCATTACTCAAGAGCTGGGTCTGAAAGGATCTTATATAAATTTATATCAAAGAGTGTCCTGCAAATGTTTTTCTCTAAGAGTGTTATAGTGTCCAGCCTTACATTAGCTAATTTTCACATATGGTGTCAGAAAAGTGTTCTAATTTATTTCTGTACATGTGGCTGTCCAGTTTTCAAAGGACCACTCATTGGAGTGGCTGTCTTTTCTCCATGATTATGTAATCTTGCCTTCTTTGGTCATAGTTTAGGTGATCATAGGTGCATAGGTTTATCTCTGGACTTTCTATCTTGTTTTATGTATTTATACTTCTGTCATGTACTTTAGCCATACATATAACTGTTTTACATATCTTTGCAGTAGGAATTTTTGTCCAAATATGTAAGCCTCCTAACTAATTGGCCATAAGGCAAATTTTCAGCAAAAGATAAAATATAACAAAAATTAAAAGGGAGATGCTAAAATTACATAGTGAAACATGAAAAAAATAGATAAAATAATTTGAATATATTTAGAAGTGTGTTAATTCATGCTGTGCTGCCCAAGTAACTTATTTTATTTTGTGAGTTGTACCTAAGTGCTGTTCTTGAAGTCTTTCATTCATAGGATACTACTTTTTTTTTTTTTTTTTTACTTGTTGATTTGTCTCCTCCTGAATTCAGATACAGGCATCAGTGAGTGGTACCTTGCAGAGAGCAGCATATGGAAGTGAGATCTTAGTTCCCTGACTGAGAATCAAATAATGGTTGCCTGGTTGAAAATCAGGAATTCTAACCACTAGACCACAGGGGCAACAGATAGAGTCTAAATCTCTAGTTCTTGTCTGCCTTATAGAGAAAATTCTGATAAGGAGGCTGAAAAGTAGAGGGGAAAGTAAGCATTTATTAGAAAAGCAAAGTACATGTGGGGAAAAAAAAAAAACCAAAACACACAGGCAAACTCAGCAAGACTTGTGCCTTTGAGAAATTTAAATCCTTCATAAGGCAGTAAACTTCCACATCTTTGTTTTTCTTTTGGCTACCTGTCTTGTTTTGGCTCTGTCACTAATTTGTCTCAGGGCCTTCTGCTAAGTACGAACACACCACTCAGCCAAGATGGATTTTAGTGCAAGAGTATCTAGGGGGTGGGGGACATGGTAAGACTTGTTATGATCTTGGGGTCCCTGCCTTTTTGACCCCAAGGAACCTTTCTGCACATGTACAGTGTTTCCCTTGCCCCAAGAATGGAAAAAGATATGACATCTTGATTTTTTAAACATGGTTTAGCCTCTCTATGTTCCTGCCATAACTGTTATCTTAAAGTGTTCAAAGTCCAATTATTTACCCTGCTTCTGTTCTTATTTCTATAATGACGTGTATATCTCAAAGCACAGACAGGAGTGAGCCTGGAGCCCATTTGTCTCCTGTCTCACTCCTTAGGCATCACACATTTTTTGGTTCACTAAAATTTCTTCTTTCATTAAAAGAGGCATCAGTTTCCAAGTACTAAGATGCACATTTGTAACAGCTTTGCACTGCACTGTGAAAGCCTTCTCCAGTGATATTTGCTCTTGACATATGGTCACATGTCTTATGATAGACATTCCAAAGTTGTATAGGAAACGTAAGTTCTACCTTGTGTTTTTGGGACACTCAGCCTCATTCTTCTGAAAGTTAATGAGTTTCAAAATAATTAACCAACTCTTGGAGCAAACCATTGTGATCTGTCAGTTCAATAAAGCCATCAATGCTAATACATTTCAATTAGTTCAAACCAAACTATCACACCAAATTGTCAACCAGATATCTTTCATAGCAAAATTGTCTTATGGCCAATTCAGGGCTCAGTTGCTAAGTCATGTTCAGCTCTTTGTGACCCCATGAACTGTAGCCTGTCAGTCTCCTCTCTCCATGAGATTGTCCAGGCAATAATACTGGAAGGTGTTCCCATTTCCTCCTCCAGGGGATCTTCCTGACCCAGGAATCAAATCCATCTCTCCTGTGTCCTCTATATCTTCTGCACTGGCAGGTGAATGCTTTACCACTGAGCCACCTGGGAAGCCCTTTGTGGCCAATTATTTATTGGCCCACCTGGAAAGTCCCTTATGGCCAATGAGGTAAAAATATTTACAGCAAAGATGTTTATGGCAAAAATACTAGACATGGTTTCATCATGGCCTGGACTGATGAATATAATATCACACTATTAAACATTATTCTATATATATTTATTATTTCTTATTTTCTATTGTGAGAATTTAAATTTACTTTATACTAATTGATCATTTTCAAAGTAAAAAATACTGTATAACATCTGTTTATTTGTCTTTGTCTTTTCAATGGAAAGTTGAGAAAGATAAAGTTGAAATGAGATGAGATTGGAAAGGGGCCCTCTCTACCTCAATGACATGCTGCTTTACACTTCAATACAGTAAATATAAAGTTACCTCCTTCCTGCAGTAAACTGACATATCAGTTAAAATCTTGGACCTTAAGTTTTGCTTGCAGATTGTACAAACCACTAATATTTCATGCATAAGTACTGCATGCATAAAAGTTTACTGCAGATGTGGAAAGTTCAAAAGTACATAAAACTTAAACAAAAACCATAGGAAGATGTTTGAATTAATATGAAGGATTGGGATAAATGGTGAACTAGAGTCACTACAGACCACCAAATGTAGGAGCTATTGATTCTACACAGAAATACATAGACTAAATATTAGTAGATCTTCTGAGATTTTAAGGAGAAACTGGAAATTCAAATTATTTAAATGTAGTACACTTTATCTTAAATATTAACAATTAATTTTTTTTAAATGCTATATTTTCTAATACTCCGTGATACATACAACATAGCTCTGGACCAGTTTTGTACTGTTGGTGAAGTCTGGTCTACTGTATTGTCTTATGTAATAATTCTTTAAAATTTATTTTTGTTTTACTTTTTATTCAGTGGTATGACAAGGAAATCACAGTCAATGAGAATGGAAAGGGTTGTCTAAGGTGAAATAGTGCCTCTTTGGGAGAAGGCTCCGGGACCTTTGAATAAAAAGCAAGGGGATAATTAAAAGGAGAAAGCACTTTATAGTGCATACATAATTCCTCCTAGTATAATAGAGGCAGTTCTATGTTTATCTACAGCATTGCTTCCTAAAGCCCCAAGGAAGACATCTCTGAGCTCATGTGGGTATTGAACCTTATCATTGGCATGCAAAAGCATTAGCCTTTGGCAAAAAGGGAGGACTGAGAATTAAATCTTCAAAATAGCTTCAATTATAGAAGTAGGATTAGAATGTAGTATTTCTCTCTGAGTTCTCACATGGATTTAAGATCTATTGCTTTTTTTATTTTTTCCCCCATAAAGTTTTAAAGTGTGTCTCTCTTCCCTGAAGAGAACAGCATTATCCTTAATTAAAACTCGTGAGAGAGCTTTAAAGGTCTGTAGTTCAGATTGGGATGTTTGAGTCTTTTTACTTAAGAATTTAAGCTCATTCTGCCAAGTTTCTGATTTTGTTTCAAGATTGGTGATTTGAGGGGCATGGGAATCAATTTAGTTTCAAGTGCTTGGATAACTTTTAATATGGTTTATAATAATACCTCCTTAACCAGCTACACGGAGATTAAGATTTTGCTATGCCAGTAACAGCAGCAAGATAGGTTCACTGAAAACTTATGAAACTGTTTTGTTAAAGATGTAGTCATTAAATAGACACCTCATAAGATTACATTAACTTAGAATAAATGTATATGTTTCAATGTTACTCTTTCAATTTGTCCCACTCTCTCTTTTCCCCACTGTGTCCACAAGTCTGTTCTCTATGTCTACATTTCAATTGCTGCACTGTAGATAGGTTCATCAGTATGATCTCTCTAGATTATATATATATATACATATGCATTAATAATAAATATATTTATAATCATGTGTTTAATAGTGTGGTATACTATTGTATATATAGTATATACATATTATATATACTATATATGTAAATACATATATATGCATTAATATATGATATTTGTTTTTCTCTTTCTGACTTACTTCACTGACAACCTAGAGGGGTGGGATGGGGTTGGAGGGATGTTCAAGAGGGAGGAGACATACCTAAGGCTTATTCATGTTGATATGCGGCAGAAACCAACACAATATTATAAAACAAGTATACTGCAATTAAAAATGAATAAATTTAAAAAAAGAAAAAGAAAAATTACATTAACTCTGCTCAGTGTTCTGTGGTAACCTAAATGGGAAAGAAATTTAAAAAAAAAGAAAAAGATCGATTCACTTTTCTGTACAGCAGAAGCTAACACAACATTGTAAACCAACTACACTTCAATAATTTTTTTTAAAAAGATTACAATACTCAGTCTCTAGGTAGTAGTGTCTTGAAAGTTACCCAAATAATGTTTAGTGGATGAAATAAATATTTTGTTAAGATAGCAAATGCAAGTAGCCAATACCATCAATTGGCATAAAGAATTCCAGAGACATAAGCCCTAGTTCTGCATCATTCACTGACCTTGAAAAAGTCACTTATCTCCTCAAAGGAAGTAAATTTGAATTTGACCCCTGCAAAATCCTCTTTAGCCCTATTTATTCCTGAGTCTCATTTTCTGCAGTAAAATTCTGTAATTGTGAAATTCTTGGTCAAAATGATGAAAGAGATATAAGTACAAACCAGTTGCTATCACTGCTATTTTGAAAAAATCATCTCTTGGCTCCGGAACTTATTTTCCAGTCTCCAAAATTTATATTTAGATAATTTCTTATCTCAGATACTATTAGGAGGATTAAATTTTAAAAAGGAGGTAAAAATTGTAAACCAAACTATACATCAGCCCTTTTTTTTTTTTTTTTTTTGGTAAATGAAACTCTCATGGAGCTGGTCCTCCAATGTTCCTTGCTGTTGGAGTGCTAAATACAAAGTGTAATTGAAGATCAAAATGCAAACTTAGGATAGCTGGAATTATTTATTCCTTTTTCTTTTTTTAGTTATTGCAAGTAGCCAGTTGATTGGGCATTTGTGTGTGTGTGTGTGTGTGTGTGTGTGTAAGTGTGTATCTCAGTGTTACCTACCAGGCTTGCAAGTCAGAGCAAGAGGAGGTGAGTAGTACCTCAGAGGTCCTGACACCTGATGATGAGTCTCATACCCTCCATAATAAGAGTAGAGCTTTTCCAGGAGAATCACTACTCTATGAAGCTTTAAATCCAAGGATAGTCAGGATCAGACTTCCTAAAAACTAATGCATCTATCTGGCTTAGGTATATCTCTACCACTCAGCTACCTTTTATCATCTGTATGATATGTACTTAACACAGGTCGAGGTCCTTTTCTTATACCCATGGTGTAATATTTCTTGTGTTTTTTGTCCTCTGTAAGTTCAGTCCAAGAATAATACCCACTGATGCATGATTCACCAGATTATTTATTAGACCATGATTGATAAGGAAATGCTAGAGCCTTGAACATTCCCTTCCCAGGCTTTTCTCAAATTTCTTTTGGAACCAAGTGCCTTTAAGGACAGACCAAAGAAACTAAAATATTCAGTGAACAATTTCATCAGGTCACTTTTTCCCACTTCTCAATTTAATCCCTCAAGAACTTTTAGGAAATAGTAGATATTTGTGATTTCTTCATTCTAAGAAAGCCCTCTTATTTTTGGAGAAGGATAACTGATAGAGGACCATGTTTCTGTTTGAGGCAGTAAGGGACAGTGGAGTTGTATAGCAGATGCAGAGGCCACAAACATGTCCTTGGGCAAATTAATCTTTGTTAAGTGGGCTTTGTTTTTCTCTTTGTTCTTCATACATTGTCTACCCTTTCTTGATTCTCTGTAAATTTCCTTTAGTAATGTTCAAATATGTCTCCTTTAAGTATCGTTTAAATATCTCTCCTTTTTTTCCCCCTGCAGTCACATTTTCTTTGTAGCCACGTGCATTTTGTGCTGTGCTTAGTTGCTCAGTCGCGTCTAACTCTTTGCAACCCTATGGACTGTAGCTCACCCGGCTCCTCTGTTCATGGGGACTCTCCAGGCAAGAATACCAGAGTGGGTTGCCATGCCCTCCTCCAGGGGGTCTCCCTAACCCAGGTAACAAACCCAGGTCTCCCTCACTGCAGGCAGATTCTTTACCATCTGAACCACCATGGAAGCCCGAGAATGCTGGAGTGGATAGCCTATCCCTTCTCCCGGGGAACTTCCCAAGAATAGAACTGGAGTCTCCTGCACTGCAGATGGATTCTTTACCAGCTGAGATAGCTGGGAAACCCATATTATTTTACCCAAAGTTTAAATATTATAAAGACAATAACCAAACAACAGCAAACAATCTAACATTAGTTATCTAAATTGAATTTGACTGCAAAGAAGCAGATGATATTTAAGAAAGGTTTTAGGGAAGTGTCAGTTAAATATGTTAAATAAACAATTGACCTTTGATATTTTTGCTTACATAATTTTATATTAAAGTTTCATTAATTTTAACTCTATATGTAGACTAGATGTGCTATTATTGATTTCACTCAAAAAGTTGACCCAAAATAATATAGTGAGTTGCTTTTACTAAAGCATCTTTCCTCTTCTCCCTATTTCATTCTTGATTTATTTGTCCACATGGTAGATTAAGCATCTTATAAGAAACAAAGTGTTTTATAGTTAATTGAAATTATTCCAAGTACCTCTGTTCTCAAGGATATTTTACCTGGCATGCTCCTTCCCATACAGCAGCACTAAGGCAAAATATAATGACTGTGGCCTCTGAAGTAGAGGAAGTTACATGTTTAGCAAAAACAATCTTAATATTTCAAAATAAGCCAGTCATTTGCATAACAGGTTAGAAAGCTGTTTCAAAAGGTTCTTTTTGAAACATAAAGTTTAAGGTTTCATAAATGTAATCTTTAGAGCTCTTAAAAGCAATAGCATTTCTGTTTTGCAATTCTATGTAACACAGAAGAACTAGTGCTATCAAAAAAAAAGTCTTTTCTGATGTTTCTACTATTTCTCGGAAGAAAATATTGTGTCTGTATTTCTGAACATAAAAATTCAATTTTTATGAACTTCAGATTATGATAAATAATATTCTACTATTAAGAAAATCTTATGAAGTATATAATATAAATTTGTCAAAAAACAATATGTTGACTTTCTCAAAACAGAGATAATATTAACCCAGTCAATTATGGATATATATTTTTTTTTAATTAAATAGGAGGGCATTTTCTCTATATATCTATGAGCTTATGAATATATATGTGTGTTAAGCAAAAAAATACATGTGAGAGAATTTCTTTTGCTTGCTTTTACTTATTTTATTTTACGTCTTAATTTTTACTTTTTAAAAAACTTTATTTTGAATCATACATTTGTATTGCATAAAAGGAATTTTTATTTGTAACAAAATTAAATGTAGAATTTCTTAAGTTCAGTTCAGTTCAGTCACTCAGTCGTGTCCGACTCCTTGCGACCCCATGAATTGCAGCACACCAAGCCTCCCTGTCCATCACCAACTCCCAGAGTTCACTCAGACTCACGTCCATTGAGTCAGTGGTGGCATCCAGTCATCCCATCCTCTGTTGTCCCCTTTTCGTCCTGCCTCCAATCCCTCCTAGCATCAGAGTCTTTTCCAATGAGTCAACTCTTCGCATGAGGTGGCCAAATTACTGGATTTTCAGCTTTAGCATCATTCCTTCCAAAGAACACCCAGGGGTGATCTCCTTCTGAATGGACTGGTTGGATCTCCTTGCAGTCCAAGGGACTCTCAAGAGTCTTCTCCAAAACCACAGTTCAAAAGCATCAATTCTTTGGCTGTCAGCTTTCTTCACAGTCCAACTCTCACATCCGTACATGACCACTGGAAAAACCATAGCCTTGACTAGACGGACCTTTGTTGGCAAAGTAATGTCTCTGCTTAAAAGACAGCCTTCAGAATGGGAGAAAATAATAGCAAATGAAGCAACTGACAAACAACTAATCTCAAAAATATACAAGCAACTCCTACAGCTCAACTCCAGAAAAATAAACGACCCAATCAAAAAATGGGCCAAAGAACTAAATAGACATTTCTCCAAAGAAGACATACAGATGGCTAACAAACACATGAAAAGATGCTCAACAT
>NW_011494840.1:3760424-3804952 GCF_000754665.1 Bison bison bison | reverse complement strand
GTTCGATGCACGATACTGGATGCTTGGGGCTAGTGCACTGGGACGATCCAGAGGGATGGTATGGGGAGGGAGGAGGGAGGAGGGTTCAGGATGGGGAACACATGTATACCTGTGGCGGATTCATTTTGATATTTGGCAAAACTAATACAATTATGTAAAGTTTAAAAATAAAATAAAATTAAAAATAAATAAATAAATAAAATATGCTATCTAGGTTGGTTGTAACTTTCCATCCAAGGAGTTAGCGTCTTTTAATTGAATTTTTTTTTTATATATGACTTTTTTTTTTTTTTTACTTTACAATATTGTATTGGTTTTGCCATACATCAGCATGCATCTGCCCTGGATGTACACATGTAGACTTTATTTTTGAAGTTTTAGGTTTGCAGCAATATTGAATAGGATTTCACATATAGCTCCTGCTCTCACTTGTGTAAAACTCCCTCCATCCTTAACTCCTTCCTCAGAATAGTATGCTTGTTTCCACTGATATATCTACACTGAAACACCATTATAACCAAAGCATCATTATTCATAGCTTACCAGAGTGTTCAAACTTATTGTAAACTCTGCAGATTTAGGTAATTTTCCTAATAGCACTGTAGTTTTGCTGCCCTAGAAATTCTCTGTTCTACAACTTTTCATCCTGTTCTGCCACTAGCCTTTTGGCAGTCATTGGTCTGTTTACTATCTCCATTTGCTTTTCCCAGAATGTCATGTAGTTGGAATTATAGTATTTATCTACATTTGTGTTTCATGTTTCAGAATCCAATAAATAAATCTCTAAGCATCTCAAAAATATTTTTCCTTTTGAAGTGAAATTATCAAGCTCTGATTCAGAATCACCTAATATTCTTGGAAAAGTGCGACCCCATGGGATATACAGTCCATGGTATTCTCCAAGCCAGAATACTGGAGTGGGTTGCCTTTCCATTCTACAGGGGCTTTTCTCAATTCAGGGATTGAACACAGATCTCCTTCATTGCAGGTGGATTCTTTACCAGCTGAGCTACAAGGGAATCCCTGGGAAATGTATGCTATACCAAATATACAAATTTGATGGGCTTAAAAAACAGAGTTAAAAATTCTGCATTCTAGACAAATGTCTCAATCAATTAATTTGCATATCATATTTAGAGAACCGAGGCTCTACACCTGCTTGCCTAGGGCCTCTCGGTCTCCTCCTTGCCAATTCCCTTGCTTTTGCATTAGCTATAGTTATAGTTGCCCATCTATTCTATCAAAGACAGATAACATAATAGCTAACAATGTCACTGATCTTTCTCTTATGAACATAAAGTTTTAAAGTTTTGCTTCAAGTTACATGAATATATGGAGCTTGGGAAAATACTGTTCCCGAACTAGGACTCAGAATCAGAACCATAATCTCTGTCTGGTTTGCCTCAGACATCTATGTATTTTAAAGCTACTGAAATAGTGTAATTTGCAGTCACTGTTAAGGATGCTAATATTAAGCTATTTTCCAAATTGAAGATAATGTTATCTTTCTAAACCATAAATCTTTTAAAGTATAATTAATTGTTTATGTCAAATTAATTACAAAATCTAAACTTTATAATAAAATGACTATGTTTTAGCTCCTGCTTTATTTAATGGGATGACTGACACATCTAGAATCTTCAAGTTATTATGACTCCTTGTGATTTCTAGAGCAAACCAGGCTACTGCCCTTTGCCCACTTGTTCCCCTTGCCTTGGATGCTTCATCATATATTACACAGCTGGCATAGTCCCACTGTTGATTCATAATGGCACAAATGTTGTAAGCTCAGCGAAATTCAAATTTCCCCAGGCAGACATCCCCACTGCACAACTGTACTAGGTTTTATTTGTAATTACTGCTTTGTAATTATTTTCATACATATGTCTCTATGCTATTTGACCGAGAGTATATACTAAGGCACATTATTGTATTCTGTAATACCTAAAGCACAGCATATATTCAATAAATACATATTGAATTAATTAAAGTGTATTTTAATTACCCACTTATTACTAAGCTGATATGCCATTCCTAGATGAGCTATTTTCAAACTGTGATTCACCTCACTGAAAGTTCTTAAGGTCCTATGTTTTACAGTGGAGATACTGTGGGGCAGAGAAGAAATGTATGTCTGTTCAGTCTCTTAGTCATGTTCCACTCTTTGTGACCTCATGGACTGTAGCCCAGCAGGCCCCTCTGACCATGGAATTTTCCAGGCAAGAATATTGAAGCAAGTTGCCAGTTCCTACTCCAGGGGATATTCCTGACCCATGGGTCAAACCCACATCTCCTGCATTGACAGGAAGCTTCTTTAGCACTGTGCCAACTGGGAAGCCTGTAAAGCTTAGGTGGCAGCAGCCAAGCTTTTCACTCTCACTTCAAGCAGAATAGATCTATGTTTATCTGCTTTATTAAGAGGGGTTCCAGACTTCTGCTTCTAAGACTAATGAAATAACCTTCAATACCCTTCCATCTTAAATAATTATAAAACTAGACAGAACATAAAAAACAATGACATTTAACCATTGGACAACAGAAGATACAGGATCAGGAGAGAAGTGGAAAAAGAAATAAGTCCTATTACAACTTACTTCTTGAATGCAACTTTTAGAATGCAGTGCTGGAAGGTGGAATCCCAACAGAATCTGACAATATAACGAGGTTTAGGAGACAGATGTGGGAGACTAGAAATGCTAGTCTAGTCTAAAAGTCAGGTGTATAGGAAAGATGCTCAACATCATTCATTATCAGAGAAATGCAAATCAAAACCACTATAAGGTACCATTTCATGCCAATCAGAATGGCTGCGATCCAAAAGTCTACAAGAAATAAATGCTGGAGAGGGTGTGGAGAAAAGGGAACCCTCTTACACTGTTGATGGGAATGCAAACTAGTACAGCCACTGTGGAGAACAGTGTGGAGATTCCTTTAAAAACTGGAAATAGAACTGCTTTATGATCCAGCAATCCCACTGCTTGGCATACACACTGAGGAAACCGAGTTGAAAGAGACATGTATACCCCGATGTTCATCACAACACTGTTTATAATAGCCAGGACATGGAAGCAACCTAGATGTCCATCAGCAGATGAATGGATAAGAAAGCTGTGGTACATATACATAATGGAGTAGTACTCAGCCATTAAAAAGAATACAGTTGAATCAGTTCTAATGAGGTGGATGAAACTGGAGCCTATTATACAGAGTGAAGTAAGCCAGAAAGAAAAACACCAATACAGTATACTAACGCATATATATGGAATTTAGAAAGATGGTAAAAATAACCCTGTATACGAGACAGCAAAAGAGACACTGATGTATAGAACAGTCTTTTGGACTCTGTGGGAGAGAGAGAGGGTGGGATGATTTGGGAGAATGTCATTGAAACATGTGTAATGTCATACATGAAACGACTCGCCAGTCCAGGTTCAATGCATGATACTGGATCCTTGGGGCTGGTGCACTGGGACGACCCAGGGGGATGGTACGGGGAGGGAGGAGGGAGGAGGGTTCAGGATGGGGAACACGTGTATACCTTTGGCAGATTCATGTTGATATATGGCAAAACCAATACAATATTGTAAAGTTAAATAATAAAATTAAAAAAATAAATAAAAGTCAGGTGTAATTTTCAGGGAAGTGTTAAAGAAAAAATGAGGGAAAGTAAGAGATAGCTCCAGATATCTGCAGATGGAAACCTTCAGGTCTGTGAAAACATGAGGGAAAAATCCTTTAGCCTCAGGAATAAACTATTAAAAACCAGTCAAATAAATTATTCCAAGATCCTACACAGGGCTTAAAAAACATTCATATTCACACCAGCATGAGACATTGGATAGAGTTCTGAGGAGAATATCCCCTTAATAGTGCTAACTGGCCTTTAACTAACGTTGTTCTGGACAATCCAAAAAGGAAAAAAAAAAAAAAAAATAGCAAGCCACAAGAAGAATAAACCTATCCTAAATAATTTACTTGAGTGCAAAGATAAATCCAACACTATTTAAAGTAATATACACATGCAAATGAGGGCACACACACACAAACCAGCATATCATAACAAAAAATTAAAATTTTTATCATCAAATCCAAAATAACCAGACATACAAAGAGACTGGAAAATTTAATCTCTAATTAGAAGAAATGTTGTTCAATTAAAAAAGCAGATTCAAATATTACTGAAGGTATTAAATTCACTGACAAGGATGGTAAAACAGCTTTTACAAATAGGTTTCATTTGCTTACATAGGTAGAAAGAAGCATGAGCATAATGAGGTGAAGATATGAAATATTTCCAGGTGGAATTTCTAAAACAAAACAAACAAACAAAAAAAAACTGGTATTTTTAATAAAGTACTCTGATACTACTTAGCAGCAGCAGCAGCACTCTGATAAGATTCACTGATGATTAGTCAGCAAAGAAAAAGTATCAATGGACTTGAAAAATAACAAGAGAAACTATCCAACATGAAACAGACCATAAGAAAAAAATACCTTGGAAAAAAGATGAGCAGACCAAAATGTTTTAAAATGTCTGTCTAGAATTTTATATCAAGTGAAAATATAAGATAATATATTAAGAAAAAGTAATTAATATATTAAGATAAATTAAGATAAAGATTTTCAGCACCAAGGAAAGTTTAAAAAATTAATTACTATGCGAGACAGCAAAAGAGACACAGATGTATAGAACAGTCTTTTGGATTCTGTGGGAGAGGGCGAGGATGGGATGATTTGGGAGAATGGCATTGAAACATGTATAATATCATGTGTGAAATGAATCACCAGTCCAGGTTCAATGCATGATACAGGATGCTTGAAGCTGGTGCACTGGAATGACCCAAAGGGATGGGATGGGGAGGGAGGTGGGAGGGGGGTTCAGGAAGGGGAACACGTGTACACCCGTGGCGGATTCATGTTGATGTATGGCAAAACCAATACAATATTGTAATTAGCCCCAATTAAAATAAATAAATTTATATTAAAAATAGTCAATTAAAGAAAGAAATCAAGTATAAGAAATTCTAAAAGATTCTCTTCAGATAGGAGAAAAGTAATACCCAAAATAAATGTGGATGTATCAAAGGAATTAATAATTATATAAATGGTACCTTATGTGTGTAAATATAAAATATGTGTGCATATTTATTTTTATTTTTAATTAAGGTTTCCTTTCAAGAATGTTTTGGAAAAAAGTATTCATAGGATATCATTTAAAAACTGCCTTATGATACCTTGAAAATTATAAATCATTCTTGAGAGTTTTGTAAACCATACAATATCTAACCTATTACCTGGCACATCATATGTTTCACTGATGTTAGTTCTAAATTACTTATCATTATTTTTAAGAATTGAAAAATATAACACACTAGCAACTGCAGCCATGAAATTAAAGGACGCTTACTCCTTGGCAGGAAAGTTATGACCAACCTAAATAGCATATTCAAAAGCAGAGACATTACTTTGCCAACAAAGATTCGTCTAGTCAAGGCTATGGTTTTTCCTGTGGTCATGTATGGATGTGAGAGTTGGACTGTGAAGAAGGCTGAGTGCCGAAGAATTGATGCTTTTGAACTGTGGTGTTGGAGAAGACTCTTGAGAGTCCCTTGGACTGCAAGGAGATCCAACTAGTCCATTCTGAAGGAGGTCAGCCCTGGGATTTCTTTGGAAGGAATGATGCTAAAGCTGAAACTCCACTACTTTGACCACCTCATGCGAAGAGTTGACTCATTGGAAAAGATTCTGATGCTGGGAGCGATTGGGGGCAGGAGGAGAAGGGGACGACAGAGGATGAGATGGCTGGATGGCATCATTGACTCGATGGACGTGAGTCTGAGTGAACTCCAGAAGTTGGTGATGGACAGGGAGGCCTGGCGTGCTGCGATTCATGGGGTCGCAAAGAGTCGGACACGACTGAGCGACTGATCTGATCTGATCTGATATGAATATGATATAAATCACAAACATCACATAAAATTCAAATCCTTAAAATAATTTAAAAAAAATTCTATCAAGATGCCAGTGAATTAGAAAGAACTATCAATGCCAATGCCATATTAGGATAGTCTTGCAAATATAGAACAGTCTAGTATAGCATTGAAATATAAATAATGTATTAGTGAATATGAGGAAGCACACTGAATCTCCAAGGATGCTAGAAAGTCGTATTTAAACATTACATTTTTAAGCAGTTAAACATTACAAAAGAGCCCAAAATGCAGTACTTGGGTGCAATCTCAGAAACAACAGAATGATCTCTGTTCATTTCCAAGGCAAACCATGCAACATCACAGTAATCCAAGACTATGTCCCAACAAGTAATGCTGAAGAAGCTGAAGCTGAGTGGTTCTATGAAGATGCACAAGACCTTCTAGAACTAACACACACATAAAAGAGGTCTTTTTCATTATCAGGGACTGGAATGCAAAAGTAGGAAATCAAGAGATAACTGAAGTAACAGGTAAATTTAACCTTCGAGTACAGAATGAAGAAAGGCAAAGGCTAACAGAGTTTTGCCAAGAGAATACACCAGTCACAACAAACGCCCTCTTCCAACAACACAATGGAAGACCCTACACATGGACATCACCAGATGGTCCACATAGAAATTATATTTATTATATTCTTTGCAGCCAAAGATAGAGAAGCTGTATATAGTTAGCAAAAACAAGACTGGGAGCAGACTGTGGCTCAAATCATGATTGCAAAATTCAGGCTTAAATTGAACAGTGTAGGGAAAACAACTAGCCCATTCATGTATGGCTTAAATCAAATCCCTTATGATTATACAGTGGAAGTAACAAATAAATTCTAAGGATTAGATCTGATAGATGCCAGAAAAACTATGGACCAAGGTTCATGATGTTGTACACGAGGCGATGATCAAGACCATCTCCAAGAAAAAGAAATGCACAGAGGCAAAATGGTTGTCTGAGAAGGACTTACACATAGCTGAGAAAAGAGAAGTGAAAGACAAAGGAGAAAAGGGAAGATATACTCATCTGAATGCAGAGTTCCAAAGAATAGCAAGGAGAGATAAGAAAGCCTTTCTTATTGATTAATGCAAAGAAATAGAGGAAAACAATAGAATGGGAAGACTATAGATGTCTTCAGAAAAATTAGAAATACCAAGGTAATATTTCATGCAAAGATGAGCAAAATAAAGGATAGAAATGGTATGGATCTAACAGAAGCAGAAGATATTAAGAAGAGGAGGCAAGAAAACACAGAAGAACTATACAAAACAGATCTTCATGACCCAGATAACCATGATGGTTAGACCCAAACATCCTGGAATGTGAAGTCAAGTGGGTCTTAGGAAGCATCACTACAAACAAATCTAGTGGAGGTGATAGAATTCCAGTTGAACTATTTTAAATTCTAAAAGATGATGCTGTGAAAGTGCTGCACTCAGTATGCCAGCAAATTTGGAAAACTCAGCAGTGGCCACAGTACAGGAAAAGGTCAGTTTTCATTCCAATCCCAAAGAAAGGCAATGTCAAAAAATGTTCAAACAACTACACAATTGCACTCATCTCACAAGCTAGAAAAGTAATGCTCAAAACTCTCCAAGCTAGGCTTCAACAATACATGAACCATGAAATTCCAGATGCTCAAGCTGGATTTAGAAAAGTCAGAGGATCCAGAGATCAAATTGCCAACACCCATTGGATCATTGATAAAGCCAGATAATTCCAGAAAAACATCTTCTTCTGCTTTATTGACTGCACCAAAGCCTTTGACCTTGTGGATAACAACAAACAGTGGAAAATTATTAAAGAGATAGGAGTACCACACCACTTTACCTGTCTGTTGAGAAATCTGTATGCAAATCAAGAAGCAACAGTTAGAACTGGACATGGAACAACAGATTGGTTCCAAATTGGGAAAGGAGTAAGTCAGGCTGTATATTGTCACCCTGCTTATTTAACTTAAATGCAGAGTACATCATGCAAAATTCCATAATGGACTAAGCACAAGCTGGAATCAAGATTTCTTGGAGAAATATCAATAACCTCAGATATGCAGATGACACCAGCCTCATGGCAGAAAGCAAAGAAGAACTATAGAGCCTCTTGATGAAAGAGAAGGAGGAGAGTGAAAATGTTGGCTTAAAACTCAACATTCAAAAAACTAAGATCATGGCATCTGGTCCCATAACTTCATGCAAATAGATGGGAAAACAATGGATACAGTGAGAGACTTTATTTTGAGGGGCTCAAAAATCACTACAGATGGTGACTGCAGCTATGAAGTTAAAAGATGCTTGCTCCTTGGAATAAACGTTATGCCAAACTAGACAGCATATTAAAAAGCAGAGACATTACTTTGCCAACAAAGGTCTATCTAATCAAAGCTATGGCTTTTTCCAGTAATCGTATATGGATATGATCATTGGAATATAAAGAAAGCTGATTGCCAAAGAATCGATGCTTTTGAGCTATAGTGTTGGAGAAGACTCTTGAGAGTCCTTTGGACTGAACAGAGATCAAACCAGTGAATCCTACAGGAAATCAGTCCTGAATAATCACTGGAAGGACTGATGCTGAAGCTGAAGCTCCAATACTTTGGCCATCTGATGGGAAGAACTGACTCATCGGATAAGACCCTGATGCTAGGAAAGAGTGATGGCATGTGGAGAAAGGGACGACAGAGAATGAGATGGTTGGATAACATCACAGACTCGATGGACTTGAGTTTGAGCAAGCTCTGGGAGTTGGTGATGGATAAGGAATCCTGACATGCTGCAGTCCATGGAGTCGCAAATAGTCAGACATGACTGAGGGACTTAACTGAACTGAGACATTTCATCTTCACAGTTCACAGATTCTATATTTGAAAATCATTCACTCACTAAAATTTATCTGTATCCTCAAAATCAATACTCACAGTACTTTAGTGATCATTCTTGGACTTTTGTTGTTGTACAGTTGCCCACTCATGTCTAGCTGTTTGGGGTCCCATGGACTGCAGCACACATGGTCTCCCTGTCCCTCACCAGCTCTCAGAGTTTTGCCCAAATTCATGTTCATTGCATTCGGTGATGCCATCCTGTCCTCTCACCTCTAATGCCCTCTTCACCTTCTGCCCTCAACCTTTCCCAGCATCAGGGACTTTTTCAATGACTTTTCCAATGTCATCTGTTCACAACAGATGACCAAAATACTGGAGCTTCAGCTTCAGCATCAGTCTTTCCAGTGAATATTCAGGGTTGATCTCCCTTAAGGTTGACTGGTTTGATCTCCTTGCTATTCAAGGGACTTTCAGGAGTCTTCTCCAGCACTACAGTTCTAAGGCATCAATTCTTTGGTGTTCTGCCTTCTTTATGGTCCTGCTCTCATAACTATATGTGACCACAGGGAAGAATGGACATTTGTCAGTAATGTCTCTGCTTTTCAACTCATTGTCTAGGTTGGTCATTTTCCTGACAAGAAGCAATCGTCTTCTGATTTCATGGTGTCAGTCACCATCCACAGTGATTTTGGAGCCCAGGAACAGCAAATCTGTCACTACTTTCATCTTTTCCCCTCTATTTGTCATGCAGTAATGGGGTCATATGCCATGATCTTGACTTTTTTTCTCTATTATTCAGTCTTAAGCTGGATCTTTCACTCTCCTCCTTCACCCTCATCAAGAGGCTCTTTAGTTCCTCTTCGCTTTCTGCCATTAGAGTGGTATAACCCACCTATCTGAGCTGTTGATGTTTCTCCCACCTATCTTGATTCCAGTTTGTAACTCATCCAGCCTGGCATTTCTCATGATGTGCTCAGCATATAAGTTAAACAAACAGGGTGACAGCAAACAGCCCTGTTGTACTCCTTTCTTGATTTTGAACCAATAAGTTGTTCCTTATAGGGTTTTAAATATTACTTCTTGACCCCTAGACAGGTTTCTCAGGAGACAGATACAATGGTCTGATATTCCCATCTCTCTCAGAGCTTCCCACAATTTGTCATGATCCACAGAGTCAGAGTCTTTAGTGTAGTCAATGAAACATATATATATATATTTTTTTTTTTCTGAAATTTGCGTTCTTTCTCTATAATCCAGCAGATGTTGGCAATTTGGTGTCTAGTTCCTCTTCCTTTTCTAAACCCAGCTTGGACATCTGGAAATTCTTGGTTTGCAGAACACTGAAGCCTAGCACGCAAGAGTTTAAGCATGACCTTACTAGCGTGGGAGATGAGTTCAATTGTTCAGTGGTTTGAACATTCTTTAGTATTGCCCTTCTTGGGAATTGGGATGAGAATCGATCGACCTTTTCCAGTCCTGTTGCTACTTCAGGGCCTTTCAAATTTGCTGACCTAATGAATGCAAAACCTTGATGGCATCCTCCTTTAGGGATCTGAATAGTTCTGCTGTAATTTCTTTGCATCCACTAGCTTTATTAACAGTGGTGCTTCTTAAGGCCCACTTGACCTTAAGAATGTCTGACTCTGGGTGACTACACCATTATAGTGATCTAGTTCATTAACATCATTTTTATACAGTTATTCTGTGTATTCTTTTCATCTCATCTTGATCCGTTAAGTGTCTACTAGGTCTCTACTATTTTTATCCTCTATTGTATCCATCTTTGAGCAGAATGCTCTGATGATGTCTTAAGTTTTCCTGGAGATATCTCTAGTCTTTCCTCTTATGCTGTTTTCTTCTATTATTCTGCACAGTTCATTGAAGAAAGACTTCCTGTCTCTTTTAGCTGGTCTTTGGAACTCTGCATTTTTTTGGATTTATCTTTCGCTCTCTCCCTTGTTTTTCACTTCTCTTTGCTCTTCCATTATTTGTAAAGCTTTCTCAGATAACCATTTTGCCTTCTTGTTTTTCCTTTTCTTTGGGATGGTTTTGTTCACTGTCTCCTGTACAATATTATGGACCTCTGCACATAGTTCTTCAGGCACATTGTTAACTAGATCTAGTCCCTTGAATATATTCATTACCTCTACTGCAAATTCATATGGGATTTGATTTAAGTCATATCTGGTGGCCTGGTATTTTTCCCTGTTTTTTTTTAAAGCTTCAATTTTTCTAAGGGAAGCTGATTATCTGAGCCACAGTCAGCTCCAGATCTTGCTTTTGCTGACCATATACAGCTTCTCCATCTTCAGCTACAAATAATGCAATCAATTTGATTTTGACAGTTACCATTTGGTGATGTCCATGTGTAAAGTCACCTCTTGTGATGTTGAAAAAAGGCATTTTCTATGACTAGTGCATTCTCTTGGCAGAATTCAGGTAGTCTTTGCCCTGCTTCATTTTGTTTTCCAAGGCAGAACTTGCCTGTAACTCCAGGTATATCTTGACTTCTTATTTTTACATTCCAATCCCTTATGGTGAGTAAATAATCTTTTTTTAGATGTTACTTCTAGGACATCTTCTAAGTCTTCATAGAACTGATCCACTTGAGCTTCTTCAGCATTGGTGGTAGGGACACAGATTTGAATTACTGTGATGTTGAATGGCTTGCCTTGGAAACAAACTGAGATCATTCTGTCATTTTTGAGGTTGCACCCAAGTACTGTATTTTGGACTCATTTGTCGATTATAAGGGATACTCCACTTCTTCTATGGAATTCTTGCCCATAGAAGTGGATATAATGTTCATCTAAGTTAAGTTTGCCCATTGCTGTCCATTTTAATTCACTGATTCCTAGGATGTTTATGTTTATTCTTGTCATCTCCTATTTGACCACATCCAATTTTCCTTGACTCATGGACCTAACATTCCAAAATATTTACACAAAACTTGAGTTACCTAGGTGCAAGTAACTAGTTGAGGTCTACCAAGGCAATTATACACTAGTGTCCTTTTGGCAATATATTAACCTTTATTTTTGCACGGCTTTGCTGTTGTTGTTCCATATGTGTGTATGTGTATTTTCTTCTTTTGGTAATTTTGCTGTGTAAAATGCCCCCAAGCACAGTGCCACAGTGTTTGCCAGTTTTCCTAAACACAAGACAACTGTGAAATGTCTCATAGAGAACTGCATGCTAAATCAGCTGTTTCAACATAATATAAAGATACTTTGTATGGATTAAAATATATATTAAATTAGGAGTCTCTAAACAGAGACACATGAAAAGGTAATGTATTGATTTGTTGATGAAATATGACCAGGGGCTTGCAGGAAATAAAACCTGTATTTCCCTAGTAGTGATGTTCAATATTCTCCAGTTCAGTGCTGGCAATGAATACAAATCATAAGTGCAAATAATGAGGATCATCAGCCATCACTTCTGTTGGGCATGAAAAGATCAGCTGACGCCACTGGTACTGTGACCTTGGCACCAAAACATCCATGGATGTTGTTCTCAAAGACATCACCCTAGTCAGAATATGACTCTTCAGGAGCCTTGCTTCTTTCTGGAAGCCTCCACTGGATGTGTGCTTTGGAATGGAGCCTAGATTACATAATGAAGCTCTCTCCAAAGGCAGCAGAAAAATGAATTTCTGGTTTCCAGTTTCTAAAAGTAGGAAATTCCTCAAATTTAAGAAGTATATTCCAATCATGCTGGATACCTAAATAAAAGTAAAAGACAAAAGTTGTCAGAAAGTTAACAAATCAATGTCATTTTAATAGTGAAGATAAAAATAATAGTAATTACTAGAATTTTCTGTAAGCTCTTATACTATGCCAGTTATTTTTCTAAATGTGGCATTCTATTTATAATAATTAACTTTATTTTTCACATGAGAAGACTGAACAAATAAAGTTTTCAAAGGTGGCAAGAATATACAATGGAGAAAAGACAATCTCTTTAACAAGTGGTGCTGGGAAAACTAGTCAACCACTTGTAAAAGAATGAAACTAGAACATTTTCTAACACTATACGCAAAAATAAACTCAAAAATGATTAAAGATTTAAATGTAAGACCAGAAACTATAAAACTCCTAGAGGAGAACATAGGCAAAACACTCTCTGACATAAATCACAGCAGGATCCTCTATGACCCACCTCCCAGAATATTGGAAATGAAAGCAAAAATAAACAAATGGGACCTAATTAAAATTAAAAGCTTTTGCACCACAAAGGAAACTATAAGCAAGGTGAAAAGAAGCCTTCAGAATGGGAGAAAATAATAGCAAATGAAGCAACTGACAAAGAATCAATCTCAAAAATATATATGCAACTCCTGCAGCTCAAATCCAGAAAAATAAACCACCTAATCAAAAAATGGGCCAAAGAACTAAACAGACATTTTTCCAAAGAAGACATATAGATGGCTAACAAACGCATGAAAAGATGCTCAACCTCACTCATTATCAGAGAAATGCAAATCAAAACCACCACAATGAGGTACCATTTCACGCCAGTCAGAATAGCTGTGATCTAAAAGTCTATAAGCAATAAATGCTGGAGAGGGTGTGGAAAAAAAGGGAACCCTCTTACACTGTTGGTGGGAATGCAAATTAGTACAGCCACTAGGGAGAACTGTGTGGAGATTCCTTAAAAAGCTGGAAATAGAACTGCCTTATGACCCAGCAATCCCACTGCTGGGCATACACAGTGAGGAAACCAGAATTGAAAGAGACACGTATACCCCAATGTTCATCATAGCACTGTTTATAATAGCCAGGACATGGAAGCAACCTAGATGTCCATCAGCAGATGAATGGATAAGAAAGCTGTGGTACATATACACAAGGGAGTATTACTGAGCCATTAAAAAGAATATAGTTGAATCAGTTCTAATGAGGTGGATGAAACTGGAGCCTATTATACAGAGTGAAGTAAGCCAGAAAGAAAAATACTAATACAGTATATTAACACATATATATGGAATTTAGAAAGATGGTAACAATAATCCTGTATACGAGAGAGCAAAAGAGACATTGATGTATAGAACAGTCTTTTGGACTCTGTGGGAGACAGAGGGTGGGATGATTTGGGAGAATGTCATTGAAACACGTATAATATCATATGTGAAACGAATTGCCAGTCCAGGTTTGATGCATGATATAGGATGCTCGGGGCTGGTGCACTGGGAATACCCAGAGGGATGGAATGGGGAGGGAGGTGGGAAGGGGGTTCAGGAAGGGGAACACGTGTACACTCGTGGCAGATTCATGTTGATGTATGGCAAAACCAATACAATATTGTAAAGTAATTAGCCCCAATTAAAATAAATAAATTTATATTTAAAAAAGAAAGTAATTTAAGAACTGTTCCCATGATCATACAGGTAATAAATAGAAAAGTTGAAGTTTGAACTTAGAGAGTTAGAGAGCTTTTGAAGCTATGAAAAAGGCATTTGAGGAAATATTATAGCAAGAATGTAAATCTGGACATGGAACAACAAGAGTTAATTAGTTAGAACAGGACATGGAAAAACAGACTGTTTCCAAATTGGGAAAGGAGTAAGTCAAGACTGTATATTGTCATCCTGCTTATTTAACTTCTGTGCAGAGTACATCATGAGAAATGCCAGGCTGGATGAAGCAAAAGCTGGAATCAAGATTTCAGGGAGAAATATCAATAACCTCAGATACTCAGATGACACGAATCTCATGGCAGAAAGTGAAGAAGAACTAAACAGCTCTTGATGAAAGTAAAAGAAGAGAGTGAAAAAGTTGGTTCAAAACTCAACATTCAAAAAACTAAGATCATGGCACCCAGTCCCATCACTTCATGGCACATAGATGGGGAAACAATGGAAACAGTGAGAGACTTTATTATTATTATTATTTTTTTTTTGGCGGGGGCGGGGGAGGTGGGTCGGGGCTCCAAAATCACTGCAGATGGTGACTGCAGCCATAAGATTAAAAGATGCTTGCTCCTTGGAAGAAAAGTTATGACCAACCTGGACAGCATACTAAAAAGCAGAGATATTACTTTGTCAATAAAGATTCAGCTAGTTAAAGCTATGTTTGTTTGTTTGTTTGTTTTCCAGTAGTCATAAGTGGATGTGATCATTGGACTATAAAGAAAACTGAACCCTGAAGAATTGATGCTTTTGAACTGTGGTGTTGGAGAAGACTCTTAAGAGTCCCTTGGACTGCAAGGAGATCCAACCAGACAATCCTAAAGGAAATCAGTTTTGAATATGCATTAGAAGGACTGATGCTGAAGTTCCAGTATTTTGGCCACCTGATGGAAAGAATTGACTCATTGGAAAAGACCTTGATGTTGGGAAAGATTGAAGGCAGGAGGAGAAAGGGAGAACAGAGGATGAGATGGTTGGATGACATCACCGACTCAATAAACATGAGTTTGAGCAAGCTCCAGAAGTTATTGAGGGAAAGGGAAGGCTGGTGTGTTGCAGTCCATGGGATCACAAAGTGTCAGACATGACTGAACTGAACTGAACTATAGCAAGAATAAACAAACAAATAAATGTGGGATGACGTAAAAGAATAAAATAATGACAAAGGGCATTTGTGTCTATTTAAAATTATGAAAAAATTCAAAAAAGAAGAAAAAGAGAATGCATTTTATAGTTATGAAACAGAAAGTTTTGCTTAGCAGTCCTCAAACTTGAATATTTTTTTTTCACCCAGGAACCTTTGAAAAATTTCCAGACTCTGGATGGCACCAGATGTTAATCAAATCAGAATCTCTAGGGGGAAATTAAGCAGCCATATGTAAAACAAACTAGGTGATTCCAGTGTTTTGCACCCTGGTTCACAGTTTGTTTGTTTTTTTAATACACGTGCTGCTCTATACACTGAGTACTCAAAGGATGTTCCAGGCAATGTGATTATTTATAGCACATGCATAACTATTATTAAGCTTATTTTTAATCTTCAATATGCTTTTAATTCACTAATGAATCTTGATAAATTCACTTTTGTTTCAATTTGGATCCAAGGTGGATCCTAAGAGTCTACATTTCTAACAAGATCTGGTAGTTCTGATGCGGTTGGTCTTAAAATAATTTTTAGTGTGTATACAAAATATAATTAGAACTTGTAAAATTTCAGGGCTCTTATCAGATGGTTGAAAAGGAAGTGATAAGTGACAGACTGAAAAAGAAATCTTAGTGTAGATTTAGTTTGAAGCAGAAGATGTATACTTTGATAAATTCTAAGAAACTGATACATTTTAAAAATACATGGCTTTTAATAAAGAGTAATTGCCAGAATCATAAAAATGGAAATTATATCTGTCAAATCAGCACCAATGCATTTCTCTTACTCAATAGATGACTATGAAAAAAGAGCAAAAAAGGAATAAATGATAATTATATGAAAAACAGCCCACAAATGGTGCAGCAAATAAGTTGTATATCATAGTAACTGAAGTAGATTTAAATATGTTGAATTAGCTATTCCTGAAGAAAAGATTGAGAGAGAGAATTTGGTAAGTAAACAGAATAAAATCAAAATCTGAACTTTGTTCTTAAAGAAATGGTTTGTGTTCCAAGAATCCTGCTGATTTTTATTTTCCAGCTTCACTTCCATGATTCCTACTCTTCCATTTTAACAGAGAAAAGAATAGCTCTAAGCTATCCTGAGCCCTAGCATGGTTGATTGCCCATGTGTAAAAATAAAAATTCAAAAATGACAAAGTATTCTCAAATATTAGGACTTAATAAAGTAATTGTAAAGAGAGGCCATTTTTTAATTGTATTCAGAAATTTGAAATAGAATGTCCTTCCCTGTTCTTTTTTTTTTAATTTTTTTCTTTTAAAAAAAATTTTATTTATTATTATTATTATTTTTTTTTACTTTACAGTATTGTATTGGTTTTGCCATACATCAACATGCATCCACCATGGGTGTACACGTGTTCCTCATCCTGAACCCCCCTCCCACCTCCCTCCCCATATGGTCCTACTAAGGGAAGTTTTGGCATTGATTTCATAGGATGATTTATAAATTTAAGTGGGGTGGGGCTTTCAGCATGTTAATACATTTTATTAAAGGACTTATTTTCAAATTTCAAATGATGCATTATCTTTCAGGTAGGATCCATGATAGCAAAGCAGAGAGTGTAAAATACATCAAAAGGCTAATATTTAGTTTATCCAGGCTACAAATTCATGGCAAGCTTCTTCTAATGCCTCTCTTATGCTTGTGTATTAATCTTGGAATTAGAGGTCAGACTATTTCTCATTATAATATTAGCACATTGTAGAAGATATAATAACCTTGGAGAAAGTAATTTTAATATGACTGACTGGTTTGCAAATGGGACTGACTGTACAATTTATACTGTAAATGTTTGCCATGAAGGGAGCTGGATCTCCAAAGGATTAACAAAAGTATATTTAAAACTGGGAATATAAGAAACAATTTATTAAAAACATTTTATCTATAACAGGGTATAAGTACCTTGCATGCCAATTTACATATCAATTTTATCATTGCTTTCTTAGCATGAGTTTAAATAATATATTTTTAAATGAAAGTATAAAATCTTATTTAATAATGATTTTCTAAGTTTCAGAATGCATATGATATATTTTTCACATATTCAGAAGTGAATGTCCATGATGAAAATGTTGAGTCTTATAATGTTCTATTTGTTTCTGATTCTTAGTCTCAACTAATTTGAAAGAAGAGCTATAAAATCATCAGTTAATAGGGCATAAAATAATTTTCTTGACATTATTGTGTAATTGTGCTTATAATTTAAAGAAAGTTTAAAGGATAGAGTGGTTTAAAGAAGAATCCTATATTAAATTAGTCAGAGGTAGTGAAACCCAGAGAAACAGAAACAGAATCAATATGATGTATGTATAGTGTGTGTGTGTGTGTGTGTGTGTGTGTGTGTGTGTGTGTAAATAGAGAAAGAGAGGTTTTTAAGGAATTCACTTACACACTTACAGAGGCTAAGATTTCTGAAATCTGTATCTCGTTCCAATTCAGTGTCTTAAGCTAAATTTTATCCTGAAACCTGTTCATTTGGCAATAAAAAATATTTAGCCACTCAATATGAACTTAATTGGAATTAAATACTATCTCTATAATTAAGAGAAAAATGAACACATTTTCATTAAAATTTTGCATGATTGTTTTTATCAAATATATATACATGCATCACCTTATACATATATACGCAAATTACATTAATTCAGTTCAGTTCAGTTCAGTTCAGTCGCTCAGTCATGTCCAAGTCTTTGAGAGCCCATGAACTGCAGCAAGCCAGGCCTCCCTGTCCATCACCAACTCCCGGAGTCCACCCACACCCATGTCCATTGTGTTGGTAATGCTATCCAACCATCTCATCCTCTGTCATCCCCTTCTCCTCCTGCCCTTAATCTTTCCCAGCATCAGGGTCTTTTCAACTGAGTCAGCTCTCTGAATCAGGTGGTCAAAATACTGGAGTTTCAGCTTCAACATCAGGTCATCCAATGAACACCCAGGACTGATCTCCTTTAGGATGGACTGGTTGGATCTCCTTGCAGTTGAAGGGACTCTCAAGAGTCTTCTCCAACACCACAGTTCAAAAGCATCACTTCTTTGGTGCTCAGCTTTCTTTACACTCCTATTCTCACATCCATACATGACTACTGGAAAAACCATAGCCTTAACTAGACGGACCTTTGTTGGCAAAGTAATGTCTCTGCTTTTGAATGTGCTAAGTTGGCCATAACTTTTCTTCCAAGGAGCAAGTGTCTTTTAATTTCATGGCTGAAATCACCATCTGCAGTGATTTTCGAGCCAAGAAAAATAAAGTCAGCCACTGTTTCCACCGTTTCCCCATCTATATACCATAAAGTGATGGGACCAGATGCCATGATCTTTGTTTTCTGAATGTTGAGCTTTAAGCCAACTTTTTCACTCTCCACTTTCACTTTCATCAAGAGGCTTTTGAGTTCCTCTTCACTTTCTGCCATAATGGTGGTGTCATCTGCATATCTGAGGTTATTGATATTTCTCCGGCAATCTTGATTCCAGCTTGTGCTTCTTCCAGTCCAGCGTTTCTCATGATGTACTCTGCATGTAGGTTAAATAAACAGGGTGACAATATACAGCCTTGACGTACTCCTTTTCCCATTTGGAACCAGTCTGTTGTTCCATGTCCAGTTCCAACTGTTGCTTCCTGACCTGCATACAGGTTTCTCAAGAGGGAGGTCAGGTGGTCTGGTATTCCCATCTCTTTCAGAATTTTCCACAGTTTATTGTGATCCACACAGTCAAAGGCTTTGGCATAGTCAATTAATCATAAACTAATATAAATTAAAGTAATCATTTGATTCAGAATGTTGAGTTTTATAAATAAAATTGACATTAATTTTAACAAAAAGATAATCAAAGAGCTTTTTCTTATACAAAATTAGAGGAATTTACAGCAATAAAAATCTTAAATAAATATAGGGAAAATTGGGGAAGAAAGTAGAATGTACAAGCATATTCATGGGGAAATCAAAATTTATGATTGTTAAAGTATATCTACATTACTTTTAAGTGTTTGATATTAAGTATAAAATAAATAGGATGTTTAAATGTATTATGTTTGAAAACATATTTAATTTGAAAATATCCAAAAATATCAAAAATTATATAATTACATAATTTTAAAATTATAGATTTTAGCTTGTTAAATTACTTTTTTAAAAATAGGGTTCATGAAAGTATTGTGAAAGTTGGTTTAGGATATGGAGAAAATAAATTTGTGTCCCCACTTAGCTATAAACTTTCTGTGTGGCTCAGTTGATAAGGCATCTGCCTGAAGTGTGGGAGACCTGGGTTCAATTCCTGGGTCAAGAAGTTCCCCTGGAGAAGGAAATGGCAACACACTCCAGTATTCCTGCCTGGGGAATCCCATGGACAGAGGAGCCTGGTAGGCTACAGTTCATGGGATCACAAGAGTCAGACATGACTTAGCACTATATTTCTTTCTTTCTTTAACATTATAAGCCAAAGTGAAGTCTGATGAATTAAAGACATATATGAAATAGGAAAATAAACATCTAATAAATTAAATTTTAAGAATCTATTTGTGTTAATTTGAGTTGTGATAATATATAAGGTTGAGGTATTTGAATACACTTAGGTCAAGAGTTTGTAGGAAAAAAAGGGGGAATAAAAGTTTTTGAAGAAGTTAAGAAAATTCTGATCAAATGAAAGATGATTATTTCAAACCTGAAATTAGAAAGAATTCAGATACACTATATCTTAGAAATTTGTGACAATTATATTGAAAAACAGAGCATTCAACAGAGAATAGAAAGTGGTAGAATCAGCAAATCAAGTTAGAGACCATCAAGTGGCTAATACTTGAATAAAAATACATTCACTGACACAATTAATTCAGATTCATAATTTAAAAATGGGATATTACTTTAAACCCACAAATTGACAAAAACTGGAAATTTGTAACAGCCAAATTTTCAAACTTGTAAGAGGACAGTGATAAATTACTGTAGTAATCTCATTATAATAAAATTATGAATATATTTATGCTTCAAAAATTCCATGTCTAAGTATACCTTGCATTGATACAGCTTCCAAGGACCAAGCAACTCAAAGAGCAACAAGTAGATTTAATAGTACTGACATCGGAAACCAAGTCGTTGTTCATGGAACTGAAGAATGAACTTAATGAACACCCAAAAACTCATGGTAGCAAGCAAATATGATTCATTAAAGAGAAGAAAGTACAAAGTTTTCAGTATAGACACTGAAAGGGGGAAAATAATCCCCAAAAGAGATGGCACTTGCAGCAATTTATATCCTCACCAGTATTAATCTGTACATTTTTGGTTGCGTCCTATCCTTAAAATATGTCATTTCTTTTTTATTAAATTTATTCTTTTAATTAAAGGATAATGTGTTACAGAATTTTGTTGGTTTTTGCCAAACATCAGCATGAATCACCATAGGTATATATATGTCCTTCTAACCAATCAGTTTAGAACTCAAAACGTTCAGCTTGACATCCTTATGGCTTCTCTTGATCCTTGGATTAAATCACCATCCTTTTTCATGCCCCTCTAGTCATTTCACAATGGAACAGATGTACGGGCTAAAGATTATCACCAGTTGTTT
The DNA here is from genome assembly GCF_000754665.1 of Bison bison bison. Classification (NCBI taxonomy): domain Eukaryota; kingdom Metazoa; phylum Chordata; class Mammalia; order Artiodactyla; family Bovidae; genus Bison; species Bison bison. Next base: position 3,784,013 of record NW_011494840.1, on the reverse strand, counting down.
TTCACTCAGGCATATGGAACAGAAGCTAATTACTGCCCTTCCCTGGATCTGTCTGCTGATGATTTATCAGACTAAGGACATATTCCAGGAATTCGGAACAAAGGGCATAACTTTAGGCTAATGGGGCAAGATGTTATTGAAAATAAGACTGAGGTCTCAGAGTCCTACACTGACTGACTAGCAATTTCTACTTCAGTTTTACCAAGCACATGGACATGCACACACATGCACACACACACACGCACAAAATGGGTGTATCATAAACTGCCCAAAACCAAAGATAATGAGAGAAAAGTGAAAGCAGAGAGAAGGCAAAACACTGCCTTCAAAAGAAGCAAGGATAATTACAGCAGACATCTCCTTAGAAATTATACAAAGAAGACAAGGCAGTAAAATCTTTAAAGTCTTGAGGAAAAAAAAAAAAAAAACTATCAACATAAACTTTCATAATCAGTCAAAAATAACCTTCAAAAGTGAAGGAGTCACTTAAGAGTTTAGAACTCATCACTTCAGACTTTACAACAATAAAAACAGTGTTAAACTCAGAATCAAGAAGTTTCTTGGACCTATCAGAGAATTTCAGTCACAAGGAAAACCACCCAAAATATGGACAAACAGGTAAAATGCCAAGAAACACAGCTGATATCAGTTTACCTAGAGTAGAAGCTGCAGGAACCATAAACTGGTAGGAACACTTAAACTGTCATTTGGATGAATTGCTGGAGGTTGATTTGGAACTATTTTGAATGTAAGAAACTCGTGAAAGTCACACTTCTAGGGGTGGGGGAGGTCACACTATTGTTGGGTTTACCTCCAGATCTCCACCACATTCAAGAAAAATTTATCACCTGGCAAGAGAAGAAAAAAAAGGAAGCCTTTATAATACAGGGTCTCTTTTCTATGGGCTTTTGGTGGCTCAGACAGTAAAGAATCTATCAGCAATGCAGCAGGCCCCCAGGTTTGACCTCTGGGTCAGGAAGACCCCCTGCAGTAGGGAACAGCTACGCATTCTAATATTATTGCCTGGAGGATTCCATGGGCAAAGGAGTTCAAGGGATTGCGAAGAGTGGAACATTAATAATTAACAACTAACAACAGCATTTTCCATAACAAAAGCCTACTTTTCCAGTGAAAACTGATTTAACAGAGTCTTATCTCACAGTGTCATAAAGGTAACCACCCAACTCCAGATCTCTCTAGGCATCCTGTCTCACCTAAATGGGGAAGGGAGAAAAGGAAAGAAACCCTTGTGAAGGTTACAACCCAGGCACCATGCCCAGTAAAAGACTAAAATTTAATCATAACATTATAGGCCTTTAATTTATTCAAGCATTATTTTGCATTCTTTACCATACAGATCATGTACATGTTGTATTGTAGCAAATATATTCCTAAATGTCATGTTTGGGGATATTATTGTCAGGTGAGTGTATTCTCCTCAGTTCTGTCTCGTCTCAAAAAAAATTGAAGTGATGGATGTTAGAGCCCTCGGTGCATCGTAGGTCTCAGACAGACCATGTTATAGCTCTCAGGTCTCGGACAGACTCTGTTATAGCTCTTAGACAGATCAGTGTTACAGCTCCATGTTACAGCTCTATTTTATTTAGAAAATAAAGGAAAATACATCCTCGAGGTGTGAGGGCATGCCGACCCAAAAGACGCAAAAAAGAAGAGAGAGAGACAGAGAAAGAGAGAGTGTGTGAGTGTGTGCACGCACCGGGGAGAGACCCCCGGCCCTTTGGCTCCTCTTTTTAATATGCTTTTTCCTCCCCCCTGGGCCTGCCCTATATAAATTGGGCTAGCCAGGAGTGCTGTTTGTTCTACCTGAGGGCCTCACTCTGGTCCTCAGACCTTCCTTTGACTTTCCTTTGTTCTATTTTCACGGGCTTTTCTCTTCTTTGTCTTTTAGCCACCACCATTTTGGACGCCTGTTTCCTATTCTAACTACCTAACACTATCATAAATATTATTTTTAAATGATATTTTTCCAATAGTTTGCTGGTGGCATATCCAAATGCATTTTTGCATTACTTTGCATTCTGAATCTCATATAAATTTTTAAATTCTAGCCACTGTTTTTGTAGATTCCTTAGATTTTTCCCCAAAAACAACCAGACTGTGAATAGTCAGTTTAAATCATATTTCTCCAAATGTTTTAAGTACATTTCTCTTGACTCATTTCACTGTTTATAATTATTAGTATAATATTGAATAGAAGTTATGAGAATAAACATCCTCTCACTGCTTCAACTTTAGAGGAAGAATAATCAGTCTTTCATACTATATATAGTAATAGTGTGGGAGTTTTGGAGAGTCCTGTAATGGGTAGAGGATATTTCTCTATATCTCTGGATTGCTAAGAATTTATATTATGAATGAATGTGGACTTTTGTTAAATGATTATCCTACATTTAATGAAATAATCATATGACTGTTCATTATCCTGTTGATATCATGAATTGCATTTATTTTTGCATGATAAACCAATTTGCATTTGGTTATGATGTAATGTCATTTTTATATGCTATATTTGATTTCCTAATATTTTGTTAAGGATTTTTGAATCTATATTAATGAAAACATTAATCACAAAGATTTCTTTTCTTATTTTAATGTGTTTTTATTGTTTTAGCATCTGGGTAATATTGGTAACTGCAGCAGCAGTCCTCAAGAATCTCAGGTTTTCTTTGTAATCTCATGATTTTTCCTCTACTTCTTGGGAGCACTTTCAGACTCACTAGTGGTGATTTGCATGAGTCCTGCAGTGTTATCAAGGTTTAAGGTATTTCTTTATGATGAAAAATATGGAAAATTGTGAGCACCATGCAATTTACTGGTGAAACAGAAGATCACTAACATCATAGGGTGTTTCAATTGAATAGTAGTAAAACATAGGCTCCCTGCAACGGCAAAAGGAGATGGTCACAAAATTATTATGGTAGTACAGTATTCACTGCAGTTATTTTAATGTAATTATGATTTAATACTGCATTTTTCCACTTAAATTTCTCTTAACACTGAATGGCACCCTGTACAGTCTGTGTTTGTGTGTAAGCTTTAATAAAATTAACCTTTTTATACTAGATTTATGTATGAATTTTATGGTAATAAATTATAAAAAAGTAGAATTTGCATATATTTACATATGTTTTATGAAATGCATGATATATCTAACTTTTTTCTTTTTAATTTTTAGGCTATGTCGTTCACCTGTGATTTTTTTTTTAAACTGTCACAAGTCTCCTCAAATTTTTCTAAATTGATTTGAAATAATCCATATATAAGTGGACCAGCACCATTGAAACTCATATATTTAAAGGATCTTATGTACTGTGTTTTAAAGAAAGTTTTAAATATGCAAGAAATCTCCATGCATATTAAGCATACCTTAATTGCAAATTCCTCTCATTTTTTTCCCCTATGGGCCCCAAACTTGGAATCTCCCCATTCTTCCAGTCCCTAAAACTGTGGGAATACCTTAATGCTTAGGGAACTGGAGTAGATAGAGGTCTCCAGTCCTAGATCATTTCTTGAACCCTTTATCTTCCCACTTGTAAATTCTTAAAATTCCTAATTTCTTCCTCAATAATATCAGATATAGACATGACCAATAATAATATGTATTATGCATGGTGTTTAGGGACCTAAAATGTCTCTCAGAGAGCCTGTTTGAATACACTTTCAATGATATACTTGTGTGGTGACAACTAGGAAAATTACTGAACTTTTCTGTGCTTCTGTTTCTTTTCTGTAATTATGAGTATAATGATAATGGTCCTTATCACACAGGGCTAGTGTATTATGTCAGCTAATATGTACAAAGAACTTAGAAAATTGCCAAGTGCATAATAATCATTATCACTATTATTACAATGCAAAGACCAACTGTTTTTAGAAGTGAAATGAAGTGAAAGTCACTCAGTCATGTCTGATTCTTTGTGACCCTATGGAACCTAGTAGGCTCCTCTGTACATGGAATTCTCCAGGCAGGAATACTGGAGTAGGTAGCTGCTCCCTTCTCCAGGGGATCTTCTCAACCCAGGGATTGAACCCATGTCTCCTGCATTACAGACAGATATTTTACCATCTGAGCCACCAGGTAAGCCCTGTTCTTAAATGTGATACAATTGTAAAAAACAAATACCTTTTCAAATAATCACATTTTATAATGGAATAAAACATAGAGCAAGTTTTAACAATAGCTTCTTCTATAGTTATATACCAATGAAATACATGTACACTTATAAAATGTATGCATATATATATATAATACACAAAAGAATGTATATATATATATACACACACAAAAGGATGTATATATATATATATATGCATACATATATACATATATATTCTTTTGTATATTTGCATTTACACTCATAGAAAACTAAACCGCAGAAAATTTTTATAGTAAAATTCTTATTTTGAAATAAGAAGCTCATGATCTGAGCCATGGTCCTCTCCCAGTCTTGTTTTGCTGACTGTATAGATCTCCATCTTTGGCTGCAAAGAATATAATCAGTCTGATTTTGATATTGACCATCTGGTGATGTCCATATGTAGAGTCGTCTCTTGTGTTGGAAGAGGGTGTTCACTATGACCAGTGCATTCTCTTGGCAAAACTCTTGTTAGCCTTTTCCCTGCTTTATGTTATAGTCCAAGGCCAAATATACCTGTTACTCGAGGTATCTCTTTCCTTCCTACTTTTGCATTCTAGCCCCCTACGATGAAAAGGACATCTTTTTTTTTTTCCTTGATGTTAGCTCTGGAAGGTCTTGTAGGTCTTCATAGAACCATTCAACTTCAACTTCTTCAGCTTGAGTGGTTGGACATAGGCTTGGATTACTGTGGTTTTGAATGGTGTGCCTTGGAAACAAACTGAGATCATCATGTCATTTTTGAGATTGCACCCAAGTACTACATTTCAGAATCTTTTGTTGACCATGTGGGCTACTCCATTTCTTCTAAAGGATTCTTGCCCACAGTAGTAGATGTAATGGTCATCTGAATTAAATTCACCCCTGCCCATCTACTTTAGTTCACTGATTCCTAAAATGTCAATGTTCACTTTGCCATCTTCTGTTTGACCACTTCCAATTTACCTTGATTCATGGACCTAACATTCCAGGTTCCTATGCAGTATTGCTTTTTACAGCATTGGACTTTACTTTCACCAACAGACATATCCACAAGTGGATGCCGTTTCTGCTTTGGCTCAGTCTCTTCCTTCTTTCTGGAGCTATTTCTCTGCTCTTCCTCTGACCTGGGGGAGCTCATCTTTCAGTGTCATAACTTTTTACCTTTTCATACTGTTCAAGGGGTTCTCAAGGCAAGAATACTAAAGTGGTTTTCCATCCCCTTCTCCAGTGAACCATTTTTTGCCAGAAATATCCACCATGACCTACCCATTTTGGGTGGCCCTGTGGGGCATGGCTCATAGTTTCATTGAGTTACACAAGCTGTGACCCATTTGATCATGTTGGTTAGTTTTCTGTGATTGTGGCTTTAATTCTGTCTGCAGTGTGATGGATGAAGCTAAGAACCTTGTGCAAACTTCCTAATAGGAGGAAGGAGGGAGAATAAACATGCTAGCTAGGCTAGGGCAAGTATATACTTCTTTAAATAAATCTTGTTTAATTGATTTTATTTTAAATGGCAACCCACACCAATATTCTTGCCTGGAAAATCCCATGGATGGAGGAACCCAGTAGGCTAAAGTCCATGGGGTCACAGAGAGTCGGACACGACTGAGCAACTTCACTTCACTTCACTTCAAATAATTTAAAGGAGAAGAAACCTTTTGAAAATACAGCTAATATATACCAAAGACAAAATGGAACTTGAACTGTATACGGTGAGTTAAATTTTAACTTTGTATTTTCATAGATAAATGGAAATCTATCACTTTTCTCTTTCTAGCTTTGTTTTAGAAAAATATCACCTGAAATCCTTCCATGGAAGCATTCAGAGACATTCTTCATTTTTTCTTTCTTTCTTTTTTTTTTTTTGAGCTGCATAATATGACATTGTGTGGATATTCCATGGTGTATATTGATATAATTAATTACCCATTGGTTTTCCTTTCTATTCACTTCCCCTTATACATTGTAAATTTATGTTTTTATATTTTTTTCTAGTATATCATTGGGATAAATTATTAGAAGTGAGACTGCATAATCAAAAGGCACATGCATTATATGATGTTACTACATATGGCTAAATCCTCCGTCTGGTTGAAATATTTTACGTTCTCTGTAGCAATGCATAAAACAGCTTGTTTACCTAATGTCTCAATAGCAAAGTGTGTGGTCAGACTTCTGGATTTTACTTATCTGTAAAATGGAAAATGTTCTCCTAAGTATAGTTTCTTTTTGCGTGTGTATTACTAAGGATGTTATTACTCAGTCACTTAAGTCATGTCCGATTCGTTATAACCTCATTAACTGTAGCACACCAAGCTTCCCTGTCTTTCACTATCTCCTGAGGTTTGTTCAAACTCATGTCCATTGAGTCAGTGATGCCATCCAACAATCTTTTTTTTTTTTTTTTCAGTTCTACCAGTTTATTGCTACCAACCCATCACCCCCCACCCTCATGCACACATGCTCAGTCATGTAACCCCATGGACTGCAGCCCACCAGGCTCCTCTGTCCATAGACTTTTCCAGGCAAGAATACTGGAGTGGGTTGCCATTTCCTTCACCATACAACAATCTTATGCTGTGTCACCCCCTTCTTCTCTTGCCATCTATCTTCCCCAGCATTAGGGTCTTTTCCAATGGTGAAGTTAAGACTATTTCTATTTCTTTTTCTGAAGACTCTTCATATTTCTTAACTGCATTAAGTTTTCAAGGATTTTACCTCCATTTTTTAGAAATATAGTAAGAATACTTACCATTGGTCTCTAATATCAATAAAAATTAATATTTCCGTATGGTGTTCTTCAGATCAGATCAGATCAGTCACTTAGTCGTGTCTGACTCTGAGACCCCATGAATCACAGCACGCCAGGCCTCACTGTCCATCACCAACTCCCGGAGTTCACTGAGACTCACGTCCATCGAGTCAGTGATGCCATCCAGCCATCTCATCCTCTGTCATCCCCTTCCTATCCAAAATTGCTTATATTTGTACAAATTTATCAATCTTTCTTTTGTTGCAGTTAGAGTTTGAATCATCAGTAGGAAAAATTTATCCCCCTCTGCAGATAAAATTCCCTATGCTATCTTATTACTTGAATATTTTATATATTTAGATTTAAATCTCTGCTCAATTTGGAATTAATTTTGTGTAGATTTTAAGAAATTTATCCAGTTATATATTTTTCCTATAATAAACCAATTATAGCTATAGAGTATGTTAAAAGATTATTTTTCTTGCAAACTAAATTAGCTACCTTCAGTATATATTACATTTGTATAAAACTTGGTTTGTCTATATATATATATATATATTTTTTTTTTCCTTTGTTGGTACTCTTGTTCGTTTTATTCACCAACATCATATTCTTTTTAGTTGTTGAGTTTTTGAATGTATTTGCATGTTTGGTAAGATAACGCCCTCCCATTAATGCTCCAAGTTTTTTCCTATCTATGCTTGCTTGCTTGTTCTTCAAGCTGATTGTTATAATGAATTTGTCTGACTTGATAAAATAAGCAAACAAATACTAAAAATAAAAACTGGAATTTTTATGGGGTTTGCATTAAGTTAACTTAGGAAGGGATGACATACTTTTGGTACTGAATTTTCTTATTCAAGTGTATATTTTTCATTCTATTAAAATACTTGTCTTTCAGTAGTTGTTTTACATCATTTTGATATTTGGCAAAACTAATACAATTATGTAAAGTTTAAAAATTAAATAAAATTAAAAAAAAAAGTTTATGGTTAGGCCATCAGATACTCATTTCCATTATTTTCCTGGTAGTGGAACTATCAGTGATTTGGACTCCTCTGCCTGTCCTTTAGGGCTCATGGAGTTGCTATGCACTTATTTGTATTACCTAAGTTGACTATAATACTTTTTTTTACAACTTTATAAGCGATTTTGAGTATTTTTGTTATTTTCATGGGATGATTTAGGGATATTCATAAACTGCACTGTTGCCACTGTCACTTTGTCTGGAATTCTAGACTATTTTTGAAGCTACATATTTTCTAATATTCCCTTTTACCAAATGTGTAAAAAATAATTTCAAAGATTAAGTGATGATTATCCCAAAGACAACAAATTACAGAAGCATTACAACATATATAATCCTGCCCTGAAGTGCTTACCAATTAAGATAGACAATACAAACACAATCTGCAAGAAACAGAATAATTAAGTTGGAAGCAAAACTTCCAATTTGCTTTGTCCAGCTGTCCCTCCTGATATGTGATCTTTGATGCAATTACTAATACCCACTTCAATGAAAGTAGATATTGCCTTTCTCAGCCAAAATTTACATTTAATCCACAATTTTCCTGTGCAGAAAAGATATTGTGAATTATCTTACAGCATTAGCCTTTCTGAAATTCAATTACACCATGTAAATTCAACCACAGGTGAGGAATTACTGTACAATCATATGGATTATTAATTTACAATTATTTGCAGGGGGAAGGTAAGGAGTGAGTGCTCCCTGGGCAGAGCATGTGGAGGTTACTCTCCTTCAGGGCAACATCGTTTCTCTAGTTATGATGGGCCTGGACAATTCTGAGAGAATTGAATGCCAAAAGAGCAATGCCACTAATTCCAAGAGAAACTTCCCTGTCTCAAAATTTGGAGTCATATAATGTAGAAATGAAGTTCTGATGCTAGCAGGATGACTGTTAATTCCATGATTACACAAGTTATTATTATTTTTCTCTCATAAAGAAAGCAAAAGGAAGTCAGTCTATGGCAGTTCCTCTGTCTTTCTGCTCAGGCATCCGTAGTGTATGACTTCCCTACCTGAAGTCACCAAGCTGTCGCAAGATGCAAGGAGAAAGATCAGGTAGAATGATAAGGAAAATAAGGAACTTATTAACTATATCGTACCCCCAATGCCTTTGACTTACATTTCATTCACTACTACAGGCAAAGGAGGCTGCAAAATATATATATATATATTTTTTTTTTTTTTAACAGACGCATAGATACATGAAGTAAAATTGGTTCTCTGTGACTAAGGAAGAGGAATAATCGGTATTGAGTAGGTAGCCATCTTTCTCTACCATGGAATCAGATTGAATTTACCATCTGCCTTGTTGCATTCTTTTTGGTCCACATAGAAGAAATCAATGGTAATACTTGTAAGCTAAATTTTGAAGAAAGCATTGTAGCAGTTTTATTATACCTTTACCCTTCTCTATTGGTGTCAGTAATATTTAAGTGCCTTTAAAATCAGATTAAACAAAATATAACAGAAGCATTTGTTCTTTGAATATTGTTCAACTGATATTTAAAATCATGCTCATCTGAATTTTTTTTTAAAAAGAGAGATCTTGACATTCAAACCTTATATAAGTAGAAATATTTTGTTTGTCCATATTCCAAAATATTTTAGCATTCTACTGCTTTTTGTTTAGGGAATCAGTTCAGCAACCATGCAAAGTTTAGCACCCAAGGCAGATCAAGATGAATGTGGCCATTCTTGTTAAATAGGGCACTGTTTGCTCTATGGAAAAAAGATGTATTACCAGGGTGGAATGATATATATATTTCTGCAACATCTTGTAACCACACTCCATTAGAAATGATTACCAGCACAAATGCTGCATGGTCTGAATTAGGTTCATATTTCTTTAGAGCAGAAGGGCAAGAAAGAGGCCAACTGCCAGGACAGCTTGACCCGGTCTGCAGCTCTGCCTGACCTGTGTCAGGGGAAATCTCAATCAAAGCTGTAACAGCCGCCATGTTAGCCAGGCACTTCTCACACTGTGACTCGTTGTTACAGCACTGGATCTAAAAATAACAACCGTTCATCACTGTCAGTGTATGAAAAATTGAATTTCATCAGAATTTAAAAGAATTGCAGCCTAGACTAAAGCCATAGAGTCAAGTCTTGTGACTATAATGTGTTCTTTCTATTGCAGCAAGTTGACAGCCTTCTGACTCCTCTTACCAGAGGGGAAGTGACAGAACAATAGTTTTAAAAATATTTATCCACTCTCATCACAAATGCCTCAATATGCACTCAACAGTATTTTATGTGTATAATGGTTTAGAATACTTTATCACTTGACAATTGCTCTTTTGACCTTTTGGATTCAACTAACAATGACTGTGTCCTTATATTCTTCTTTCATGAAGAAAAGATTTAGTAAATATCTATAGCTAGATTCTATGTTTCAAACATATTAAAGTCATTAGTTTATGTAGGGATGGAAATTTATTATTAATGAACCCAAATTTTAATCTTAAGAAAGCATAGAACATTTTACAAATGAATCTTCAGTGTGATCAAACTTGACTGATAGCAGTGATGGGGAAAACACAGTAGTTCAAAGGCCTGCATGGAAATTTCTTTGCAATAACGCAGATTCACCAACCTGAGATTTTATTAGCTGGCTATTAGAGTAAATCTGCTTTAATAGAATTAGAAACCAATCAACCTCAGTAATAAATATGATTAACATAAATTGTCAAGCCAAAATTTTTTAAATGAATGATTTAAGAACACTGAAGTGGTATTTTCTATTCATAGAAATTAAGTATGAATTTTATTTGCAGTCAATGTAAGATATGGGTTGATTCTTGGCAACAGAAGGGACCTTGAAACAAAGCAATCTCTTTTTGTTCTTGGGGATATCTTTCTAAAGAGAGAAAGAGGTAGAGAAAATTATGAGTTGGGGCAATTCATTTTTCCTGAAAGTTTATTTTACTTATTATCAGTTTTGCAAATTTATATGCATCTATAGAGAGATAATGTAAAATATATTTTAATATGTTGAGTGTGTTAATACATCTTTGAAAACCTCTGGCTTGGAGAACTGATACATACATCTTGATTATTTCCCTAGGATAAAGCAATACAATGGAAAAGATCATTTGAGAAAGACATGCAAAGAACAAAATAATAACTGAATAAAAGCTGGCTTATCACAAAGTGATTTTTTGGAAACTAAAAATAGGTCTACAAAATAAAATAAATACAATACAATCAAGAGCAGAGGTCTATCAAATAAACTAGATAAAATAAAAAACTTGCTATTCTTCCTTATGAATATAAAACCATATCTCAGTTATCATGCAGTGTGCTGCTGTGCTGTGCTCAGTCACTCAGTCACATCCAACTGTTTGCAACCTGCTGGATTGTAGCCTGCCAGGGTCCTCTATTCATGTGATTTTCCGGGCAAGAATACTGGAGTGGGTTTCCATTCCCTTCTCCAGGAGATCTTCCCTACCAAGGGATCAAACCTATGTCTCCTGCCTCTCCTGCACTGACAGAAAAATTCTTTACCTGGGAAGCCCCATCATGCAATCTATGCTTAATATAAATTTATATATATGTATATTTTATATATATATATATATGGAAGAAGATGCTGAAAAATAAAAGTGTAACAGAAGGCAGATTAATACATTAGTGACTATGAAACTATGAATCTTATTATTAGAATCTTGGATGAGGTAATTTTATAGGAAGTTTGATAAGTAATGAAGCACTGTAGGTTTCTCCTAGGAAAATTATTGTAATAGAAGAAAAAGGCCAATCCAATGACAATCAGAGAAAATGCCAAAATTAGTTAAGTATCTATGACTGAGACTTTCATTTCCCCTCTTTTATACTCTTTCTATCTTCACACTTGTGTAAATGGTATCATAAGTAATAGTACTGATGTCCAGAATACTTGGTTATTATTAATAATAAATCAGTAAATAGTTCACTTATACTTTCATCTTGGGTCATTTAGTTATTTGTTTATAATACTTTGAGTTGTAAAATTCCATTCAGGTTTGCCATATTAAGAACTCTTGAACATAACCATTCCAGAGCAACTTAACATCTAGACTAATGTCTGATGAGGTTTGTGCCAGCTTGCTTTTGCTTTTATTTTGATTTCTTTTCCTCACAAGCTAGTTGCATCAAAATAAATATTGCTGAACTTCTTAGACCTATGTAGGAAGAAATATAAATTCAATATCATATAGGTTTAGAAATCAGAGAATTTTAGGACCAAATTCAGGTTCTGATCCTTATTAGTTAAAATGAGTAAACTTTACTCATTCACTCAACAAATATACATTAAGGAGCAATAATTCAGATGCTATTTTGAGCTTAGAGTACCAAAGTGAATAAAACACTTAAATTCCTACTCCTATTGACCTTATAGAAGAATAAGGCAATATTTTAAAAATGCATAAATAGTAATATGACTACTCAGATTGAAGAAGTGAAGTGAAGTCTCTCAGTCATGCCTGACTCTTTGTGACCCCATGGACTGTAGCCCACCAGGTTCCTCCATCCATGGAAATTTCCAGAGTCCTGGAGTGGGTTACCAATTCCTTATCCAGGGCATCTTCCTGACCCAGGTATCGAACCCAGGTCTCCCACATTGCAGGCAGACACTTTACCTAGTCTGAGACACCAGGGAAGCCTAGCCCAGCTCAACTCAGATTGAGAGAGCTACAATTAGATAGGTTGTAGAAACTTTTTATTAGAGACAGGAAGGAAGTAAAAGAGGAGTTACATACATCCAGGAAGATACTCTTCTAAGTAACATTCATGTAATGTTTTGAGGGAGACAAGTGAATGGCAGATAGGGTGAACAGAGGTCCTGTGGGGCTGGTACATGAGTGAGAGAAAGAAGGTGCAGGAGGCAAGAGAGTCAGAGAGGCAACTGAAAATCATCCTTTGGAACTTGAGCTATGATAATTACTTTGGATTTTGAATTTAGCTACAATTTTTTATCTAACAGTTTCAAAAAGATCACTAGTTACTTCTCTTAGTCAGTTACTGGTGCTATAAAAAAAAATGCCATAGACTGGATGGCTTAAAGAGCAGATATATAGTTTTCATAAATATGCAAGGGCTGGAAGTCTAAGATGAGGGGGGAAGCATGGTCAGGTTCTTAGTGAGGGCTTTCTAACTGGTTTGTAGATGTCCCCCTCTCACTGTAACCTCACATGGCAGAAAGATGAAAGATGAGAGACAGAGGGGAGTGAAGAGGGACAGAAAATTAGGGGGAGAGAGATTCTTTGAGTCTTGGCCTCTTTTTATAAGGACATTACTTCTATCATGGGGGTCCCACCCTCACAGTCTCATCTAAACCTAATTACCTCCCAAAGGCCCCACCTCCAAATGCTACTACACTGGGGATTAAGGCTTAATATACGGATTTTGGAAGTACACAAACTTTCAATCCAGGGCAGTATTATAAGGAGATGATAAGAGAGTAGGAGGAAGTAAGTTTCAATGGAATAAACCAGTCAAAAATGACTTTAATTGTCTAGACTCTAGTCAGTAAAAGATAGTGGTATTAGTTACATTACAGTGTAAGCAGTGAGAATAGCCCAGGTTCTAGACCCGTGTGGAAGGTCCAGCTGACAATCTTTGCTAATTTATTGGCTGTGGGATATGAGAAAAAATTGACCTTAAGAAAGATTTAATTATCTTCTCCAAGCATTAATTTCCTCAAGTACACAAAAGAGAACTTACTAATTATAGCATAAGATTGTTGAGAAAGTTAAATATCAATGAATGTAAGTAATTAAGACAATGATTATATATTATGATAACATATCATGGAATGATAATATATCATGTAAAATACTTATTTTATTGTAGATAATAAGGAGCAGCTTTATATAAGCCCTGGCACAAACTTCTGTAGCAAAAGGTGAGCTAAAGGTGCAGAACTCAGTCTTTCTATATCTACCTGAAAATTTTCTACCCCAAGTACTTGGTTTATGTGCCTTTACAGGCAGTTCTTTATAGGAAGTTCACCTTCTTTATTAAGTAAGAACAGTTTTAATTCATGTCATGTTAAATTATTTAAAAAGTTACCTAGTTTTGTTTTTTCTCTTCCTGTGATTTGGAGTTTTTACAAACCACTAATGTAAATATTGCCAGGAGAAATATCAATAACCTCAATGTGCAGATGACACCACCCTTATGGCAGAAAGTGAAGAGGAACTCAAAAGTCTCTTGATGAAAGTGAAAGTGGAGAGGGAAAAAGTTGGCTTAAAGCTCAACATTCAGAAAACAAAGATCTTGGCATCCAGTCCCATCACTTCATGGGAAATAGATGGGGAAACAGTGGAAACAGTGTCAGACTTTATTTTTCTGGGCTCCAAAATCACTGCAGATGGTGACTGCAGCCATGAAATTAAAAGACGCTTACTCCTTGGAAGGAAAGTTATGACCAACCTAGATAGCATATTCAAAAGCAGAGACATTACTTTGCCAACAAAGGTTCGTCTAGTCAAGGCTATGGTTTTTCCTGTGGTCATGTATGGATGTGAGAGTTGGACTGTGAAGAAGGCTGAGCGCTGAAGAATTGATGCTTTTGAACTGTGGTGTTGGAGAAGACTCTTGAGAGTCCCTTGGACTGCAAGGAGATCCAACTAGTCCATTCTGAAGGAGATCAGCCCTGGGTGTTCTTTGGAAGGAATGATGCTAAAGCTGAAACTCCAATACTTTGGCCACCTCATGCAAAGAGCTGACTCATTGGAAAAGACTCTGATGCTGGGAGGGATTGGGGGCAGGAGGAGAAGGGGACGCCAGAGGATGAGATGGCTGGATGGCATCACTGACTCGATGGACGTGAGTCTCAGTGAACCCTGGGAGTTGGTGATGGACAGGGAGGCCTGGCGTGCTGCGATTCATGGGCTCACAAAGAGTCGGACAGGACTGAGCGACTGATCTGATCTGATCTGATCTGAATGTAAATATTCTGTGCAAGTGTCCATCTTACAAAATTTCTTATCCTTATGTGGAGAGCTGTTGTCAGAGGCAGTTTCAAACAGAACAGATGAGGGATGAAAAGTTAGGTTAGGCTTCCCTTGTCCACAGACATTCAGCTCACCATGAAACCAGAGAACAGGGTGTGACTGCTTAGAACATTGTTGTCTATCTGTCTTCCATTTAGTGGTGACACAGTCAGAAAATAATAGCATCAGACATCATACTAATCAACTGTATTTTGTTTCCAAGTTGTTGAGAAAGCAAATAGTAAGGAAAATGAAAAATATTTAATTTGTTTAATTTTTAATAAGATATTTTCAAACTTGTAAAGAGATTATTGAACTTGCTTGAATGAATATACCTATATTTATATTTTAAGCCATATTTATTCAATATGTATTTATTTATAATTAATATTGTTTTATGCTTGAAATGACTATATATAATTCTTAATTATATTTTATTTTGCCAGTGAATTTCTTATTCTTGATAGAAATCATCAAGGAGAATACTTTAAAAGTGAGAAAATAGTTTACTTAGTCTGAAAACAGGTTATTTGGCAATCTCTTGCAGATAAGACTGTTTATCACAGTTATATACATGGCTTTATGTGAACATATGAACTTCCATTTATAAAAGGAATGATGACATTTCAAAATGTGAGAAAAACAAATAAAAGTAATGAGTTTTATAAATGCAATTTTCCTTTCTAGAAAGAGGGTTATAGTTGTTCAAATGCTGTGCTTTTTTAAAATTAAAATTTTATTTATTCATTTGAACAAATACCACTTTAAAAATATCTTTAAAATTTATCCGTATTAAAGTAAATGTTATTTACATAAAATGAAATTGGCTTTCATCAACAACTGAAAGATTACAGCCCAAGAGGATCACTTATATTTAGTTTTAATAAAAAGTGACATGTAATTATATAATAGCTTTTTGTGCTTGAAAGGCACCTTTCATCTTTAAAATTTCAAAAACCACAAAGTGTAATATAATGGTATACTACATCCACTGGCACTAAATCTTTGAAGAGACAAATGTTCTTGTGATTAAATAATTTAAGAAGAACTCTACAAAAGCATATTTTATTTCTGTGGTTCAAAAACTTCAAAACTTTGTAATTTTATAACATTGCTTACTCACAGGAGACTAATGAATTGTTATCATTTTTTATTGCAAATCTTTCCCAAACTGATATTTGTATTCCTATATGAACTAGCTGTGATAAATAAATAGATAGGTAGGATAAATCTTAGGTGCCTGCTAAGGGTAGACTCATTCTTTGATTATGCTAAAGATTTAGTGATATATTACAATTTGTTGGTGACCTGACAGATAATTCCAGGTATGGATATGTGTGTGGTAATACAACACTTTAACTCACAGATTTCTGACAGCCTAAAACAGAAAAAGAATGAAGACAATTCTAATAGAAAATTTAAACATATTGATAAATCTTGCAAGATTGTCACATTTATAAATTTTTACTTACAATGAAAAAAATTTATTTCTACTTCTAAATCAATATTTTTGACTGATATAAAATTTCAAAAATTAAGCAACCTATGGCTGATTCTTGCTGATGTATGACAGAAAACCACAAAATTCTGAAAAGAAATTATCCTTCAATTAAAAAAATAATGTGGCAAAAAAACACATTATTATATGAAGTATTCAACAAATCATTTAAACATAAAGATAATCTACAATGTCTCATGAAGTATCCTGGAGACTCCAACTAGCAAAGACGGTATTTCTAGTCTCCAGAGGTCAAAGCCAAAATTTTACATCTTGATCTGTAAAAACTACATTAGATCTCAACCTAGCCCAATTTTAGTTTGATGATTAGCTTGTTCAAAGATTTTAGACCATGAATCCCTAACCCGGAGTTCATGAATAGAAATTAGGAGATCTGCAAGTCAAATGAGAAATATAACTTTTTTTTTTTTCCTATTTTCACTAACCTCAAATTAATCTTATACATTACATTCAACTTTGATTGTAGATAATAAGCCAGAGTAGTGTTGGCTGTACCTGAGATGTGAGGCTGTCACTTCCATCAAAATTGTTAGAAGTGTTAGTTGCTCAGTTGTGTCCAACTGTTTGAGACCCCATGGACTGTAGGCTCCTCTGTCCATGGAATTCTCCAGGCAAGAATACTGGAGTGAGTTGCCATTCCCTTCTCTGGGGCATCTTCCTGACGCAGGGATCAAACCAGGGTCTCCTGCTTTGCAGGTAGATTCTTTACTGCCTGAGCCACCAGGAGATACCTGAAAATACCTTTTATACATACTGTTACTTTAAAATTATAGCAATCATTATATCAATTGCTAGAGACTTTTCATATTTTAGCAAAAAAAGACAATGCTATATATATTAAGTGAAGTTTTTCAGTCGTGTCCAACTCTTTGCGACCCCATGGACTTTAGCCTACCAGGCTTCTCCATCCATGGGATTTTCCAGGCAAGAATACTGGAGTGGGTTGCCATTTCCTTCTCCAGGGGAACTTCCCGACCCAGGGATTGAACCCAGGTGTCCTGCACTGTAGACAGACGCTTTACCATCTGATCCACAAGGGAAGCCTGCTATATATCAAATATTTGAAATTATTTTATCAGCTGCATTTCAGTATACTTTATATTCTTTGTTGTTTCTAATATGCATTTAAAAACTTTATTCTTAGTAGAGATATAGATATTTCATTGAAGCTCCCACAGCAAAAAGATTGTTAAGAAATTCTGTGTTAGGTAAGTTGATTATGAATTCTGTTTCAGTTGTCTTTGTCATTACTGATTTTCTGCTTGTATGATGTATCAATTAGAGAGCAAGGAACATTGAAATCTCCAATAATAATAGTAAATTTCTGTATATCTGTTTTCAGTTCTGAAAACTTACTGCATCATGAATTTTGACATTCTTTTGTTACATGTATGTATGGGCTTCTCAGGTAGCTCAGATGGTAAAGAATCAGGGTTTGATCCCTGGGTCGGGAAGATCCCCTGGAGAAAGAAATGGCTACTAACTCCATTATTCTTGCCTGGAGAATTCCATGAACAAAGAAGCCTGGTGGTTTACAGTCCATGAGGTCGCAAAGAGTGTTACATGGATACACATTTGATTGTTTACATCTTATCAGAAATTGTGCTGAATCACTTCAGTCATGTCTGACTCTTTGCGACTCTATGGACTGTAGCCCACTAGGTTTCTCTGTCCATGGGATTCTCTAGGAAAGAATCCTGGATTGGGTTGCCATTTCCTTCTCTAGGGATCTTTTCCACCCAGGAATCGAACACAGGTCTCCTGCATTGCAGGTAGATTCTTTACTGACTGAGCTACAAGGGAATCCTTCATATTGGAAATTATTCCTTTTTATTATTGTATAGTGTTTTACTTTATCCCCAACTATCATCCTTGTTTCAAAGTCAGTATTATCTGAAATTTCTATTACTTCTATTTTCTTTAATTAATTTTAGCATGGTATATTTTTTTCTATCCTTTTATCTTTTTACTTTTATCCTAAATCTTTATATTTAAAGTAGTTCTTTATTTGTAAAGGGGATATCTTATAGACAGCATATAGTTGGGATCTTTTTTCTAAAAATCTAATCTGACAATCTCTGTTATTTAACTTGTGTGTTTACACAATTTACATTTAAAGGAATTATTGATATAATTAGGTTGGAATTTGCCATTTTGCTATTTTATTGGAGTTCTTCATTGCTTAAGACTTTTGTTTCTTTTTTATTTCTTTTTCTGCCTTTGCTGGTTTTAACTGAGCATCTCTGATAACACCATTTAACCTCCTATCTGAATATTTCATTTCTAGTTTTTAAAAATTATTTTGGTTGCTGCCTTGGATAGACATTTTGCCTTGGATTGATATTTTCCAGTAATGTATATCCATTTTCAAATATCTTATACTTCTTCATATGTAGTGAAAATGAATTGTAACAGAATAAATCCAATTGTTCCCTCTTGTTCCTTATGATATTGTCCCTTTATGTTGTGCATTTTACTTTTACATATGGTATAAACAATTACCACATTGTCATAGTTGTTGCTCCAAGTAAGTCATGTTTAGGGCAATTAAGTATAAGAAAAAAATTTTAATTTATATTTTGATTCACATATTACCTGTCTGATGTTCTTCTTTATATGTATAGGGTTTCGAAAATTGCATCAACTTTCTTCTACTTCAGAAACTTCCTTCAACATATTTTGTAGTACCGTTCGGTGTGTATTGTGTTCAATCACTAAGTCGTGTTTCATTATATGCAACCCCATGGACTGCGGCACACCAGGCTTCCCTGTCCTTCACCACCTCCCAGAATTTGCTCAAATTTATGTCCATTTAGTCAGTGATGCTATCTAACCACCTCGTTCTCTGCCACCCCTTTCTCCTTTTGCCTTCAATCTTCCCCAGCCTCAGGGTCTTTTCTAATGAGTCCTCTCTTGGTATCAGGCAGCCAAAGTATTGGAACTTCAGCTTCTGCATCAGTATTCAGGGTTAATTTCCTTTAGGATTGAATAGTTCTATCTCCTTGCTGTCCATGTGACTCTCCAGAGTCTTCTCCAGCACCACAATTAGAAAACATGAGTTCATAGGCACTCAGCCTTCCTTGTGGTCCAACTCTCATATCCACACATGACTACTGGAAAAACCACAGCATTGACCATACAGATCTTTGTCAGTAAAGTGATGTCTATGCTTTTTAATACACTATCTAGGTTTATCATAGCTTTTCTTTCAAGGAGCAAATGTCTTCTAATTTTGTGGCTGCAATTACCTTCCACAGTGATTTTGGAGCCTCCCCAAATAAAATCTATCCCTGCTTCCAGTTTTTCCCCTTTTATTTACCATGAAGTGATGGAAGCAGATGTCATGATCTTAATTTTTTGAATGTTGAGTTTTAAACCAGTTTTTTCATTCTTCCCTTTGCCCTCATCAAGGTCTCATTAGTTCCTCTTCACTTTTTGCCATTAGAGCGATATCATCTGCAAACCTGAGGTTGTTTATATATCTCCTGTCAATCTTGATTCCAGCCTGTGATTCATCCAGCCTGGAATTGTGCATAATGTACTTCACACAAAAATTAAATAAGCAGGGTGAAAATATACAGCTTTGTCCTACACTTCTTAATTTTTTACCCTTCATGGATCACAGCCTTGTTGTGATAAAGGGGCTTGTGTAACTCAGTGAAGCCTTGATGCATGCTGTGCAGGGCCATTCAAGATGGGCAGATCATAGTGGAGAGTTCTGATAGAACATGGTCCACTGATGGAGAGAATGGCAGACCACTCCACTATTCTTGCTGTGAGAACCCTGTGAACATTAACGTAGTGAAAAGGTACAAGTCTCCGGACTGAAATTCCTATTACTATTGCCTACAGTCAGCAAAAACAAGACCAGGAGCTGACTGTAGCTCAGACCATGAACTCCTTATTGCCAAATTCAGACTTAAATTTAAGAAAGTAGGGAAAACCACTAGACCATTCAGGTATGACCTAAATCAAATCGCTTATAATTATATAGGGGAAATGAGAAATAGATTTAAGGGCCTAGATCTGATAGATAGAGTGCCTGATGAACTATGGAATGAGGTTCGTGACATTGTACAGGAGACAGAGATCAAGACCATCTCCATAGAAAAAAATTGCAAAAAAGCAAAATGGCTGTCTGGGGAGGCCTTACAAATACCTGTGAAAAGAAGAGAAGCGAAAAGCAAAGGAGAAAAGGAAAGATATAGATATCTGAATGCAGAGTTCCAAAGAATAGCAAGAAGAGATAAGAAAGCCTTCTTCAGCAATCAATGCAAAGAAATAGAGGAAAACAACAGAATGGGAAAGACTAGGGATCTCTTCAAGACACTCAAAGATACCAAAGGAACATTTTATGCAAAGATGGGCTCAATAAAGGACAGAAATGGTATGGACCTAAAAGAAGCAGAAGATATTAAGAAGAGATGGCAAGAATACACAGAAGAACTGTACAAAAAAGATCTTCACGACCCAGATAATCACAATGGTGTGATCACTGACCTAAAGCCAGACATCTTGGAACGTGAAGTCAAGTTGGCCTTAGAAAGCATCACTACGAACAAAGCTAGTGGAGGTGATGGAATTCCAGTTGAGCTCTTTCAAATTCTGAAAGATGATGCTGTGAAAGCGCTGCACTCAATATGCCAGCAAATTTGGAATACTCAGCAGTGGCCACAGGGCTGAAAAAGGTCAGTTTTCATTCCAATGCCAAAGAAAGGCAATGCCAAAGAATGCTCAAACTACCACACAATTGCAATCATCTCACACGATAGTAAAATAATGCTCAAAATTCTCCAGGCCAGGCTTCAGCAATATGTGAACGGTGAACTTCCTGATGTTCAAGCTGGTTTTAGAAAAGGCAGAGGAACCAGAGATCAAATTGCCAACATCTGCTGGATCATAGAAAAAGCAAGAGAGTTCCAGAAAATCATGTATTTCTGCTTTATTGACTATGCCAAAGCCTTTGACTGTCTGGATCACAATAAACTGTGGAAAATTCTTCAAGATATGGGAATACAAGACTACCTGATCTGCCTCTTGAGAAATCTGTATGCAGGTCAGGAAGCAACAGTTAGAACTGGACATGGAACAACAGACTGGTTCCAAATAGGAAAAGAAGTACGTCAAAGCTGTATATTGTCACCCTGCTTATTTAACTTATATGCAGAGTACATCATGAGAAATGCTTGACTGGAAGAAACACAAGCTGGAATCAAGATAGCTGGGAGAAGTATCAATAACCTCAGATATGCATATGACACCACCCTTATGGCAGAAAGTGAAGAGGAACTCAAAAGCCTCTTGATGAAAGTGAAAGTGGAGAGTGAAAAAGTTGGCTTAAAGCTCAACATTCAGAAAACAAAGATCATGGCATCTGGTTCCACCACTTCGTGGGAAATAGATGGGGAAACAGTGGAAACAGAGACAGACTTTATTTTTCTGGGATTCAAAATCACTGCAGGTGGTGACTGTAGCCATGAAATTAAAAGACGCTTATTCCTTGGAAGGAAAGTTATGACCAACCTAGATAACATATTCAAAAGCAGAGACATTACTTTGCCAACAAAGGTTCGTCTAGTCAAGGCTATGGTTTTTCCAGTGGTCATGTATAGATGTGAGAGTTGGACTGTGAAGAAGGCTGAGCGCCGAAGAATTAATGCTTTTGAACTGTGGTGTTGGAGAAGACTCTTGGGAGTCCCTTGGACTGCAAGGAGATCCAACCAGTCCATTCTGAAGGAGATCAGCCCTGGGATTTCTTTGGAAGGAATGATGCTAAAGCTGAAACTTAAGTACTTTGGCCACCTCATGGGAAGAGTTGACTCATTGGAAAAGACTCTGATGCTGGGAGGGATTGGGGACAGGAGGAGAAGGGGACGACAGAGGATGAGATGGCTGGATGGCATCACTGATTTTATGGACGTGAGTCTCAGTGAACTTCAGTATTTGGTGATGGACAGGGAGGCCTGGTGTGCTGCGAGTCATGGGGTAGCAGAGTCAGACACGACTGAGCAACTGATCTGACCTGATCTGATCTGATTGCCTAAGAAAATCTTTATCCCTCCTTCACCATTTAGAAAGATGTAATATTTTAAGGTTTACAGTTACATAAGAGTTTATAATATAATAACAGAGAATTATATATATCTAACTCCAAGTTTCCCTATTATTAACATTCTATACCAGTATGGTGCATTTTTGTTAGAATTTATGTACAAATGCATTTATAGTATTATTAGCTAAACTGCATAGTTTATTCAGATATTTATTGTCTTTATCTGACTTTTTTTAAGTTTTGGGATCTTGTCTAGAATACCGTATTTCACTTAGCTGTTATATCTTCTTCAGTTTCTTTTGTCTGTAATAATTTCTCAGTTTGTCCTCATCTTTGATGAAATTGACAATTTTAAGGAATATTGATCAGGTATAATATATAATGCATCTTTGTTGGAATTTATTGAGCTTTTCTTAATGATTATAACTAGAATTATGAATGTATATTATTTATTGGAATTATATTTTTTAGCAGTTTTTTACTTACTGGTATATTATAAGATGCTTCAGACTCATTTTGTATATTTCCAGCCCAAGTCCTAGAATCAGCTATTTCTCCAAGGAGCAATTCCTTTTCTTAAGAGGATTGCATTAGAAGCCAATATCTAGCTAGTAAGTGTGTTCATTGTTACTGTTGTGTCAACATGTTTAAGCCCTTTCAGTTAACAGGAAATATATGTATGTATAATAATCCATTACATTAGACATGAGTTTAAGCTGAATATCCACTTCTAATCAATGGACATGAGTCTGAGTGAACTCCGGAAACTGATGATGGACAGGGAGGCCTGGCATGCTGCGATTCATGGGGTTGCAAAGAGTCGGAAACAACTGAGCAACTGAACTGAACTGAACTGAATCTATTACCACATGGTTCATTCTGGCTTCCCATTGCTTGTCTGTGGATATCTATCTCAAGAGTGAGAAACTCAGCACTTGCCATTAATTCATGAAATTGTTCTGGAGAAGGCAATGACAACCCACTCCAGTACTCTTGCCTGGAAAATGCCATGGACGGAGGAGCCTGGTAGACTGTAGTCTATGGGGTTGCGAAGAGTTGGACACGGCTGAAGTGACTTAGCAGCAGCAACATGAAATTGTTCAATTCAAAGTGTATATAT
>NW_011494840.1:3745375-3760324 GCF_000754665.1 Bison bison bison | reverse complement strand
TATATATATATATATATATATATATATATTTATATATAAAATCAGAATTGTTTTCTTTACCCACATGGAAAACAACTTGATCAACTTCATCACATTGGGTCAAGGGTGAATACTATCAATAACACATGTATTTGTGTAATGAGTATTTTGCTTCTATACAGTTAGCTGTTCCTTTTGTCTTATGTACTTCATTCATTTCCAAAGCTACTTAGGTTAGCTTTTCCCGCTTCACCTATAGTGTGGTTCTTTCAATAGATATATAATCTAGTTAATTTCTCTTGTCTCAGTCTTCAACTTTTCAATTTTTTTTTCAATTTGCATATATGAAGTTTCAAAATTGTGTTGTAAAGTTCTATGTTTTTTGAAAAATGCATAATATCATGTATTTAACATCTTATTACGGAGGAGGCAATGGCATCCCACTCCAGTATTCTTGCCTGGAAAATCCCATGGATGGAGGAGCCTGGTGGGCTGCAGTCCATGGGGTCACTAAGAGTTGGACACGACTGAGTGACCTCACTTTCACTTTTCACTTTCACGAATTGGAGGAGGCAATGGCAACCCACTCCAGTACTCTTGCCTGGAGAATCCCATGGACTGAGGAGCCTGGTGGGCTGCCGTCTATGGGGTCGCACAGAGTCAGACATGACTGAAGTGACTTAGCAGCAGCAGCAACAAGATCTTATTATCATACAGAATAGTTTTCCTGCCCTAAAACTCCCCTGTCCTTCACTGAGTTTAATCCTTAACTTACCCTCTTGCCCTAAGCCTCTGGAAATCAGTTATGTTTTTACTGAATCTTTGTTTCTTTCTTTTTTCCTTTATCAAAATGTCATATTAGTAGAATCATAGATATTTTAAAACATTTTTTAATTAACTAGAGACCATTGTATATTTAATTTCCTTAGTTTTAACCTAGTTTATATGTTTTTCCCCCAGGATTCCATCCAGGTTCCATTAAAGCCTAATATTTCATTGTCTCTTTATGATCCTCTTGGCTGTGAAGATTTCTCAGACTTTTCTTGGTTTTATGATCTTAAAATTTTGAGGTATATTGATCAAATAATTAAGTTGTCTCTTTATTGATTTTTTTTTTTTTTCTGATGTTTTTCTTGGTGTTATACTGGGGCCATGGGTTTTTGAGTGTAAGTCCACATAGATAAAGTATGATATTTATTCCATCATATCATAGTATTTCATATAAATATTCATTATGATTGTTGATATTGACATTAATCATGTGGCTGAAGTAGTGTTTATAAGTTTTGTTCACTGTAAAATTACATTTTTTTCTTTTCCATTTTATACTCTTAGTAAGGAAGTCCATATCTACAGCCCACACTTGAGGAGAGTCAAGTTCGCTGTCTTATAGAGTGGATCTAGATTAATTATTTGGTACTGTTCTGAAGAGGAGGTCATTTACTTTCAAAACATTAATTTAGTCATAAATGTATGCTCATATTTATGATATGTTTTGGGTTATAATGAAAGTGTTAAAGTGTTAGTTGCTCTGTTTAGAAAAGTGTTAAAGCGTCTGACTCATTGTGACCTTGTGGACTGTAGACTACCAGGTTCCTCTGTCCATGAAATTCTCCAGTCAGGAACAATGGAGTGAGCAGCCATTCCCTTCTCCAGGGGATCTACCTGACCCAGGGATTGGACCCAGGTCTCCCTCATTGCAGACAGATACTTTGCCATCTGAGCCACCTATATGCTCTTATTTATCTTATGTTTTGGGTTATAATTCAGTAGAATACTTTATTCTACTGCTGAAAGTATTCCTGTCTTCACCACTGGGAACTCTTTCAAAGGTGGCTCCTGTGTCTCAGCATATCCCCATCAGCAATTTCTTTTTGTGTACTTTTTACGTTCTGGCATTATTAGCTACTTCAAACTCCTTTTTTATATTTACTGCCCAGTCCTAGAATCCACGAATTCTCCAAGGAGTCCCAGTTATATTTATTGGAGAATGCTTTTTGAAACTAAGATCCAGGAGTAAGTGTGCTACTTGCTGCTAGAGTGTTTATTTTAGATCCTATAAGGTGAGAAAGCAAACCGGAATATCTATATACATATTATATAGCCCCTTCTATGTAAAATATTTTGTATATATGTATATTAAGTTAAATTCACTCCGAAAGGATGTATCCAATGCCAATCTATTACAAAATGGATCATTCTACCCTCTTTTATTTATCTGTAAATTCTTACTGCAACTGTGAGGAATCACCGCCAAATATTGTCAATTCTTTTACTTAATGTTCATTTTCAGTATATGTATAAAGTAGTAGCCAAAAAAATTTAACCCATTGTTGTTGCTCAGTCTTCCAATCATGTCCGTCTCTTCATGACACAAGGACTGCAGTATACCAGGCCTCCCTGTCCTTCACCATCTCCCAGAGTTTGCCCAGGTTCATGTCCATTGCATTCATGATGCCATTAGCCATCAGAGTAACCCATACTTCTTTGGAAAACAAATTTATAGACTAAAATCCTTCAGTTCAGTTCAGTCACTTAGTCATGTCTGACTCTTTGCAACCCTGTGAATCGCAGCACGCCAGGCATCCCTGTCCATCACCAACTCGCAGAGTTCACTCAAACTCATATCCATCGGGTCAGTGATGCCATCCAGCTATCTCATCCTCTGTCATCCCCTTCTCCTGCTGCCCCCAATCCCTCCCAGCATCAAGGTCTTTTCCAGTGAGTCAACTCTTCACATGAGGTGGCCAAAGTATTGGAATTTCAGCATCAGTCCTCCCAATGAACACCCAGGACTGATCTCCTTCAGGATGGACTGGTTGGATCTCCTTGCAGTCCAAGGGACTCTCAAGAGTCTTCTCCAACACCACAGTTCAAAAGCATCAATTCTTTGGCACTCAGCTTTCTTTAAGTCCAACTTTCACATCCATACATGACCACAGGAAAAACTATAGCCTTGACTAGATGGACCTTTGTTGGCAAAGTAATGTCTATGCTTTTCAATATGCTATCTAGGTTGGTCATAATTTTCTTTCCAAGGAGTAAGCGTCTTTTAATTTCATGGCTGCAATCACCATCTGCAGTGATTTTGGAGCCCAAAAAATAAAGTCTGACACTGTTTCCCCATCTATTTCCCATAAAGTGATGGGACCAGATGTCATGATCTTCGTTTTCTGAATGTTGACCTTTAAGCCAACTTTTTCACTGTCCTCTTTCACTTTCATCAAGAGGCTTTTGAGTTCCTCTTCACTTTCTGCCATAAGGGTGGTGTCATATGCATATCTGAGGTTATTGATATTTCTCCCGGCAATCTTGACTCCAGCTTGCACTTCTTCCAGTCTAGCATTTCTCATGATGTACTCTGCATATAAGTTAAATAAGCAGGGTGACAATACACAGCCTTGACGTATGCTCTTTTTCCTATTTGGAACCAGTCTGTTGTTCCATGTCCAGTTCTAACTGTTGCTTCCTGTCCTGCATATAGGTTTCTCAAGAGGCAGGTCAGGTGGTCTGGTATTCCCATCTCTTTCAGAATTTTCCTATGAGCAGTAAATTTTGTCTTTAATGTTACAGATTTCATTCATTTGCAAAAATTCTTACAGCAGCATATTTCCCCAGTACATTATGTGGGTTTCTATCATATACTTGTAATTCAGTTATGTTTTCTTGCCACAGCTTCTTCTCTCTGCTCCTGAAGGATAGGGATAAGAGGCTTGTGCAAGCTTCCTGATGGGAGGAGCTGGCTGTGGGGAAAACTGGGTCTTGCTTTCATGGGCAAGGCTTTGCCAATAAATCTTTAATCCAGTTGTCTGCTAATGAGTGGGGCTGCACTCTCTGTTAGTTGTTTGGCCTGAGGCAAACCATTCATGGAGGCTCTATGGTGGGGCTACTGGTGAACTCCAAAATGTCTTATGCCAACCTGCACCTGCCAGAACCCTGCTTCCAGAGCCACCGTCCCTGGAATAGGCTACTGCTGACCCACACCTCAGCAGGAGACTCTCAAATGCTTACAGGTAGGTCTGGCTCAGTCCTTTGTGGGGTAACTACTCCTTTCCCCTGTGTCCTGGTACTTAAAAGGTTTTGTTTGTGCCCTCCATGTCTCTGTTTTCCCAAGTCTTGTGGAAGTTCTGTAATTAAATCCCTCTGTACTTCAAAGCTTCAGTCCCTTTGCCAGATCTCCAGGTTGGGAAGTCTGATTTGTAGCCTAGAATCTTCACAACAGAGTGAAAACTTCTTTGGTATACTGTTCTCCAGTTCATGAGTCGCCCACCTTTCAGGTATGGGGTTTGATTTTAACATGATTGCATTCCTCCTATCTCATTGCAATTTCTCCCTTGTCCTTGATGTGGATTACGTTTTTGTTTGTTTGTTTTGATGGGTTTCAATGTCCTCTTATCAATGGTTCTTCAACAGTTAGTCATGATTTTGGTATTCTCTGGACCTTACCTTTCTCCTGAGAAACCTATATACAGGTCAAGAAGCAAAGTCAGAATTGAACATGGAGCAACAGCCTGGTTCAGAATTGGGAAAGGGATATTACAAGCTGCATATTGTCACTGTTGATTTAACTTATCTGTGCACTACATCATGTGAAATGCTGGGGTGGATGAATCACAAGCTGGAATCAAGAGTGCCAGGAGAAATAACAACAACCTCATATATGCAAATGATACCACTCTAATGGCAGAAAATGAAGAGGAAGTAAAAAGCCCCTTGATAAGTGTGAAAGAGGAGAGTGAACAAGCTCCTTAAAATTTGACATTCAAAAAACTAAGTTCATGGCATTTAGTCCCTTCAGTTCAGTTAAGTTCAGTCACTCAGTCGTGTCTGACTCTTTGTGACCCCATGAATCGCAGCACACCAGGCCTCCCTGTCCATCACCACTCCCGGAGTTCACCCAGAATCACATCCGTAGAGTCAATGATGCCATCCAGCCATCTCATCCTCTGTTGTCCCCTTCTCCTCCTGCCCCCAATCCCTCCCAGCATCAGAGTCTTTTCCAATGAGTCAACTCTTCGCATGAGGTGGCCAAAGTACTGGAGTTTCAGCTTTAGCATCATTCCTTCCAAAGAAATCCCAGGGCTGATCTCCTTCAGAATGGACTGGATCTCCTTGCAGTCCAAGGGACTCTCAAGAGTCTTCTCCAACACCACAGTTCAAAAGCATCAATTCTTTGGCACTCAGCTTTCTTTAAGTCCAACTTTCACATCCATACATGACCACAGGAAAAACTATAGCCTTGACTAGATGGACCTTTGTTGGCAAAGTAATGTCTATGCTTTTGAATATGCTATCTAGGTTGGTCATAACTTTCTTTCCAAGGAGTAAGCATCTTTTAATTTCATGGCTGCAGTCACCATCTGCAGTGATTTTGGAGCCCAGAAAAATAAAGTCTGACACTGTTTCCACTATTTCCCCATCTATTTCCCATGAAGTGATGGGACCAGATGCCATGATCTTCGTTTTCTGAATGTTGAGCTTTAAGCCAACTATTTTACTCTCCACTTTCACTTTCATCAAGAGGCTTTTGAGTTCCTCTTCACTTTCTGCCATAAGGGTGGTGTCATATGCATATCTGAGGTTATTGATATTTCTCCCGGCAATCTTGATTCCAGCTTGTGCTTCTTTCAGCCCAGCATTTCTCATGATGTACTCTGCATATAAGTTAAATAAGCAGGGTGACAATATACAGCCTTGACGTATGCCTTTTCCTATTTGGAACCAGTCTGTTGTTCCACGTCCAGTTCTAACTGTTGCTTCCTGACCTGCATACAAATTTCTCAAGGGGCAGATTAGGTGGTCTGGTATTCCCATCTCTTTAAGAATTTTCCAGTTTATTGTGATCCAGACAGTCAAAGGCTTTGGCATAGTCAATAAAGCAGAAATAGATGTTTTTCTGGAACTCTTTTGCTTTTTCCATGATCCAGTGATGTTGGCAATTTGATCTCTGGTTCCTCTGCCTTTTCTAAAACCAGATTGAACATCAGGAAGCTCACGGTTCATGTATTGCTGAAGCCTGACTTAGAGAACTTTGAGCATTACTTTACTAGCATGTGAGATGAGTGCAATTGTGCGGTAGTTTGAGCATTCTTTGGCATTGCCTTTCTTTAGGATTGGAATGAAAACTGACCTTTTCCAGGCCTGTGGCCAATGCTGAGTTTTCCAAATTTGCTGGCATACTGAGTGCAGCACTTTCACAGCAGATTCAGTACCACCAAACCAGCTTTACAAGAAATGTTAAAGGAACTTATATAGTTAAGAAATACAAGAGAAGAAAAAAAATCTATAAAATCAAACCCCAAAGAATTAAGAAAATGCCAATAGGAACATATATATCAATAATTACTTTAAATTTAAATGGGTTAAATACTCCAACCAAAAGACACAGATGGGTTGAATGGATACAAAAGTAAGA
Source organism: Bison bison bison (assembly GCF_000754665.1). Classification (NCBI taxonomy): domain Eukaryota; kingdom Metazoa; phylum Chordata; class Mammalia; order Artiodactyla; family Bovidae; genus Bison; species Bison bison. The sequence goes on along the minus strand of NW_011494840.1, from coordinate 3,753,930 downwards.
CCCATATAATATATATGCTGTCTACAAGAAACCCAGTTCAGACCTAAAGACATATAGACTGAAAGTGAAAGGATGGAAAATATAGTCCATGCAAATGGAAAGCAAAAGAAAGCTGGAGTAGCAATCCTCATATCAGACAACATAGACCTTAAAATAAAGAAGATTACAAGAGATAAGGAAGAACAGTACATAATGATCAAGGGATCAATCCAAGAGGAAGACATAGCAATTTTAAATATCTGGGCACCCAACATAGGAAAAACTCAATACATAAGACAAACATTAACAGACATAAAAGCAGAAATTGACAGTAACACAATAATAGTAGGAGACTGTAACACCTCACTCACACCAATGGACAGATCATCAAAACAGAATTAATAAGGAAACACAAGTCTTAAATGATACATTAGATGAGATGGATCTTATTGTTATCTTCAAGACATTCCATCAAAATGCAGAAGAATACACCTTCTTCTCAAGTGCACATGGAAAATTCTCCAAGATAGACCACATCTTGGGTCACAAATCAAACTTCAAACTTCAGTAAATTTAAGAAAATTGAAATCATATCAAGCATCTTCTCTGACTACAACCATATCAGAAAAAAAAATGTAAAAAACACAGATGATTAAACAACAGTTTTATGAATAATCAACAGATCACTGAAGAAATCAAAGGGAAATCAAAACAATTCTAGAAACAAATGACAATGAAAACATGACAATTCAAAACTATGGAATGCAGCAAAAGAAGATCTAAGAGGGAAGCTGATAGCAATACAATCCTACCCCAAGAAACAAGAAAAAAATCCAATAGACAACCTAACTTTACAACTAAAACAGCTGGAAAAAAAAAAAAAGAAGGAGAACAACAACAACAACAAAAACTAGGAGAAGGAAAGAAACCATAAAGATCAGAGCAAAAAAAAAAAAAGAAAGAAAGAAAGAAAGAAACAACAGCAAAGATTAATAAAACTAAAAGCAGGTTTTTTGAGAAGATAAACAAAGTAAGCCAGACTCATCAAGAAAGAGAGAGAGAGAGAGAGAGAAGAATCATATCTACAAAATTAGAAATGAAAAAGGAGAGGTTATAATAGACAATGCAGAAATTCAAAGGATTATAAGAGACTATTATAATCAACTATATGGCAATAAAATGGATAACCTGGAAGAAATGGACAGAGTTTTAGAAAATTTCAATTTTTCAAGACTGAACCAGGAAGAATTACAAATTATGAACAACTCAATTATAAGTGAGGCTGTGATCAAAAATCTCCCCCAAAAACAAAAGCCGAGGACAAGATGGCTTCACAGGAGAATTCTATCAAACATTTAGAAAAGGGTTAATGCCTATCTTTCTAAAACTCTTTTAAAAATTGAAGAGAAAGGAATACTCCCAAACTCATTCTACAAGGCCACCATCACCCTGATCCAAAAGGCTAAGACAACACACACACAAAAGAAAACTACAGGCCAATATCACTGATGAACATAGATGCAAATTTCTCAACAAAATTTTAGCAAACAGAATTGAGCAACACATAAGGTGCTCATACGACATGATCAAGTTGGGTTTATTCCAGTGATACCATATGAGCAAAATGAAAAATGAAAACCATATGATAATCTCAATAGATGCAGAAAGAGCCTTTGAAAAAACTCAGCACTCATTTATGATGAAAACTGTTCCAAAAATGGCATATAAGGAACCTACCTCGACACAGTAAAGACCATATATGATAGTCAGTCAGTTGAGTCATTCAGTCATGTCCAATTCTTTGTAACTCCAAGGACTGAAGCACGCCAGGCCTCCCTGTCCATCGCCAACTCCCGGAATTTACTCAAAACCATGTGCATTGAGTCAGTGATACCATACAACCATCTCATTCTCTGTCGTCCCTTTCTCCTCCTACCTTCAATCTTTCCCAGCATCAGAGTCTTTTCAAATGAGTCAGTTCTTCACATCAGGTGGCCAAAGTATTGGAGTTTCAGCTTCAATATCAGTCCTTCCAATGAACACCAAGGACTGATCTTTAGGATGGACTGGTTGGATCTCCTTGCAGTCCAAGGGACTCTCAAGAGTCTTCTCCAACACCACAGTTCAAAAGCAGCAATTCTTTAGCGTTCAACTTTCTTTATACTCCAACTCTCACATCCATACATGACTACTGGAAAAACTATAGCTTTTAAAAGACAAAGCTTTCTTGAGAAAGTAATGTCTCTGCTTTTTAATATGCTGTCTAGGTTGGTCATAACTTTCCTTCCAAGGAGTAAGCGTCTTTTAATTTCATGGCTGCAGTCACCATCTGCAGTGATTTTGGAGCCCCAAAAATGAAGTCTGACACTGTTTCCACTGATTCCCCATCTGGTCCCATGAAGTGATGGGACCAGATGCCATGATCTTTGTTTTCTGAATGTTGAGCTTAAGCCAACTTTTTCACTCTCCTCTTTCAATTTCATCAACAGGCTTTTTAGTTCCTCTTCACTTTCTGCCATAAAAGTGGTGTCATTTGCATATCTGAGGTTATTGATATTTCTCCCGGCAATCTTGATTCCAGCTTGTGCTTCTTCCAGCACAGTGTTTCTCATGATGTATTCTGCATATAAGTTAAATAAGCAGGGTGACAATATACAGCCTCGATGTACTCCTTTTCCTATTATAGCCAACATCTAATATATTTGAGATTTGGTTACAGACAACTACAATAAAATACATACCACAATAAATCAAATCATCCAAATGTTTTTGTTTCCTAGTGCATATAAAACTTATACTTACATTTTGCTGTAGTCCAGTAAGTGTGCAATATCATTATGGCTAAAATATGCATACTTTAGTTTAAAAATGTTTTATTGCTAAAAGCTGCTAACCATCATCTGAGCCTTTGGTGAGTTGTGATAGTTTTGCTGGTGAAAGGTCTTGCCTCTTCGTTGGTGGCTACTGAGTAATCAGGGTGGTGGTTGTTGAAGGTTAGGGTGACTGGCAACTTTTTAAAATTGATGATGATGAAATTTGCCTCATATATTGACACTTCGTTTTATGAATGTATTTCCTCTTTAGCATATAAAATGATGTTTGAAAACATTTTACTGGCAGTAAATCTTCTTTCAGAACTATAGTTAGTATTCTCAAACCCTGCCATTAGCCAACAAAGCTTATATCATATTCTAAACCTTGTAATTTCAATAATATTAATAGCATCTTTATCAGAAACAGGCTTCATCTCAAGAAACCACATTCTTTGCTGATTCATAAAAGCAATTCCTCATCCATTCAACTTTAACATGAAATTGTATGCAAGACTGCAAAAGAGACACAGATATATAAAACAGTCTTTTGAACTCTGTGGGAGACGGTGAGGGTGGGATGATTTGGGAGAATGGCATTGAAACATGTATATTATAATATGTGAAATGAATCACCAGTCCAGGTTTGATGCATGATACAGGATGCTCGGTGGCTGGTGCACTGGAATGACTCAGAGGGATTGTATGGGGAGGGAGGTGGGAGGGGGGTTCAGGATGGGGAACACATGTACACCTGTAGAGGATTCATGTCAATGTATGGCAAAATCAATACAATATCATAAAGTAATTAGCCTCCAATTAAAATAAATAAATTTATCTTAAAAATAAAATAATAATAATAAATAAAAATAAATTTTAAAAAGAAAAAAATAACATGAAATTGTGACAATTTATTCACATCTTCAGGCTTCAATTCTAATTCTAGTTATCTTACTATTTCCATCACATCTGCAGTTATTCTTCCACTGAAATTCTGAATGCTTCTAAGTTATCCACAAGGGTTGGAATCAACTTCTTCCAAATTCCTGTTAATGTTAATATTTGAACCTCCCTCCATGAATAAACAATGTTTTAATGGCATCTGGAATGGTGAATTATTTCCAAAATGCTCTCCACAGCCTTAGAAAATGTATTTATTAAGTAATAAGACTTCAGAGTTGAAATTATTCCTTGATCCATCCATAGGCTGCAGAATAGATGTTGTATTAGCGAGCAAAAGAACAACATGAATCTTGTCCATCTCCATCAGAGCTCTTGGGTAACCAGGTGCATTGTCAATGAGCAGTAACATTTTGAAAGGAATCTTTTTTTCTGAGCAGTAGATCTCAACAGGGGACTTAAAATATTCAGTAAACCATGTTGTAACCATATGTGCTGTCTTTCAGGTTTTACTATTCCATTTATATTGTATAGACAGAGTTGATTTTGCATAATTTTTAAGGCCCCAAGGGTTTTCAGAATGGTGAATGAGCATTTGTGCCAACTTGAAGTCATCAGCTGCATTAGCTCCTAGCAAGAGTCAGCCTGTCCTTTAAAGCTTTAAAACCAGGCATTGACTTCTCCTTTATCTCTGTGAAAGTGCTAAATGTCATCATCCCAAAAGAAGGTTAATTTTTTACATTGAAAATCTGTTGTTTTGTGTTGCCACCTTCAGGAACTATCTTAGCCAGATCAACAATAAACTTGTTTTGTTTTCTTATCAAGTGTGTTTTCCCTGGAGCAGAACTTTTAATACAATTTAAGATTTTTTTTTTTTGCATTCACCAATTGGCTAACTGTTGGTAGGTTTATCATAGCTTTTGACATGCCTTTCTAGCTAAGCTTAAACTTTTTTAGCTTTTGCCTTAAAGTGGCAGAGTGAAATTCTTTCTTTTTCTGGAACACTTAAAAGCCATTTTAGGTTTATTAACTGACCTAGTTTCAGTATTATTGTGTCTCAGGGAATGGGAAGGCCTGAGGAGAGGGAAAGAGATGGAGGGACAGCAAATGGTTGGGGCAGTCAGAACACACACAACCTTTATCTATTAAGTTTGGCTGTCTTTTATGGGTATGGTTTGAGGTGCTTAAAACCATCACAATAGCAACATCAAACATCACTGATCACCATAACAAATACAGTAATGGAAAAATGTGAACAATTGTGAGAATTATGAAAATGTGAGACAGAAGAGAGTGAGCAAATGCTGTTGGAAAGATGGTGCTGATAGACTTGCTCTACTCAGGGTTGCCACAAATCTTTAATTTGTAAAACTGTCACCATATCGAGAAAATGCAATAAAGTGAAATGCATGAAAGGAGGGCCACCTTATTACTGGTAAAAAGAAAGAATGATGCAAGGTGAGGCTGAAGAAAAATGCACAGTGAGATTATAATAAAGCTCCATGGCCTTGGTAAGAAATCTGGATTGTGTTTGGAATATGATATGAGACCTTTTGAGACCTTCAAAGCATGTGAGTCACATGCTTCAAATTATGTCTTAGAAATTGCTATGTTAAACCTTGGTATTATCAGCTAAAGTAAAAGTAGAAGTGCTAGGTTAAACAGTATGATGCAAGCATGTATTTTATGAAAAGAAGCTTCCCAAGGGCATTTGGCCTTAAGGCATGTTTTGCAAAGGCAGCACTGGATTGGGAATCAAGGCATCTATTATATAGGGTGGATAAACAAGGACCTACTGTAGAGCACAGGAAACGATATTCAATATCAATATCCTGTGATAAACCTTAATGGAAAAGAATGTGAAGAAGAATATTCATTGTGGTAAATATTGCTGTTGTTTAGTCACTAAACCGTGTCTGACCCTTCTGGGATCCCATGGACTGTTGACTGCCAGACTTCTCTGTCCATGGGATTTCCCAGGCAGTAATTCTGGAGTGATTGCCATTTCTCTCTCCCGGGGATCTGCCTGACCCAGCAATCGAATCTGCTTCACTTGCATTTGCAAGTGGATTCTTTACCACTGAGCCATGAAGGAAGCCCAGTAATTTTATATATATATATACATATATATAGTATTATAATCAATTTTCTGCATAAAAAATTGATACAAAATTATAAATAAATTGCACTTCAATAAAATAAAATTTTTTAAATGGCTCCTGTGTTTCAGGTATGCCTGCTTATATATTGAAATCAAAGGCATGTAGAGATATATGTGAATGTTGAGAAAGGTTTGAAAAAGACTAATATGAATGCTGCTCTTGAGGTAAAGAAAGCTAGAAGGTAAGTGTAGGGAAGGATCACTGAATTACCTAAGGCATCATCTAGAGTTTAACACTATACCTATACTGTTAATCATTCTATCTCCAACACTGTGATTGGCATTTATAAGGCATTTTATAACTCATTTTGGATAAATGGATCAGAAAATATAGCTCATATTTAAATCTAATCAGAAGGAATGAGTGATAAATTCTACTTGAAGAAACCTGATGATAAATAAGTGTAAAGAAGAGTGCAATTTTCCCTTGAAGAGAAGACTTTCTAGAAAAAGAAAGTGTGTTAGTCATTCAGTCATGTCCAAGTCTTTGTGACCCCATGGAGCCCACCATGCTCCTCTGACTATGGAATCATTCTCTTCTCTAGGGAATCTTCCTGACCCTGAGATTGAACCTGGGTCCCCTGCATTGCAGGCGGATTCTTTACCGTCTGAGCCACCAGGGAAACCTGACCATGGACGTGGTTTGGGAACTAGGAAAAGAATAAAATCGTATTATAAGACCACATAATCCTTAGCAAGGAATGGTAGAATGGAGCTAGGAAATGAAAGTTAGAACTCAGTAGGGAGGAATTTTATATTTCTCTGTGTGAGTGTGTGCATGCTAAGTCGCTTCAGTCTGTTTAAAAAAACATTTAAAATTAGACTAAATTTTCAAGAAAATTGCCAATTGATGTCATCTTGTTCCCTGTGGAGGAGAGGTACTTGCTATTCAAACACAATAAAACTCAATAGCAAGACTGTCAAATTCCTTTCAATGTCATTACATCAGGATTTTAAGACATTACTCATGATATTTATTATTTATTACAGACCTTACAGTGTAGTGCTTGAAATTTTATCTTCATTCAATCACAACTGGATTTGACATCTAGTCATGTTGTTTAGAATCTAAGTGAGTTGGGGGTGAGGTGTTTTTTTTTTTTTTTCTTTTTTTTTAATATCTGTTTTGTGTTTTCCCTTTCTGCAATAAAACAATGCCTACTCAAAGAGTATATTAAGTAATACATGTGCAAAAGTTTGTGAACATAATAAGTGTTTAATGAAACAGGGCTATTAGAACACTACAGTTTTAAAATATGTCATAATCTCCTGAAAGATATCCATTTTTTCAAAACGTAATTTTTATTGAAGTCTTTTTGTCTTTAGATAGTGTTGTATTCCCTATATACATTTCAAACAGAGGTTGACTGAAGTGAAGTGAAAGTCGTTCAGTCATGTCTAACTTTTTGCGACCCCATGGACTCTAGCCTGTCAGGCTTCTCTGTCCATGGAATTCTCCAGGTAAGAATACTGAGTAACTGGGTAACTGCTTCTTTCTCCAGGGGATCTTCCCAACCCAGAGATCAAACAGAGGTCTCCCGCTTGCAGACAAATTATTTACTGTCTGAGCCACTAGGGAATTCCAAGGATACAGGAGTGGGTGGCCTATCCCTGGAATCAAACTGGGGTCTCCTGCGTTGCAGGCAGATTCTTTACCAGCTGACCTACCAGGTAATAAGGTGATGGAATAAATATTGGCACTTCCCAGGTGATGCTAGTTATAAAGAACCCACCTGCCAATGCACATAGATGTAAGAGATGCAGATTTGATTGGTGAATCGGGAAGATCCCCTGGAAGAGGGCATGGCAACCCACTCTAGCATTCTTGTCTGGAGTATCCCATGGATGGAGGAGCCTTGTGGGCTACAGTCCATAAGGTCACAAAGAGTCAGAAATGACTGAAGCAACTTAGCACACAATCATATACATATATATATTTCAATGCTCTTCAGAGAAGAGATAGTAAATATAATAAATATAGCAAGAGTAAATATAGATAACCATGCCAGACAACCTCACCTGCTTCTTGAGAAACATGTATGCAGGTCAGGAAGCAACAGTTAGAACTGGACATGGAACAACAGACTGCTTCCAAATAGGAAAAGGAGTACGTCAAAGCTGTATATTGTCACTCTGCTTATTTAACTTATATGCAGAGTACATCATGAAAAACACTGGGCTGGATGAAGCACAAGCTGGAATCAGGATTACTGGGAGAAGTATCAGTAACCTCATATATGCAAATGACACAACCCTTATGGCAGAAAGTGAAGAAGAACTAAAGAGCCTCTTGATGAAACTGAAAGAGGAGAGTGAAAAAGTTGGCTTAAAGCTCAACATTCAGAAAACGAAGATCATGACATCCGGTCCCATCACTTCATGGGAATTAGATGGGGAAACAGTGGAAACAGTGACTGACTTTATTTTGGGAGGCTCTAAACTCACTGCAGATGGTGATTGCAGCCATGAAATTAAAAGACACTTACTCCTTGGAAGGAAAGTTATGACCAATCTAGACAGCATATTAAAAAGCAGAGACATTACTTTGTCAACAAAGGTCTGTCTAGTGAAGGCTTTGGTTTTTCCAATGGTCATGTATGGATGTGAGAGTTGGACTATAAAGAAGGCTGAGCACCAAAGAATTGATGCTTTTGAACTGTGCTGTTAGAGAAGACTCTTGAGAGTCCCTTGGATTGCAAGGAGAT
>NW_011494840.1:3739664-3745199 GCF_000754665.1 Bison bison bison | reverse complement strand
TCATTGGAAGGACTGATGTTGAAGCTGAAGGTCCAATACTTTGGCCACTTGATGCGAAGAGCTGACTCATTTGAAAATACCCTGATCTTGGGAAAGATTGAGGGCAGGAGGAGAAGGGGACAACAGAGGATGAGCTGGTTGGATGGCATCACGGACTCAATGGACATGGGTTTGGGTAAACTCCAGGAGTTGGTGATGGACAGGGAGGCCTGACATGCTGCGGTTCATAGGGTGGAAAAGAATCGGACACGACTGAGTGACTGAACTACTACTACTGCTAGTGTGCATGTCCCAAATCACAAAATAGTTCTGTGAGGAAAGGGTCCTATGATCAATAATTGTATTAAAAAACATATAAAGTCTCCTCCTCCAGAACATTAGTATCTTAAATTCTCAGAAGTCTTGTTATAAATAAAGCTTTTTAAACCCAAATTTCTGAAAATTGTTTATCCAATGAACGTCCTCTCCTATTTTACATTGTGTATATGTGTATGTGATAATAGTTGTAGCTATTATCCTAGATGGACATGCTAAAAACACATTTCATTATCCTTCTTTCCTACTCCTTACCTTCAAGGTATTCTCATCACATCAGAATAAAACCCAAAATCTCCTCCATGGTTTACAAAGAACGACATGTCAAACTCCTGATCTATGTTTATCTTCTCCCTGGTTTCCTTCAAGATTTTTCCACTTCAACTACATAAGTGTGTTTCTTCCTTAAAGGTTTTCCCTCATTGTTATTAATGCCTGAAATACATTTTCTCAAATGACTGCTGTTTTATTTAGATCTCTCCTCAATATTCATCATCTTGTTTATAATAACTCTCAAGTTCCTTTGTCTTTTACCTTTTCTTATCATATTCATCACACACTATCTGAAAAGATGTCCAATGTTTTTTTCATTACTCTCTGCCTTCCACCAAAATCATAAGTTCCATGAGAACACTCATGGATATCTTCCTCATTACTATATTCATCAGTACCTAAAATGTGACTAACACGTATTAGAACTGAGACATTTATGAAATATTTGGCAGTCAGCCCATCAAAATTTATAACTTATAAACAGTTACTCCTGAGTCAACTCAATCCACAGTTTAAAGGGATTTATATGAAGTGAGTTTAGAGTTAACTGTATTTTAATTTCTCTATGAATTAAGGGTGATACACATAAGTTAGAACTCATTAAATTTGAGGTGGTAAAAATCTCTCTTTTTATAACTTTTACCACATGAGAGAGATTATACTGAGTGAAAGGAGGGAAGTCATGCCTTGGTTTATTCCTAATATGACACAATGTTAGAAAAATGATGCAGAGAGTGCTAGAGACACTCAACATCACAAATGCATTTTTGTTTGAAGGATTCAGAAAGGGTTATTGGTATTCATTAGCGGAAATCAAGTCTAAATTATTTGTATCTGTATCTCTTCTCTTACTGACAGCATTTGTTTTGGTAATTTGTACAAGTACCCAGCTCTTAATTGCTCTTATTCCCATCCCAGACAACTCAGGATTATTAGAAAATTACACTTTAAACTCTTGTTGAAACAAAATCAGATAATTGATTTTTTTTTTTTTTTTACTTTCCCACATACTATGGTGCAGTTGAAGTAAGTTGTTTCAAATGTTAACTCCATAATCTGATGAATCTAGGGATATAAACATTTATAGCAAACTGACATATTCTTATAAAGTCCAGAATGTACAATCTTTTATCCTTTTACTCAAAGGATAAGTTTTACAATTGTGTTATCACCACTAAGTGAAGTTGATTTAAGAGACAAGAGGCTTTTTTTAAGGCATGACTTCCATAATAATTGATGCAAGAGAGACCCCTAGCAGTGTCTACACATGCTGAACTCTTAAATCAAGGTTACTGGCTTCATTCCCAACTAAAGGTTGCATCTACATTGATTAATCTTTTTTTGTCACCAAGGAAAGGAAATATTACACAAGGGGCAATCACCCTGACTTTTCCAAATATTCATGAAATGATGTAATGTGTGTTTAAAATATAGGAGTAGTGCTTCATTTATTCACCCTGTGCTGCTCAGCCAACACAAATGTAATGGGTCGTTGGTGGCAATAAAGTATATTGGGAATGTTAAGATAAAATAATACTTGGCTGGGAAACACAAACCTGAAAACCCAAATAACTTACAATGTGCCTCTTCCTGCCACAAATTCACAAAAGAGATAAGCAGAAAAGGTGTACAAGACAAAATCTCCTTAAAATTAATTCTAATTTTAGAATTAAGCATGATACCCCAATCTTGTTGGCAAGCTTTAAGTTACCACTGCATGCAGTTGGCAGAGATGAATTGAGTGGTCTTTGGGTATCTAGAATCTGGACTCTTTAGATTGACACAAGAAAAACAGAAAAAGCAATTCCAAGAAATAAAGATAACAAGGAGGAGAAAAACACTGAGATATACATTAAAACCAGTAAGACGTATACCCTAAAACTTCCCCAGGAAGAAGTTTCTTCCCAAGTAGTAAAGAGCAATCTGGAACCTTCTTATCATCCTGTCCAAGGGGCTGATACAGGGATATTACAAAAAGGTATGGGAAAATGACAGACTTCAACAGAATGAGTGGCCCAATGTTTCCCATTCCCCTGAAAAAAATTCGTATTTCCAACAAAGGACAAAAAGTAGAAGAAATCTTGCACTCCCCTTGAAGCCAAATTTTCCCCACTTTTTATTCTTAATTTTTATCCCACTGGCCTTAAAAGTCAAACTGTGTTCAACCAGGAATATACCTTTATCTGTAGAGCAAGGCAATCAGCTGAGTCAACTGCCAGAAGGGTCTTTCCTAAACCTTCCCAAGTTGTTTCCTCTTTATTCTCATTGACCTAAAATGTGTCTTCACCCAGGACAATGATATATACAGTTTAGCCCCTGAAGCCTCTGAAATGGAACTCAAGACAATAATTGATTTTACTTCAGGAACACTCAAGTTACAATCACTCTATTTTCTTAATTTTAATAAATTAAATTAATTTATTAAAAGAAAATAAAAATTAAATTAAATAATAAAATTAAAATTAAATAAAAATAAATTAAAATTTCATTAATTTTGTCTTTTAGCTTCTGGGACTTCCCTGGTGGCCCAGTGGTTAAGAGTCTGCCTGCCAGTGTGAGGGACATGGGTTCTATCCCTGGTCTAGAAGATATCAAATGCCCTAGGGAAGCTTGACCTGTGTGCCATGACTATTGAGCTCTGAGCTTTAAAGCCTATGCTCTGCAACAAGAGAAAGTGAAAATGAGTAAAAGTGAAAGTCGCTCAGTTGCATCTGACTCTTTGCCACCCCATATATACAGCCCACGGAATTCTCTAGGCCAGAATACTGGAGTGGGCAGCCTTTCCCTTCTCCAGGGGGGTTTTCCCCAACCCAGGGATTGAATCAAGGTCTCCCGTATTGCAGGTGGATTCTTTACCAGCTAAGCTATCAGGGAAGCCCTGCAACAAGAAAACCATCACAATGAGAAACCTGCTTACCACAACCAGAGAGTAACCCTGCTCTCTGCAGCTAGAGAAAGACTATGCACAGCTGTGAAGACCCAGTGCAGCCAAAGACAAATAAGTAAATAAAACTTAGTCTTCTAGCTACTGTCTTGATATATGCCAACCAACTTGTCTACCCCAACTCATTCTGTAGTGGTTATACACATATATGTGTATAGAGGTAATGGAAGCCTTACAATAGCAAGATGCCAACAGCATGTAGTGCTTCAAATCTGTCATCACTCCATAAATTTTGACAGTGGGAACTTCTGTGAACCTCACAGAAGTTTGAAGTAGAATCTATTGATTCTACAGTAAAGTTAATGTTCCACAATAAATGTAAAAGCATCTCCCTCATTCAACTTTCTTCTTTTCCTACTCTTTGTAAGCCAGAGGAGGTATCTATTTGGAGTCTGTGTCTCTTAATCAGCACCCTTCATCAGTTTTTGCAGAGCACACTTCCTCCCCCTCTTCCACCGCTGACTTACCCGATTTCAATTTTCTCACAGGGTTCTCATAAGGGGAAGAAGAAACATAAGAATATAGCAACATAAAAATAAAATAAAATTAAAAAAAAGAATATAGCAACATCAGCTCTTCATGAAAAACTTAGAAAAATAAAATTTCAAAATTGTATGCAGTAAAAGCTGCTTATAACCCAAGCTCCAGTGTCTTCTTAAAATTGAATTTTCCAGCAAGTCAGTATATCTAGAACACAAAACAATTCAATGTAGAATAGTACAAGAAAATTTACCAACTATCAATCTTTATTAATAATTTTAAGAATCATGACATCAGGACAGAAAAGGGAGAGATCCCATGTGGGAAGAGAGCAAATTAACCAAGATGGTGTGTTCAGGCTCCCTCACCCCACCTTCAGTAAATAATGACTTTGTAAGAGCTGAGATGGTATATAGCACCGCGCATGCACATCACATAACATGCCCATACTTGCTTGGTCACTGGCTGCTGCTGCTGCTAAGTGGCTTCAGTCATGTCCGACTCTGCTATGTACATATGTGAGCTCCACCTAGAAAGCGGTGGCTTTTGCTGCTGCCTCCTGTCTGTGTCCATTGTGTGAGCAGTGAGAAGAAAGAACTGTGCTACCGCTGCTGCGCTAGCCAAGAGAGAGGCTGTGTGCCAGACAGGATGGAGTAAACGTGTCTGCAGTTCCTCCAGCTCTTCCAGTCTCCTTCCAGCCTCTCAGCTCACGCCTTGTCTACCCTGAGTTCAGTGAACAGTGTGCACAGTGTGCCCAGAGAGACAACTGGAGCTGTGAGCAGGATGAGTAATACCACTGGCATCACAAACAGGAAGAAGAGCCATACATCTGGGCTGTCCCATGTGGCTCCCTGGACCCTTGCTTTGCACATCAGATAGGTCACCACCTGCAGCAAGAAGAGTGAGGCTATGAAACACCTGTGTCCTATGACCCAGAGAGCTGTGTAGTTTATGTGAGTCTTCACAAATTGTTTGCTTAATCAATTCTTGGTGATGGACAGGGAGGCCAGGTGTGCTGCATTCCATCAGGTTGCAAAGAGTTGGACATGACTGAACACTGAACTGAACTGAGCTGAAGCAATTCTAGTTGCATAGATAACGAATTGTATCACTAATTTACTTACCCATTCAGTTATCATATTTACAGTCAATTATACTTTTACCTACCAAATTTCTTCTCCCCAGTGTTCCCTCATTCACCAATCATGGAGAAAACTGAAAACAGGCCATGTATTATGACTTTGTTCTTACTTAATCTACCATCTGATCATAATCAATATCTTATTATCACAGTATTTAAAAATATTCTACAACATTTTTGGCAATAATTTATCATAAAGAATATATCTACTAGTACCAATGAACTTCCAGATGTTCAAGCTGGTTTTAGAAAAGGCAGAAGAACCAAGGATCAAGTTCCAGCATCTGCTGGGTCATCAAAAAAGCAAGAGAGTTCCAGAAAAACGTCTACTTCTGCTTTATTGACTATGCCAAAGCCTTTGACTGTGTGGATCACAATAAAC
>NW_011494840.1:3738977-3739564 GCF_000754665.1 Bison bison bison | reverse complement strand
CAATTGTAGTGTTGGAGAAGATTCGAGAGTCCTTTGGACTGCAAGGAGATCCAACCATTCCATCCTAAAGGAGATCAGTCCTGGGTGTTCATTGGAAGGACTGATGTTGAACCTGAAACTCCAATACTTTGGCCACCTGATGCGAAGAGGTGACCCATTTGAAAAGACCCTGATGCTGGGAAAGATTGAGGGCTGAAGGAAAAGGGGATGACAGAGGATAAGATGGTTGATGGCATCACTGACTCAATGGAAATGAGTTAGGGTAAACTCCAGGAGTTGGTGATGGACAGGGAGGCCTGGCGTGCTGCGGTTCATGGGGTTATAAAGAGTCGGACACAACTGAGTGACTGAAATGAACTGAACTCCAGAGGTCCATCAGGATCTGAACCCCACAATGGGAATAGGGTTTTCTCTTTATGAAGCATGACATTTATTGCCATCAGATCAGATCAGTTCAGATCAGTCACTCAGTCGTGTCTGACTCTTTGCGACTCCATGAATCACAGCACGCCAGGCCTCCCTGTCCATCACCAACTCCCACAGTTCACTCAGACTCACATCCATTGAGTCAGTGATGCCACCAGCCA
>NW_011494840.1:3738038-3738877 GCF_000754665.1 Bison bison bison | reverse complement strand
TTTATTGACTATGCCAAAGCCTTTGACTGTGTGGATCACAATATATTGTGGAAAATTCTGAAAGAGATGGGAATACCAGACCACCTGACCTGCCTATTGAGAAACCTATATGCAGGTCAGGAAGCAACAGTTAGAACTGGACATGGAACAACAGACTGGTTCCAAATAGGAAAAGGAGTACGTCAAGGCTGTATATTGTCACCCTGCTTATTTAACTTATATGCAGAGTACATCATGAGAAAAGCTGGGCTGGATGAAGCACAAGCTGGAATCTAGATTGCTGGGAGAAATATCAATAACCTCAGATATGCAATGGCAATACCCTTATGGCAGAAAGTGAAGAGGAACTAAAGAGCCTCTTGATGAAAGTGAAAGAGGACAGTGAAAAAGTTGGCTAAAGCTCAACATTCAAAAAACTAAGATCATGGCATCCAACCCCATCACTTGATGGGAAATAGGTGGGGAAACAGTGGAAACAGTGCAGATTTTATTTTTTGGGCCCCAAAATCACTGAAGATAGTGATTGCAGCAATGAAATTAAAAGACACTTACTCCTTGGAAGGAAAGTTATGACCAACCTGGACAGGATACTAAAAAGCAGAGACATTACTTTGTCAACAAAGGTCCATCTAGTCAAAGCTACAGTTTTTCCAGAAGTCATGTATGGATGTGAAGTTGGACTATAAAGAAAGCTGAGTGCCAAATAATTGATGCTTTTGAACTGTGGTGTTGGAGAAGACTGCAAGGAGATCCAACCATTCCATCCTAAAGGAGATCAGTCCTGGGTGTTCATTGGAAGGACTGATGTTGAACCTGAAACTCCAATACTTTGGCCACCT
>NW_011494840.1:3718550-3737429 GCF_000754665.1 Bison bison bison | reverse complement strand
ATCAATTCTTCGGCACTCAGCCTTCTTCACAGTCCAACTCTCACATCCATACATTACCACAGGAAAAACAATAGCCTTGACTAGACGAACCTTTGTTGGCAAAGTAATGTCTCTGCCTTTGAATATGCTATCTAGGTTGGTCATAACTTTCCTTCCAAGGAGTAAGCGTCTTTTAATTTCATGGCTGCAGTCACCATCTGCAGTGATTTTGGAGCCCAGAAAAATAAAGTCTGACACTGTTTCCACTGTTTCCACTGTTTCCCCATCTATTTCCCATGAAGTGATGGGATTGGATGCCATGATCTGTGTTTTCTGAATGTTGAGCTTTAAGCCAACTTTTTCACTGTCCACTTTCACCTTCATCAATAGGCTTTTTAGTTCCTCTTCACTTTCTGCTATAAGGGTGGTGTCATCTGCATATCTGAGATTATTGATATGTCTCCCAGCAATATTGATTCCAGCTTGTGTTTCTTCCAGTCCAGCCTTTCTCAGGATGTACTCTGCATATAAGTTAAAGAAACAGGGTGACAATATACAGCCTTGATGAACTCCTTCTCCTATTTGGAACCAGTCTGTTGTTCCATGTCCAGTTCTAACTGTTGCTTCCTGACCTGCATACAAATTTCTCAAGAGGCAGATCAGGTGGTCTGGTATTCCCATCTCTTTCAGAATTTTCCACAGTTTAGTTTGATCCACACAGTCAAAGGCTTTGGCATAGTCAATAAAGCAGAAATAGATGTTTTTTCTGGAACTCTCTTGCTTTTTCCATGATCCAGCAGATGTTGGCAATTTGATCTCTGGTTCCTCTGCCTTTTCTAAAACCAGCTTGAACATCAGGAAGTTCACCGTTCACATATTGCTGAAGCCTGGCTTGGAGAATTTTGAGCATTACTTTACTAGCGTGTAAGACGAGTGCAACTGTGCGGTAGTTTGAGCATTCTTTGGCATTGCCTTTCTTTGCGATTGGAATGAAAACTGACCTTTTTCAGCCCTGTGGCCACTGCTGAGTTTTCCAAATTTGCTGGCATATTGAGTGCAGCACTTTCACAGCATCATCTTTCAGGATTTGAAAGAGCTCCACTGGAATTCCATCACCTCCACTAGCTTTGTTCGTAGTGATCCTTTCTAAGGTCCATTTGACTTCACATTCCAGGATGTCTGGCTCTAGGTCAGTGATCACACCATCGTGATTATCTGGGTCTTGAAGATCTTTTTTGTACAGTTCTTCTGTGTATTCTTGCCATCTCTTCTTAATATCTTCTGCTTCTGTTAGGTCCATACCATTTCTGTCCTTTATCGAGCCCATCTTTGCGTGAAATGTTCCTTTGATATCTCTGAGTTTCTTGAAGAGATCTCTAGTCTTTCCCATTCTATTGTTTTCCTCTATTTCTTTGCATTGATCACTGAGGAAGGCTTTCTTATCTCTTCTTGCTATTCTTTGGAACTCTGCATTTTATTGCCATATCACTCCCTAGATCATCTGATATTTTCTTTGACCAGCTCACTTACATTTTTTTCCACCACCATTCATAATTATTTGATCCTATTCATATGTTTTATGGAGACTCATTTTCTTCAACCAATTTCATATTACCCCCGTTGATTCATTTCCATACGTTCTTAATAAAATGGGAGCTTCAGTAATATTCTTAATAAAATCAGAGCTTTAAATAAGGTGCTATTGTTTCTCAAAATATATTCTCATCCTATGGTTAATCACTGACACAGTTTTATATATATATATATATATATTTACATGCCTGCATGCTACTTCACTTCAGTCATGTCCTTATCTTTGTGACCTCATGGACTATAGCCCATTAGGCTCCTCTGTCCATAGGATTCTCCAGACAAGAATACTGGAGTGGGTTATCCTTCCCTCCCCCAGGGGAATCTTCCAAACCAAGGGATTTAATTTGCATTTCTTATCTCCTTTATTAACAGGTGGATTCTGTACCGCTAGCACCACCTAGGAAACCTATATAAATATAGTAGGGGCATTAAGATGTATATATATACTATGTATATGTATACTACTGTATATGTACATATGGGCTTCCCTCATAGCTCAGTTGGTAAATATGTACATGATAAAGATGTATAAACATATTTTAATTTCCTTTTTATTCTCTACCTTTGCCCTTATATTTGCAACCCCAGATTAAATTAAACATGAGCTTTGCCTTGGGACTACTTCCAATTTTTCAGGTTGCTTACATTTATAACAATGAACTCTCCATTCAAACTTCATATCCTTACAGTTCCCCTACTTTCAACTATCTGTTATCTCTCAGCATTTCTTTATCCCCAGCAATGTCTCAAACTGTCTTTTTTTATCCTGTGCTGAAATTTATTTTCCAGGATCTGGTGTTCCTTAGGCCTTTAAATCCTACCTTCGTAGAGACTTGTCTGAACACAGTGGACTAAGGCTTGTAAACTGCTTTAAAAGATTTGAAAGTAGTTGCTCGTCTGGCTGATGTTTCTAAGCCTATTCTCTCAGATTCTCAATACATTCCCAGGCAAACAATACTTGTCTGATTAATGTTTCTGAGAAAACACCATGAGAGTGAAAGAGAAAGCACAGGATTATCTGCCCAAGCAAATGACCCCGAAGTTGGAGGTGCTATTAAGGGCCACGTGGAGCTGGTAGGTGGAGATTGGATGATGACAAATTTGTTCAGAGTTACTATCGCACAGTGCTGGACATCTTGATCTCTGAACTGAGA
The DNA here is from genome assembly GCF_000754665.1 of Bison bison bison. Classification (NCBI taxonomy): domain Eukaryota; kingdom Metazoa; phylum Chordata; class Mammalia; order Artiodactyla; family Bovidae; genus Bison; species Bison bison. The sequence goes on along the minus strand of NW_011494840.1, from coordinate 3,734,703 downwards.
ATGTTCTTGTGACCTAGCAGTTTCTTAAGAGAATGATGGTGAATAATGAAACGTTGAGAGCTGTTTAAGTCTTCTCTGAGAGCAAGGGAAATTCCTTTTAAATAAGCTTTTAAATGGGAATGGGAGCTCATATCAAGAAGAGCTTGTTCAGCAACCTGGTTTTAATGCCAATGGTATTTATATATACATATGTGTGTGTGTATGTGTGTGTGTGTGTGTGTGCATGCATGTTCCCTGAAAGAGACCTTATTAATGTACAGTAAAGCAATACAATAAAGCAAGTACCCTCTGCATCAATAATCTGTATATACTTGTTTAAATGTTGCCCTAGTGATAACAAAAGTCTTTAGAAAGCCTTATAGGTGTACATAGTTAGAATATTACAAGAAGATCCAGCCAGCCAATCCCAAAGGAAATCAGTCCTGAATATTCATTGGAAGGACTGATGTTGAAACTCCAATATTTTGGCCACCTGAAGTGAAGAACTGACTCATTTGAAAAGACCCTGATAGTGGGAAAGACTGAAGGTGGGAGGAAAAGGGGACAACAAAGGGTGAGATGGTTGGATGGCATCACCGATTCAATGGACATGAGTTTGAACAAGTTCTAGGAGTTGGTAATGAACAGGGAGGCCTAGCGTGCTGCAGTTCATGGAGTCAGAAAAAGTTGGACGCGACTGAGTGACTGAACTGAACTGAACTGAATTAGAATATTATTTCCCATGTCCTGCCCACTGAGAACACATTACATATAATTAGATGTTGGTTGACATATTTACCAAGCATATTGCATATTTTTTTAGTTTAGTGTTAATCCATTTCATAGAGGAGAAAGTGAAGTATAATGTGAAGAAACTCTTTTATCTAAAATACTTCAAGGGTTGTAGGCATAAACTCAAGAAACCCAAATTCCAGGCCATAATCCTAAAGAGTAAATAAAGATAGAGCAGCATGATCCAGGAACCTCTGGGCATCCAGCACATTGGCTGTATGCTAATTTAACTATTAGAGCCATTTCCAGAAGAACTTGTAGCTGGACTGGGAAATGCACGGGCTGTGCCTCCATAAGCCTAGTTTACCATGCTTTTTAGACATCTGGAAAAAGATCAGTCAGACTTGGGAGGAATTTCTTCAAATCCCAGTAAATACTAAGTCTTGTTTTATCATATAAAACAAGATTTTCAAAGGCAGTAGCTAAACACTGCTGTCCTTTTTCTGCATTTATGCTATTAATGAAACACACAGAAGTGTTAGAGAATATAATATGTGTGATCCCCGAACACATTATTTTTGTCATGAACAATTGATATTTGTGTAGAGCCTCAACCTATATGCTCTCCAAAACTTATCTGTGTTTGATTATTTCAGTAGCAGTTTTCCAGAAGGCCTAGCTTATTATTCATGTTTCCTGTAGAAGTAAGTAGAAAGAAAGGAGTTCTTTGACTTGGGTCAACATATTTTCATTTATACAAGCACTTACTTTACAATCCTCAAAAGCAGACAAAAAGGAGACAGAAGAGGAAAAAAAAAAAAAATAGACTTTCATTGTTATCAAGTGCTCACAATAAATATCCAAACACCTACTATAAAAGACTAAGTGTTACTTGCTCAGTTGTGTCCAAGTCTTTGAGACCCCAGACCCCATGGACTGTAGCTCCTCAGGTTCCTCTGTCCATCAGATTCTCCAGGCAAGAATAGTGGAGTGGGTAGCCATTCCCTTCTTTGAGGATCTTCCCAACCCAAGGATTAAACCCACGTCTCCTGCACTGCAGGAAGATTTCTTACTGTCTAAGCCACCTGGGAAACCTAATGTAAGTACCAAAAAGAAAGTTCGATGAAAGAGAATGGAACTTAGAGGATGATGTGTGGACCTAGAAATGCATTCAAAAGAATGAAAAAAAAGTTGCAGAGAAGCAGAGAATAAGGAAAGTCAAAACATTTCAGGTAGGGGGAGCCCCACTCTCCACTCTCAGAATCAGGAAGTTCATGGCACATACCTGGAGGACAGATATTCTGATGCAGTGAGAGCCCAGATCTCCTAGATGGTCTCCTGTTCTTTGTTTCTACAACTTCATGCTCTTTCTGAGTCCAGGGAGAATTTCTCCAAATTGGGAGCTATCAAGAGTTGAAAGTGAATCAAGCTCAGTCCCCTGGAGTTCAATTAGGGTCCCCCAGGGTGAGAAGGAGATGGCAACCCACTCCAGTGTTCTTGCCTGGAGAATCCCATGGATGGAGAAGCCTGGTAGGCTGCAGTCCATAGGGTCACACAGAGTCGGACATGACTGTAGTGACTTAGCAGCAGCAGCAGCAGCAGCATCAGGATGTACTTGGAAGAGACAGTCTTGGAAAAGTCACAACACTGAGATTCTACCTGGAAGCACACCACGGGGCCTGAAGGATTACACCCCAGAATCATCTTTCAGTCAATTTTCATCTTCTACGAGCTATGGTTTTTCCAGTAGTCATGTATGGATATGAGAGTTGGACTATAAAGAAAGCTGAGTGCTGAAAAATTGATGCTTTTGTGGTGTGGTGTTGGAGAAGACTCTTGAGTGTCCCTTGGACAGCAAGGAGATCCAACCAGTCCATCCTAAAGGAAGTCATTCCCTCATATTCATTAGAAGGACTGAGGTTGAAGCTGAAACTCCAATACTGTGGCCACCTGATGCAAAGATATGACTCATTTGAAAATACTCTGACTCTGGGAAAGATTGAAGGTAGGAGAAAAGGAGGATAAGGGAGGATGAGATGGTTGGATGGCATTACGGACTCAATGGGCATGAGTTTGGGTAAACTCTGGGAGTTGGTGATGGACAGGGAGGCCTGGTGTGCTGCAGTCCATGGGTTTGCAAGAAGTCGAATACGACTGAGCGACTGAACTGAACTGAGGAGCTGACTGTAGAGGAAGAAAGTAATCGGGTACTTGTAGGGGGCCGCCTTTTGAAACTTCATTGTTGATAAGCACTTAAATACTTGATGATAATCAGGAGAAAAGACAATCAAGTCACAAGGAAAACCAGAGCTGAGAATCCCTAGGTAAGATGAAAAGCTCTTGCTATTCACATTTGTACTGTATAGGAACAGTTGATATTTTCTTTTAACTCTGGTCTTAATTTTTATTTACTAAAAAATAGTCTGAGACAATATGTAAAATAGTAATAATTACTTAAATCTTGGATGAGATATTTGTGAATTTGTTATGTTGCTCTCTGTACTATTATATATGCCTGAAATAGTTTGTACTAGAAAACCAAAGAGAAATGATATTAAAATACAATAAAACTCTAAATTTTGGTTTTTAAAAAAAAAAAATTTCTCCCTCCCCATATCTCTTTAACCTCACCAGCATGTCTTACAGAATCAATACTACATTTATTTTCCTGAACAAGACAGTAAATTCAGACATTTTGGTTCTTAGAATAAATATTTCAATTGGCAATTTTTTTCGATTTGTGAAAGTCATTTCCTACCGTTTTTAAAGTTTTGATTTTCTGTGATTTTCATGAAAAATCATGAAAAGAGAAAAATGTAAAACTGCATATCTCTTTTTTCAGAATTATTTTCAATTCAAAATTTACCTTCACTGTTTTATGCAAGAAATAGAATAGTTTTTAGCAAAGTAATAGGAGTTGATATAGGTCGATCTTAATTAATTTCAGTAAATATTATAAAATATTTACTATATACTAATAGAATTGAAATTGAGCATTTCAGATCATTCATCATTTTCATTAGAATAAATAAATTTTACTTTTTGTACAGTAAAGTGGTACTTTATTTTTCTCTTCTCACTTCCTTCAACATTTACATAAATAATATTAATTTTAACATATTTTTGTTTGGTCACGTGGATGATTTTGATATGGCTTAAGATTTTATATGAAAATGTACCCTTTATCTTAGACCCATGAAATGTAAAATTATATACACATAACATTAAAAATAATTTTTAATATAAATTTATTTATTTTATTTGGAGGTTAATTACAATATTGTATTGGTTTTGCCATACATCAACATAGGATTAAATATTATATATATATATGTGTGTGTATATATATATATATATATAGTCTTCCCAAGTGGCACTAGCAGTAAAGAAACTACCTGCCAATGCAGGAGACTTAAGAGATGCGGGTTCAATCTGGGTTGGGAAGATCCCCTGGAGAAGGGCATGGCAGCCCAATCAAGTATTCTTGCCTGGAAAATCCAATGGACACAGGAGCTTGGTGTGCTATAGGGTTTCAAAGAATCAGACATGACTGAAGCGACTTAGCACACATGCACACATACACATATATATTGGAATCAATTCAAATGACTATATAATTAAACTACTGATGATAATGTAACAGTTACCTTACAATGTAGTCAATTTTTAAAGTCAAATTTTTCATAATTTTAGTTTTGAAATCAAATGAGTCTTTAGCTATAAGGAAAATATTTTTCTTCAACAAATAAGCACAATCTTTTGCCACACATTCAATTTCCTTCTAACAGTCTAAACATTGATTTAAGTAAGATGAATCAAATTTCTCTGGGACAAAGCAATTATTCTATGGGGTTGAATTTATGCATTACATCAGGTAGACATTTCATTCAGTTTCTATTCAAAATATACTCAGAAATAGAGATTTAAATGTGTTATTATAGAGATTGATTATTTCTCATAAACAAAGAAACATCAGAGTAGACAAAGCTCTACCAATTTGTGGTCTGACCCTGAGTCTCATTATCTCAAGAAGGCTGCCAGGTATCTGGACATCACATCTTTGTTTCAAGCTAGATGAAGAAGAATAAAGGTTTAAAAAGATGTGTGTAAAGCCGCCCCAGAATCCCATCCAACTGCTTCTGCTTAACTGTCATGATTCAGAATTTGTTCACTTAACCGTGGACAATTATAAGGAAAACTGGAAAAATGTATTCCTTTTTAGCTAGGCACATTGCCATCCTTTACGCAATTAGGTTATATTAGTAAGCAAGAAGGGGTGAATGCATATTGGATAAATAATTAATCAATGTTTTTCTCCTGCATATTTTAAAACTGTCCCTAAATTAGTAATTCAAGATTGATTTATACAATATGGGAAGAATGTTGGCCTGAATGTCAAGCCAAAAGGACACTCAAAAATAGTAAAATTAAATACTTATATAAAATTTGATAAGCTGCATTGTAGGAGTGAAATCATTAAGAACTTGGAATTTAGGTCAGTCAAATCTGGATCTTATTTCTAACATACTATGACTTATAAACTGTGCAAACTTGAGAGGCTTTTTTTAACTTGTCACCTCAATTTCTTCCACTGCAATACATGAAAATAAGTTTAGATACCATATAAGGTTTTAAAAGCATTATGTTTAGGTTAAACCATAGAAGGTGCCAATGCAGAGCCTAACATAGAAAAGTCACCAAATACAGCAAAGCTATTATATAACAATATGATTAAGAAATTTCAGATTATAACTGAGCTTTGTAGAAATATAGAGATGGTACCTTCCCCACTCCAGTATTCTTGCCTGGAGAATCCCATGGACGTAGGAGCCTGGTGGGCTACAGTTCAAGAATTGGACATGACTGAGCGGCTTCACTCACTTCACTCACTCACTCACCCTCCAGTTCAGTTCAGTTCATTTCAGTTGCTCAGTCATGTCCAACTCCTTGCGATCCTTTGAATCGCAGCACACCAGGCTCCCTGTCCATCACCAGCTACTGGAGTTCACTCAAACTCATGTCCATCAAGTCAGTGATGCCATCCAGCCATCTCATCTTCTGTGGTCCCCTTCTCCTCCTGCCCTCAATTGCTCCCAGCATCAGGATCTTTTCCAATGAGTCAACTCTTCGCGTGAGGTGGCCAAAATATTGGAGTTTCAGCCTCAGCATCATTCCTTCCAATGAACACCCAGGACTGGTCTCTTTTAGGATGGACTGGTTGGATCTCCTTGGAATCCAAGGGACTCTAAAGAGTCTTCTCCAATACCACAGTTCAAAAACGTCAATTCTTTGGTGCTCAGCTTTCTTCACGGTCCAACTCTCACATCCATACATGACCACTGGAAAAACCATAGCCTTGACTTAGACAGACCTTTGTTGGCAAAGTAATAACTCTGCTTTTGAATATGCCATCTAGGTTGGTCATAACTTTCCTTCCAAGGAGTAAGCGTCTTTTAATTTCATGGCTACAATCACCATCTGCAGTGATTTTGGAGCCCCAAAAAAGCAAAGTTTAACACTGTGTTCCACTGTTTCCCCATCCACTCACAGGAAAATATAAATTCCTAGGAAAATTGCAGGAGTATTCTCATATTTTTTTTATGTAATTCACAAGTTCTGTGGATTTGAATGTGATATCCCATTAAAATGGCAAGGTGTTCTTTATTTAAAAGTTGAAAATGGAATGTGCATGAAGTATTTTTTTAACTTGGAATTTCAGCTACTTTGAATATTAATAATGTTTAAAAATGAAGTGAAGTTTTGAATGCTTTAATACCTTCTTATCTACTTTAAACTGGGAAAAAATAAAAATGTAATTCTCAGTTTCCCTCTCCTTGCAATAGAAGCAGTTTGTAACACGTACACATGATACAATCAGGTTTTTTTCAGCACTTGGATGGAGCTTAAGTACTGAATGATGCCTACACATGCATTTTTGAAATATGCAAGGAGTAAAGAATTTTTCCAGAATAAACATGGGAGTGGGATCCAGCAATCTCTTCTTAGCAAATTCCTACCAAATCCTGGAACACCATTCTGTAGTCACTTTTGAAAGGACACAGGAAAGTTCCCATTTCAGTTATTTTCATGGGCTCACAGAATCTAGGGAGATTCATTCTACCCAGGGTAAAAATGAACTATAGAAATATGTTTTCCTTGTTTTGTTTTGATGTACTGAACTCAAATTATTGAAAATGAGATATTCAGGAATGAAAATTAGAGATCTGCACTCATCATTGACCTTGGATGAATAACAAAAACTATCTGTATCTCAGGGCTGCCCTGGTGGCTCATGTGGTGAAGAATAGGCCCACAAGGCAGGAGACCCAGATTCTATCACTGGGTTGGGAAGATCCCCTGGAGAAGGGAATGGCTCCCCACTCCAGTATTCTTGCCTGGATAATTCCATTGACAAAGGAGCCTGACAGGCTACAGTTCACTGTGTTTCAGAGTCAGACACTAGCAGGTGACTAACACTTTCACTTTCATCTGTATCTCAAGACCTCACATGTGAGGATAATAGTGTGCCAAATTTCTGACTCAGGAAGTTGCTGAGACCATAAACAAGAAAATTAAGATATTTTTTATTTGGGCATCCCATAGCATTCAGTGTTACTTTGAGTTCATTAATGTTTGAATGTTCTTATCAAGGCCAGAAGTATAATTATAAGTAAAAGAAAAAACAAAAAAGGCATATGGTTTGGGGTAGGGGCAGGAAGAATGACTAGTCGTTTGCACATAAAAATACGTAATCGTTCCATGTGACATAAAAAATAGAAAGCTAGAAGTTTTTACTACTATAATATACATTTTATATTCTAATTTTCATAGCATATTAATACATATTTTATTGTTTTCATTTAAAGCATTTTACCTGGTGAAGAAAACTCATTCCAGAAGTTAAGAACTTGACTTTTCTTCTTTGCTAATCAAAGTTGCACATAGTTATATTATCATAAACAAAGATACTCAACTGGTAATCAGGTTTTACTGGAGTTTATACACATTACTGTAGAACAAGACCAGTATTTCACAGAATTTGTTTGTGAAAGTGTACTTACAGAAACTTTTTATTGAATGTGATATTTTTCAAATATACAAAATTTACAGAGGAATCTCTGATACTTCTGCCTGTTCAAGAAACATTTTTTTTTAAATAAATGTCACAGTTATTTATACTGTCAACACTCTTTTTTATTCCATTACTAACAAAATAATCCCTAACTAACTCAAAGCAGAGAGTTTCTAAAGTTACTTTAGAATTTGCCACATCCTTATTTCCTTATAACCCATAGTTGGATATGCTATGTTTTAAAATTACATATTTGTAAATTTATTGACATTTCATTAAGCCAGAAAGTGATTTCCTTCCTCTTAACCAATGTTTATTGTTTTCCCTTTCCAGGCTATAGCCTTTCTGCTATTTTGCCAATCTTAAATGTTACTAAAATTCACATCAACATTGCTAACTCCTTCTTTTATTGTATATTCTACGTTCAATTTTAGAAATATCCTAATGTTACCCTCTGTAATCTGAAATGGACCTGCTCACTCATTGGTGACCTATCCTCTCTCCCTCCACCAGGATTTGGGTTCTAACACATCATCATCTATATATTCCATTCCTCCTGTGCTGTAGAGTTCCACTCTCATGGGCCCTGAAATCAGCTGCTGCACCAAGAGGAGGCTGCTGACCTTCCCAGGAGAGCTCCTGTCCAGATGCATCTGTCATAGGAGACGACTACCTTCATATCTAACTGCTTTGTAGGGGTCAGTTGCTTATGTATGTAGAGTGCTATTTTGAATCTTTTTTGTCATTTTCTGAGATGGCTTTCAAAATCAACACTATCCTCTGAATGGGGACAATTCATCTATTTTGAGTGATTTGTATAGTTAATTTGAGAATAATTTAAAATCAATTTTAAAAATTTACTGACTTAAACACTGACATTTTACAATATTGTAAAGTTTAAAAATAAAATAAAATAAAACAAAAAACCAGAAAACTAATAAATAAATAAAAGAATTAATTAGCATCAGTTCAATCACTCACTCATGTCCGACTCTTTGTGACCTAATGGACTGCAGCATATCAGGTTTCCCTTCTACCATCAACACACGGAGCTTGCTCAAACTCATGTCCATTGATTTGGTGATGATATCCAATCATCTAATTTCTGTCATCCCCTTCTCTTCCTTCCTTCAGTCTTTTCCAGCACCAAGCTCTTTTCCAATGAGTGACATTGCTCTCATCAGGTGGCCAAAGTGTTGGAGCTTCAGCTTCAGGATCAGTTTTTCCAATGCATATTCAGGGCTGATTTCCTTTAGAATAGATTGGTTTAATCTCCTTGCAGTCCAAAGGACTCTCAAGAGTCGTCTCCAACACCACAACTCAAAAGGATGAAGTCTTCAGTGCTCAGTTTCCTCGTGGTCCAACTCTCACATCCATACATGATTACTAGAAAAACCATAGCTTTGACTATAGGGACATTTGTTGGTAAAGTAATGTCTCTGCTTTTTAATATGCTGTCTAGGTTGTTCACAACTTTTCTTCCAAGGAGCAAACATCTTTTAATTTCATGGCTGCAGTCACAATCCGCAGTGATTTTGGAGACCCCCTCCCCTCAAAAAAAGTCTGTCATTGTTTCCATTGTTCCCTGATCAATTTGCCATGAAGTGATGGGACCAGTTGCCTTGATCTTTGTTTTTTGAAAGTTGAGTGTTAAGCCAAGTTTTTCACTCTTCTCTTTTACTTTCATCAAGAGTCTCTTTAGTTCCTTTTCACTTTCTACCATAAGGGTGGTTTCATGTGCATATCTGAGGTTATTGATATTTCTCCCATCAACCTTGATTGCAGTTTGTGCTTCATTCAGCCTGGAATTTCACATGACATGCTCTGCATATAAGTTAAATAAGCAGGGTGACAAGTAGGCCTTCAATTCAGTTCACTTCAGTCACTCAACCATGTCCAACTCTTTGTGACCCCATGGACTGCAGCACACCAGGCCTCCCTGTCCATCACCAACTCCCAGAGTTTACTCAAACTCGTGTCCATTGAGTCAGTGATGCCATCCAACCAGCTCATCCTCTGTCATCCCTTTCTCCTCCTGCCTTCAATCTTTCCTAGCATGATGGTTTTTTCCAATGAGTCAGCTATCCCATCAGGTGGCCAAAGTATTGGAGTTTCAGCTTCAGCATCAGTCCTTCCAATGAATATTCTGGAATGATTTCCTTTAGGATTAACTGGTTTGATTTCCTTGCAGTCCAAGGGACTATAAAGTAAGACTTGATGTACTCCTTTCCCAGTTTGGAACCAGTCTGCTGTTCATCATCTGATTCTAAATGTTGCTTCTTGAACTGCATACAGGTTTCTCAGGAGGCAGGTAAAGTGGTCTGGTATTCCCATCTCCTGAAGAATTTTCCACAGTTTGTTGTGATCCACAGAGTTAAACGTTTTAGCATAAAATAGAAGTAGATATTTTTCTGAAACTCTCTTGCTTTCTCTGTGATCCATCAATGTTGGCAATTTGATTTCTGGTTCCTCTGCCTTTTCTAAATCCAGCTTGAACTTCTGGAATTTCTCAGTTCACATACTGTTGAAGCCCACCTTGCAGATTTTTCAGCATTACTTTGCTAGAGTGTAAGATGACTGTAAATGTGTGATAGTTTGAACATTCTTTGACATTGTCTTTCTTTGGGATTGGAATGAAAACTGACCTTTTCCAGTCCTGTGGCTACTGCTGGATTTTCCAAATATGCCAGCATATTGAGAGCAGCACTTTCATAACATCATCTTTTAGGATTTGAAATAGCTCAACTGGAATTCCATCACCTCCACTAAAGCTAGTGGATGTTCATAGTGATGCTTCTTAAGGACTGCTTTACTTTGCACTCCAGGATATCTGGCTCTAGGCCAGTGATCACACAATCATGATTATCTGGGTCATGAAGATCTTTTTTGCATAGTTCTTATGTGTATCCTTGCCACCTCTTCTTAATATCTTCTGCTCCTCTTAGGTCCATAGTGTTTGTGTCCTTTATTATGTCCATTTTTGTATGAAGTATTCCCTTGAAATCTATAACTTTCTTGATTGATCTCTAGTATTTCCCATTCTGTTGCTTTCCTCTATTTCTTTGTATTGATCACATAAGAAGGCTTTCTTGTCTCTCTTTCCTATTCTTTGGAACTCTGCATTCAGATTTTTCTCTTTCTCCTTTGCCTTTTGCTTCTCTTCTTTTCTCAGCTATATATAAATATCAGATCAGATCAGATCAGATCAGTTGCTCAGTCATGTCCAACTCTTTGTGAGCCCATGAATTGCAGCACGCCAGGCCTCCCAGTCCATCACCAACACCCAGAGTTCACTCAGACTTACGTCCATCAAGTCAGTGATGCCATACAGCCATCCCATCCTCTGTCGTCCCCTTCTCCTCCTGCCGCCAATCCCTCCCAGCATCAGAGTCTTTTCCAATGAGTCAACTCTTTGCATGAGGTGGCCAAAGTATTGGAGTTTCAGCTTTAGCATCATTCCTTCCAAAGAAATCCCAGGGCTGATCTCCTTCAGAATGGACAGGTTGGATTTCCTTGCAGTCCAAGGGACTCTCAAGAGTCTTCTCCAGCACCACAGTTCAAAAGCATCAATTCTTTGGTGCTCAGCCTTCTTCACAGTCCAACTCTCACATCCATACATGACCACAGGAAAAACCATAGCCTTGACTAGACAAACCTATGTTGGCAAAGTAATGTCTCTGCTTTTGAATATGCTATCTAGGTTGGTCATAACTTTTCTTCCAAGGAGTAAGCGTCTTTTAATTTCATGGCTGCAGTCACCTGCAGTGATTTTGGAGCCCAGAAAAATAAAGTCTGACACTGTTTCCGCTGTTTCCCCATCTATTTCCCATGAAGTGATGGGACCGGATGCCATGATCTTCATTTTCTGAATGTTGAGCTTTAAGCAAACTTTTTCACTCTGCTCTTTCACTTTCATCAAGAGGCTTTTTAGTTCCTCTTCAATTTCTGCCATAAGCGTGGTGTCATCTGCATATCTGAGGTTATTGATATTTATCCCAGCAATCTTGATTCCAGCTTGTGTTTCTTCCAGTCCAGCCTTTCTCATGATGTACTCTGCATATAAGTTAAATAAACATGGTGAATATATATATATATTAGATTTTCTATTGTATTTTTTACTATATTTGTCTTTTTTTCTTTTTTATTTTAATTGGAGGTTAATTACTTTACAATATTGTGGTGGGTTTTGCCATACATTCACATGAAATCAGCCATGGGTGTGTATGTGTTCCCCATCCTGACCCTCTCCCTTACCTCCCTCCCCACCCCATCCCTCAAGGTCATCCCAGTGCACCAGCCCTGAGCACCCTGTCTCATGCATCGAACCTGGACTGGTGCTCTATTTCACATATGATAATTTACATGTTTCAGTGCTATTTCTCAGCTATTTTAAAGGCTTTCTCATACAACCATTCTGCTTTTTGCATTTCTTTCTTGGGGATGGTTTTGATCACCACCTCTTGTACATGTCATGAACCTCCATCCATAGTTCTTCAGGCACTCTATCAGGTCTAATCCCTTGAATCTATTTGTCACTTCCATGACAATGATAAGTTATTTGATTTAGGTTATACCTGAATGATCTAATGGTTTTCCCTACTTTCTTCAGTTTAAGTTTGAATTTTGCAATAAGAAGTTTATGATCTGAGCCACAGTCAGCTCCCAGTCTTGTTTTCACTGACTGTATAGAACTTTTCCATCTTTGCTGAAAAATATATAATCAATCTGATTTTGGTATTAACCATATGGTGATGTCCATGTGTAAAGTCATCTCTTACGTTGTTGAAAGAGGGTGTTTGCTTTGACTAATGCATTCTCTTGACAAAACTCTGTTGGACCTTGTCCTGCTTCATTTTGTACTCCATCCTGTTATTCCAGGTATCTCTTGCTTTTCTCCTTTTACATTCCAGTCCCCTATGATGAAAAGGGGATCTCTTTTGTTGTCAGTTCTATAAGGTCTTGTAGGTCTTCATAGAACCATTCCACTTCAGCTTCTTTATCAATTAGTATAGTTACACCTTATATTGCATATTAAAAAGCAGAGACATTACTTTGCCAACAAAGGTCTGTCTAGTCAAGGCTATGGTTTTTCCAGTGGTCATGTATGGATGTGAGAGTTGGACTGTGAAGAAAGCTGAGTGCCAAAGAATTGATGCTTTTGAACTGTGGTGTTGGAGAAGACTCTTGAGAGTCCCTTGGACTGCAAGGAGATCCAACCAGTCCATCCTAAAGGAGATCAGTCCTGAACGTTTATTGGAAGGACTGATGTTGAAGCTGAAACTCCAATACTTTGGCCACCTCATGCGGAGAGTTGACTCATTGGAAAAGACCCTGCTGCTGGGAGGGATTGGGGGCAAGAGGAGAAGGGGACGACAGAGGATGAGATGGCTGGATGGCATCACCGACTCAATGGACGTGAATTTGAGTGAACTCTGGGAATTGGTGATGGACAGGGAGGCCTGGCGTTCTGCAATTCATGGGGTTGCAAACAATGGGACACAACTGAGTGACTGAACTGAACTGAACACCTTAGATTATAGACAAAGGGTCCTTGAAGAAATGTACAATTTCTTCTCATGGAAGAGATAAGTATGTATGAAGTATGATATAATTAAACTTGCAATTAGGTATTATTGATCATAATAAGAAAATACAGATTATAAAACAGCAATTACAGTTTATAACACCATATTATATAATTGGAATTTGCTGAGAGTAGTAATTAAATATTCTCACCAAAAAAAAACAAAACAAAACAAAAAAACAAATCAGATAAGTATATGAGATGAAGGTTTTGTTTATTATCTGGTTAGGAAGAATCCTTGCATAATACATACGTATGCCAAATCACCACTTACATCTATCATAAGCAACGAGGATGCTGAAATAAGGCTCAGGTGACAGGATCCAGTCCTGCAAAGCACTGGTGTTCATATTTGATTTCACATTGGAACCAGCAGAGGAGTGTTTAAAAAAATACTGGTGTCCAACCTCCCCAAACCATCAGTTCATGTAAAGCAGAAACTGTGCAGAATGTGTCTTAAGTTCTTTTTAAAAATTGTAGTATAGTTGATTCACAATGTTATGTCTTGATGTACACTTTAAATATTCTACAATTTTATTTATCAATTATATGTCAAAAAAGCTGAAGAATCTTTAGACATTTAAAATGTTAAAGAATTTAACTTTCAAAATGAAACTACTTCTACCTACTTCAAATAACTGATGACTTTTTCCAGAGATCATTTCATAGTATGCTTTATTTTTCTACCTGTTGTTTTGAAGTTAGAATTGGCCAGTGGTATGATTATGCATTGGAGAAGGAAATGGCAACCTACTCCAGTATTTTTGTTTGGGAAATCCCATGGACAGAAGAACCTGACAGGCTACAGTCCAAAGGGTCACAAAGTGTTGGACACAGCTGAATAATAAAGCACACACAAATATGATTATGCATATGCATCAAGCAGAAACAACCCAAAGATAAAAATATTAGTGTATCATGATAAAACCACATGTCAAAGCTAACCTATGTCATCAAACATAAAACACTATAAATTCAAGAATTGTTTATTACCAGTCAAATAGTAAATCTCTGTAATAAAAATTTCAGTCCAGTTGTAAAGAATGTTGGAAGATTAAAGGGAATCAGTAAAAAAGAACTGCCGAAAAGTCAAACCCCAACACAGGACAATCACTGTCTCTAAACTGTAGTAATATTTAAAAGAAGAGATACAAATATTTCAGCCAAATCCCTTTACTTATGGCTGTTTGCCTGTTAAAGGACGTTGAATAATAATTTGTTTTCAATCATTCATATACATCACAATTCAAAAAAATATACATGCCAGGGGAAAAAAAGAGATTTCTACTACTCTAGAATAATCTTAATAAAATACCATATTGATAGGAAGAGTATAAAAGTTCATTTTAGAGAAAATCTTAAACCATTTAAAATGGTGCAGGAGACAAGACACAGGATGGCTTTTACAATCTCACAGCTGGCTTTCCAGGTTGTCTTGATATTAACATCAACTTTTCTGTCCAAAGTTCAACCTTAGAATAAATTTAAATGAACGTGGATCATGATCTTAGTTCATAGTTGGAGAACCTTGTGACCTCAAAAATTAATATCATGTAAACCTAGAATAAAGACTGATACAGCAGATGTTATGATGACAGACACACCTTGTGCCTAAAGCTTTAAGATGTCCAGATATCTCAGATCTTATGCTCAGTGTAAATGTGGGTAGTTTGCGGGTATAGAAGGCATGTATATACGGGGGTTCTTTCTACCACACTTTTGTTCTATCCTTACCTCTCATACAGTGTAACACTTCATACCTCAATATCTGGCGGGCAAGTAGCACTTCAAATGTCCTTACCACCTACTTGATAGGTTACCTAGCCAGCTACTTAACATTTCTGTGCTTTGTTTTCCTCATCTGAAAAATGGAGAAAATAGGACTGGCTGTTTGGGATCAATGTGAAGACTAAAGGCATTAATACATGCAATGCTTCTAGGGAGGACCTGGGATGTAACCAATGCATAAGAGTCTTCACTGTTAATAATCTTACCCGTGTTCAAATTGCAAGCACGTGTTCTTTCACTTTAGAAAGAGTAGAAGAGGAAGTGGAGTAACTAGGGTTTTGAGATTGACCAAAGGTGGTAGTGAATGAGGGAAAGGAGTCTGTGTTCACTTTCTTCTTTGTGATTTGAAGTACTGATGTGCAGTTACTTATATCACTGACTCAGATGAATCAGTGCATCAAAATCCTCCCTTCTTTACCAGACATCTCAATTATCCTTTGTTCTTATCAATTACAATGACAAAACCATATTAGAGTAAATTTTGAAGAAAAAAAGGAACATCCATAATTGTGCCACATTATTTTACTGCTGCATTTGCAGTCAGGAACAAGTTTTAAAAGTAATTTTTTTAAAGCTGTAAGTGTTGAAACTGCTCACTTACAAACTGAGAACCATGCTCACTCACATCAGAATATATAATTTCCAAAATAATGGTTGTTCCTTTTGAGTGATCCAAGGTCCATTGGATGCAGTGAATATATTTTTCCAACTTTGAGTTCACAGAAAGTGTAGATTAGACAAAATAACAAAAATGCTAAAGATGCTAAAGAAAAATTTTAATCCTATGTTAGGTATTTAAATTCTCATTGCTCTGCTTGTGCTATTTGGTTAGTTCAGATAATCTCTGAATTCTTATGTATTGAGTCATTCACCTAATAAACAGTTTTAAAAAGTAATTGCTTCTGCACATCAAAGGAAACTATTAGCAAGGTGAAAAGACAGCCTTCAGAATGGGAGAAAATAATAGCAAATGAAGCAACTGACAAACAACTAATCTC
>NW_011494840.1:3700960-3718447 GCF_000754665.1 Bison bison bison | reverse complement strand
TGGCTGCGATCCAAAAGTCTACAAATAATAAATGCTGGAGAGGGTGTGGAGAAAAGGGAACCCTCTTACACTGTTGGTGGGAATGCAAACTAGTACAGCCACTATGGAGAACAGTGTGGAGATTCCTTAAAAAACTGGAAATAGAACTGCCTTATGATCCAGCAATCCCACTGCTAGGCATACACACTGAGGAAACCAGAAGGGAAAGAGACACGTGTACCCCAATGTTTATCACAGCACTGTTTATAATAGCCAGGACATGGAAGCAACCTAGATGTCCATCAGCAGATGAATGGATAAGAAAGCAGTGGTACATATACACAATGGAGTATTACTCAGCCATTAAAAAGAATACATTTGAATCAGTTCTAATGAGGTGGATGAAACTGGAGCCTATTATACAGAGTGAAGTAAGCCAGAAGGAAAAACATCAATACAGTATACTAACACATATATATGGAATTTAGAAAGATGGTAACAATAACCCTGTGTACGAGACAGCAAAAGAGACACTGATGTATAGAACAGTCTTATGGACTCTGTGGGAGAGGGAGAGGGTGGGAAGATTTGGGAGAATGGCATTGAAACATGTAAAATATCATGTAAGAAACGAGTTGCCAGTCCAGGTTCGATGCACGATACTGGATGCTTGGGGCTAGTGCACTGGGATGACCCAGAGGAATGGTATGGGGAGGGAGGAGGGAGGAGGGTTCAGGATGAGGAACACATGTATACCTGTGGCAGATTCATTTTGATATTTGGCAAAACTAATACAATTATGTAAAGTTTAAAAATAAAATAAAATTAAAAAAAAAAAAGTAATTCAAACATTTCCAGAAATACTGCATATGATTTTAGTTTTGAGTATTAAAGAATATAGATATTTTGATTTATCTACCTGAGTTCTACATTTATTATCCTCAGTGTTAGGACTTAGGACATATTTAGGAGCTTTAAAACCAGAGTACAGATTTAGTGTTCATATTCTCTATGAAATACAGATTCAGTGTTCATATTTTCTATTTTTTGTTATTGTTTTATATTTCATTTTCTTTTGTTTTGACTTCTCTTTGACACCAATAAAAAATCCTTTACTTCCAAATGTATTTCACATGTTCCAATACACAAATAATTATATTTTATTTCACTATGATTCATTTAATGTGGTGATTTTGTCACTGAGTTGTGTCTGACTCTTGTGACCCCATGTACTGTAGACTGCCAAGCTCCTCTGTTTATGGAATTCTCCAGGCAAGACTACTGGAGTAGGTTGCCACTTCCTTCTCCAGGGGATCTTCCTTACCCAAGGATCAAACCTGGGTCTCCTGCATTGCAGGAGTATTCTTTACCCACTGAGCTATATGGGAAGCCCTATGATTCACTTATAATTTTACCCAAAATCATATGGTTCACTCTAATGAAGAAAACACCTTTATTTCCAGTAATAATGAATAAAAATAAGAAGAGCCACTCTCACTGTGGATTTTCGTAAGTACAGTTTTTCAGAAAAAAAGTAAATGTGAATATAGTGAACTAAAACTCTGCAAAATAGTATATGTCATTTGATAGTGAAAAAGATGGCTGGGTTCACCCATCCTCACAAAAAGTTAGGCTGAGCAGAATTCTGTAATAAAATAAGTTCAAATATAATTTGCACTCATGAATGTAAAAATGCTGAAAATGAAGAGAGAAAGAAAAGAAAAAAAACTTGTGGCAAGAGTATTCTTGAACAATTTGACCTACTGAGTTTTAATAGGCTGCTAGAACAAATGTGCATTAAAACAATACAGCAGTAAATGTAGAATGTGAGAGATTACAATTAAAAAGTTTAAAAAGGTTGGAATATGATACTCTTCCTGGAATAAACAAGAGAAACATTTATTGTAACTATTGTATGTGTCAAAAAATACACTTGGAAATATGAAACGCTTGCCTATCATGTGATGTGAATTCAGCCTTCAGGGAAAATCACCAATGTTTCTTTATTTCAGGAGAATGAATAAGGAAGCATTTTGATTTATTTGTGGATTCACAGAGAGAGCCTTTTATTTTTCCTCTTTTCATTGAACACAGACATAAGTTAAAATGAAATCTAAGGAGGACCACTCAAAAATATATGCAGACAATGTCATTCTGAAGATTACTGATGGCAGCTTATATAAGATGGCTGTCTTGGTGTTACTAGGCCCATTTTTAGGGAGCCATTGACTATAATATTTGTTAAAGCATGCTTTCCACGTTGCTTAGATGTAGATATAATAGCTAAAGAAAGAACATCTTTAGGGCAAAAAAAAAAAAAACTGAACTGTGAAGACAAATAGTTTATTAAAACTGAAAATGAGTATTTGGTGATGTTAATGACCACTGCATGTTTTTAGATAATACACTAGTACCTTCCCTCAAATGAAAGGAATTATACACCAGAAATGCATTATAAAAGCCTTTAAGACAAAACTAGTTTGTATTAAAGATGAATTGCCTACGGTTCTTATTAATGTTTGTATAGATCTGTAAAGCTTGGTTTTTTAATCTATTTTCAGCCAGCCGCCTGGCTAGCACAGCTAGTAAAGCATGACACTCTTAAGTCTATTTTCTGTGAGCTTAAAGTCTTACAAAATTTGACATATTCATAAATAAATTTATGCTAAGGTAAAGACATGTTCAAAAACTAAAATTTCTACATGCATAATCATTTTGTACTGACTTCAAATCATAAGTAATCAGACATTTTAAAAATGATTTTGGGGGCTTCCCTGATGGTCTGGTGGTTAAGAATCTGCCTTTCAATGGAGAGTATGAAGGTTCGACCCCTGGTCTGGGGACTAAGATCCCAGGCGTGCATGGGGCAGCTGAGCCTATGTGATGCAACTAGAAAGAAGCCTGTGCCCCAGTGAAGATCCCACATGCCAAAACTAAGACCCATTGCAGAGACAAATAAATAATTAAATATTAAAAGATAATAATGATTCTTATTTTTAATTATATAATTATGACTAATTAACAACATGATTTAATAACATAAGACTTGAAAAAACATTTTTATGCATTTGTATAACCACATCTTGAATTGGACTTATTTATGAATTCTATATGTAGGAACTCAGAAGCTAATTCACAGATCGATTATAATGTAAAGTAGGTGCTTAAAGTCATTAATAATACTTTTACTCCTTTTTAAAACCCGAATCCAATTGCTTATGTACAGATCTAGTCAAAAGGTCAAATTAGATTGCCAACATTGGCTGTTACTCCAGTTAAATATATTCAAATAGCAAATATTAAATAAAAACATCACACTGCAATAACAGCCAGTAGCTAGCATTTCAGTATAGTCATGAAGGAAGTCAAGAAGCAGACAAGGAAGTGTCTGGGACGATAACATCTCAGCAAATGGAACAGTATGTTTAAAAGGTCCTGCAGGAAGAGACAGCATGGCTGTATTTAGGGAGATTATCAGGAAGACTTGCCCAGCAGTTTGACCCTGGAACTGGACCCGGGCAATTGAAGGCTCCCTACCCACTCCTCTGTACTTGGAATGTGCATTCCACTTGACTCTTCTGCTCCCAGGAACAGCCCCAAGGATGCAACCTTGAAACAATGATCTGTGGCTGAGACCATCTAGACTGTGTAGGGGTCTGGACCCTGTTGCAATATCTACATAAACTTCTACGATTCTGGTGGCAGGTGGGGAGATCTACTGGTCTTCCAGCACCTAAGACAAGCCTCGTATGTAATCTCCCTTGCTTAGTAAACCTGCCACCTGCCCATCTGGGGTGGTGCATGTTTTCCTTGATCTCCTCTTTCCCTCTGCATACTGAGGCCTGGTTTGGATTTCACCCAGGTACCTAGGAGGAGGTTTGTGAACCAACAGACTGAAGTGGAGAAAGCAAAAAAATAGATGAAAAGAAATGAGACCAAGATGTGATGCTCTCCATCACTGTGAGCTCTTTGGTTCCTATCTGTGTGATATGTTATACTTGGACTCTTATTTCATCCCTGAGGGGAGAATAAATTAGATCACAGGGGCATAAGAATGGGAGCAGAAAGACTAGGTCATCAGAAGAGATCACAATAATCCAAGGGCTAGCGACTGCTGGTCCTGAGTGGCAAGTGTGGAAGTGGTCAGACAGGTCAGATCCTGTATACAATTTACAAGTAATGTCAAAAAAATGCACTGAAGGATTGGGTGTGTTGAGTTCATTATGTTTATGAAAAAAAATGCTTTGAATACTGCAAACCTACTCATTTGAGGTCTATCTTTCTTGACATGGATTTTCAGTCAAACTGTCTTCTACAGGTCTTCTGTTGAAATGACAGGATCATTATGATTCAAAAACTGAGAAAAACAGTTTCATGTGACAGCTGACTCCCAAATAAGAAATATGAAGATTATCCACAGTAGGATTATAACAATAAGCAGGAGAAAATTAGACAAAGTAAATTGAAACCTGGTACATAGGGAGGATAACTTTAAAACTCATTATTGTTATTAAGGCTCCTAATTTTCTATATTTTCTCTTTCTCTAACCATTCTAGTTAATATTCTAGATTTCCCTAGGTTCCCTCCATGTTCCTTCTGGGAAAGATATAAAGATAAGTATTTCTTGAATTTACTTACTTAATGAATTTTCTTTTTTTCTTTTATGGATTATACCTCTCTTACCTATCAGACACATCTATTTAAAAATCTTTCTCCCATGATTTTCTCTCATAAAAGGGTCTATTGACAACATTTATTCATTTAATACTTGAAAACATCACTTTGTGATTTTGTTATTTTTTAATAAATTTTATACAATATGTTAAAGTTTATGCAGTATTTCCTAATGGCCTTAATTGAAATAGAGATCTCTGAGGTCCCTACATTAATTTAATGACTTCATGGCATCAAGTGCCTTAATTTCAATTTTCTGTTATCACTTGATTAATATCAAATTCAGGGCAGAATTGAACAGATAACAATATCTGTGAAAAATATGCCTGGCCAGATTACTGAATATCAGGCTTTACTAATGGCAAGTCATTCTGTCACAGACAACATTTGAGTCTTACAAAGCTGAATGTTGATCCACTCAGAGATTCAACATTGATTTGTGTCCTACCTCAGTGGATACATGCTGGCCCTCCATCATTCCCGTAGTTCTCGTACCCAGCATCACTTAGCTGTGTGCTCATTTATCTGCCTTGTGTGCTCCCACCGTATCATTCCTGGATTCCTTTTGTCGTGTGTGGACTTGCCTTGTACCAGTTGTTCAATGAATGTTAAATTGGGCAAAGGCTGGAGGGCCCCCTACAGTACACACAGAGAGGATGGACTTGCATGGTGACAATTTTCCAATCTTATCTCTGTCCAGCTTTGAACATTTCTAGCTTTCAGCTGCCTCTTGTGGTTTTATTCTCACTAATCCTTCATCTAAAACAGTCCAAAGTACTTTATGTGGCTATGTGATCTGGCAAAGTCGCTTGGAGGATTCAGGAAAGAAGGGCCCCCAAGCATATGCAATGTGTATTTAATATGTGTGTACAATGTGTATTCAATATTTTTTAAATGTACAAAAAGTAAATTTTACTATTATCAAAGCTTATTATAACACCTGAATAGTCTGAATCCCTGAAGAGAACTACTGACACTTTTAAAAACATAATTAACTATGCAAATCCTAAAACATGTACAACAATTTTACATACAAAAGACAAGCAGTCTCTTCTGGGCCCAGAACAACTCTTGAAAATAAGCATCTTTCAGTCTCTACAGGTGGATTTACTCCTGAAACATGACTTTAAATAATTAAGATTACTACAGACAGTATATCCACAAGCAAAAACACATTCATTCTAATAGTCGCTTATGTGTCACAATAATCAAGGCAATGTTTTAAGTGTGTGTGTCTGTGAGAGAGAGAGAGAGAGAGAGAGAGAGAGGGAAATCAATGAAGACTTTGTCAAAAAAAATTGAGAACCAGATTTCAAATTATATTCTCTTTTTTCATCAAATTTGATGAGGTACAAGTGACAGGATTTATGTATTACAGTTGTTTGAGTCTTTTTAATTGGACATCTCTTCTGCTTTTCATTTTCATTCAATACCGCATCAGTAGGACTCGAGTAACTGAAGGATACACTGGGATGTTTTCATGCCTGAGAGAACCATAACCTGCTTCCTGGTAAAAGGACTCATTTACATTCCTCAGTGATTGATTCAGGCGGGAAGAAGGAGTGAGACAATTGAGAGATGAAGTGAGAATAGTGCGAAAACTGAAGAGAAAAGGAAGAAGATAAGCCGATGGAGTTGGAGGAAAGAATCACAGATTTAAGCCTAAACAATGAATGAATGTACAGAACAGTATGCCTGTTTCCGAGTACCTAGGTCAGTTTTCAATCTACTATATGGATTAACAGAGTAGGTATATAATCAAGGAGAAATTTATGGCAGTGTAAAAGACAAAAATAATTAGTTCACAATGTTACTAAATCTGGCATTGGAATTCTGGGCCAGTAATCAACGTTATGTCTACATTGACACTGTTCATCTTGAAAACAGTGCTGTTCTAATTTGTGGTTTTGGAATCATAATGAATCACTTCTTTTAAAGGGGTACTGCATTTTAAAATCACCTAGATCAATAAAAGGCATACAGAAATAAAATTCCTTGATGTTGATTCCATATGGTTTCCATAGTTTCTGGAATCAGCATTCTGCTATGACCACAACTCTTCCTTTCAAAAGGAACACATGCATATCAGTATCTATGGATCTGCTTGCTTTCCCCTGTCTTATCTATATTATTTGCCATAATTCTATCACTTTGATTTTTTATTTTAAAGAAAAACATACTAATATCAGATGGAATGACCTTGTGCAGGATTACTGTGGCAGAAAAAAAATTTATTTTCTGTGTTTTCTGGACTGTACCAAAAGCATTTGAAAATATGCATGGCTTCAATATTATTATAGGAAGCCAAAATTGCTTTGATTTGAAATGTCATCATCAAGGAAAAAGTCAGAATTCATAATCCATGGGCCCAATGCACAGGTAGGCTAATCACATTCAGTACTTTTGAGGTCAGGATTCCTATCTGAGTCTGAATCAATATTAATATTTCTTCTCAGCACTTGATAGATGAAAAATGTTTTCTGCAAAAGGAAGAGATTCTATTACTTTTATTAAATAGTAGTTAGTTGGCTGTACTTTCCCTGGGTTTATAAAAAAAAAAAAAAAGATAGTGTAGGGATGGCTGTGCTTATAGCTTTCATAGTTTTCAAAAACTGCTTTTGAGAAATGATATTTTAAGTTTATGGGACTCTATGACTTAACAATAATAGTATTTTTGATCACTTCTATCTGCTTCTGCTGAAATATAAAAGTGCTAAAGTATCAATATACTATCTCAGTGGTCTTTATAACCATTCTATTGGATGTCATACATTTATATTTAATAATTCTTTGAGAAACCTGCTTCAGATAAAACATCCTTATTGTTCTCCAAAGCATTGATTAATTCAATCCTCAACCAATCTCTTTTATGAGATTGGGAGCCCATGAATCACTCTTTCTAAATCTAAGTTCAGAAATAGAGCTTCTTTTTAAACTTATATGGATTTTTCTCTCCCAAGGAGTAATCTTTGCAGAGTCCTAAGGCAGTCAGGGTAAACTGTACAGAGAGTAGTGAAATCAGTTTCACCAGTCTTCCTGAATTCACTCAGCAGTTGTCTTAACCTCTTTAAAAAGTGCAGTTTTGCGAATAAAAGGAGAGAAAACAGAGAAGGGGAGAAATGCCAGAGAATGATTTTTCTTTTACTTTCTGAAGCTACAGATAATTTTCAGCTGAGATAATTTTAGAAACATTTCAGTGCTTAAAGAAAAAAATCCAAGAAGCCTATTAGAACAGTCACATATTCTCATTGTGCATCAGGCAATAAAGTATACGTTTCATTGTTTATGAAAAGCCTCTCCAGTTGTGTCTTGTTGGGGAGCATACATTTATTTACATATTATTTATGTTGTCTAAATGTTCACAGCTGTCACCCTAGTCATCCAGTGGCATACTAAATGCTGGTCCTTGTAAGACACCCTTGGTTTAACTATTGCTGCCTCTAAGAGCATGTAAAGAAGATAAGATGACTTCACAAATAAGTGAAACCCAGTAACTTGAGCGACAAATCTATATTTCATTAAAGAGCACAGTTCAAATATCACTTAAAGCAGGCTTACTGCTCAAAACATAGAGTGAAATTTTACTTTTTATTTTTAAAATGTAAGTATAGTATAACAAAATAATAGTTGATTACATAATGATAGTGAACAGCACCAAATGTTAGATTCTTTATGTAGATTTTTTTTTGTTTGTTATATTTTAAATTCCAGGGAGAACAAACATTGCCCTCCTGCAATATTGTTTTCAGTCTCTTGGTAAAAATTTGATTATTCATCAGGCCAAATGGCATTACCTGTCAAAAAATCCTGTATCCACATTTGTTTTTCTTTCTACTTTACCCCTCAGTAAAGGTTTGTAGTGATAAGAAAAAAGTCAGGAGGCCTTTGAGAATTATTCTCTCCTATTGCTTGTGGCTAAATTTTAGTCATATTTAGTTTTTGTCCCCATGGCTTAAAGTTCTACCCCCTGCCCTAGTTTTCCAATTTCCATTCAGTCCCACAATAACAGATCCCTATTGTTCAAAGTAAGACAGTATATTTTTGATTTATTCATTAAAGCAACCCTTTTATTTCTCACATCAGCAATTTGTATCTCGACTTCAAGATATGTGCTTTATGCCATAGAAATTGTGTTCACAATCCTAAAGTAAACCGTTTGGGAGAATATATCTTAGAATTATACCAGATATACTTTTCAGCACATAGATTTTCTTTTGAGTTTGCTTATGTAATGCAAGAGCAGAAACAAATTGAGTAAGTCTCCTTAATACAGACTCTGAAAGCACTGCTTTGCTATCGTTGAAGACAAGAGCTGTCAGGAAGCAAACTCTGTAAAGATGCATGCTGCTCTCTGCTCAGTGATGTAAGTAAAACAATTTTGGACAGAGGGACTGGTATCAGATAATAGAACAGCCAGCACAGAGTGGCAAAGGAATTAATTTCTGAAATGCTAATTCAGTGTCACAAAGAAGGAAGGAAGGAAAACAACAGAGCTGCGACAATCTTGTAAACATTATGTAGACAATGAATTAATAAAGCATAAGAAAAATAGCAAGGACAAATATACTTTGGTTCACCTTATGCTGAATTTGATTGTAAAGAGCATAGTGCTGCAAAAATTTCTCTCTTCTTTTTGGAATGGAAGGAAAAGTTAGTATTTCTACCATGTCATACAAATCAACCATTCATTTAATCAGCCAACATGTTGAGATAAAAGTGTATTGCGGGAAAAAGATTGTTTAAGATTTATATTTCCTTATAAGATAAATCAGTAGCTAGTTTGTGTGCATGCGTCTGTGTATGTGTATGTGTGTGTTTTCAGATGCTAAGTCATCCCCGACACCGCGACCTCATGGACTGCAGAATACCAGGCTTCACTGTCCTTCACTATCTCCTTCAGTTTGCTCAAATTCATGGCCATTGAGTCTGTAATGCTATCTAACCATCTCATCCTCTGCTGCCCCCTTCTCCTGCCCTCAATCTTTTCCAGAATTAGGGTCTTTTCCATTGAGTCAAGATAGTCAAAGTATTGGAGCTTCAGCTTCCGCATAAGTTCTTCCAATGAATATTCAGGGTTGATTTCCTTTTGGATTGACTGATTCTATCTCCTTGTTGTCCAACGGACTCTCAACAGTCTTCTCCAGTGCCACAGTTTGAAAGTATCAATTATTCAGTGATCAGATGTCTTTATGGTCACACTCCCACATCCTTATATGACTACTAGAAAAGCCATAGCATTGATTTTATGGACCTTTGTCATCAAAGTTATGTCTCTGCCTTTTAATACGCCATCTAAGTCTGTCATAGCTTTCCATCCAAGGAGGAAGCACATCTTTTAATTTCATGGCTTTGGTCACTGACTACAGTGATTTGGAGCCCACAAATACAGAGTCCGTCACTGCTTCCAATTTTCCCCTTCTATTTGCAATGAAGTGATGGGACCAGTGATGGGGCCATGATCTTACCTTTTTGAATGCTGAGTTTTAAGCCAGGTTTTTCACTCTCTTCTTTTACCTTCATCAAGAGGCTCTTTGGTTCTTCTCACTTTTTGACACTAAAATGGTATCATCTGCATATCTGAGGTTGTTGATATTTCTTCTGGCAGTCTTGACTCCAGCTTGTGATTCATTCAGCCTGGAGTTTTGCATGATGTATTCTGTATATAAGTTAAATAAATATACAAGCATATACAAGCATACACTCTTGACATGCTCCTTTCCCAATTTAGAACCAGCCCATTGTTCCATGTAAGGTTCTAACTGTTTGCTTGGGTAATTGCTGATAGCTCCAGAAAGAATGAAGCATCTGGGACAAAGTGGAAATGTTCAGTTGTGGATGTGTCTGGTGGTGAAAGTAAAGCCAGATGCTGTAAAGAACAATATTGCATAGAAACCTGGAATCCTAGGCCCTTGAATCAAGGTAAACTGGAGGTGATCAAGCAGGAAATGGCAAGAATGAATATCTACATCTTTAGGAATCAGTGAACTAAAATGAATGGGAATGAAAGTTAAAGTGTTCATTGCTAAGAAGTGTCTGACTCTTCACAACCCCATGGACTGTAGCCTGCCAGGCTCCTCTGTCCATGAGATTTCCCAGGCAAGAATACTGGAAAGGGTTAACTTTTCCTTCTCCAGGGGATCTTCCCGACCCAGGGATCAAACTCAGGTAGCTCACATTGCAGGCAGATTCTTTACCATCTGAGCCACGAGGATTTAATTCAGATGACCATTATATCTACTACTGTAGGCAAGAAGATGACCATTATATCTACTACTGTAGGCAAGAAGAAATGGAGTAGCCCTCATAGTCAAGAAAAAAGTTTAAAATGCAGTAAGTGAGTGCGGTCTCAAAAATGACAGAATGATCTCACTTTGTTTCCAAGGCAAACCATTCAGCATCACAGTAATCCAAGTTTATGCCCCAGTAGCTAGCTGAATGGGCTTCCATAATGGCTCCGATGGTAAAGAATCCACCTGTAATGCAGAAGACTTGGGTTCGATCCCTGGGTTGGGAAGATCTCCTGGAGGAGAGCATGGCAACCCACTTCAGTATCCTTGCCTGGAGAATCCCCATAGACAGAAGAGCCTGGTGGGCTACAGTCCATGGGGTCACAAAGAGTTGGACATGACTGAATGGCTAAGCACAACACAGCACAGCTAATTGAATGCTTCTAATCCAACAATATAATAAAGGTGGAAATTAAATTAAAAAGCAAGTTCACTGTAATGTGCCTTAGAGAGCAGTGACTTAGGCAAATAGAATCAATAGTCAAGTAAGATCACCTTCATAACACAGACAAATATCATGTGGCTGGTTTGAAATTAGCCACACCTTTCCCCCCAAGGACCTGTGCTATGTTGTACTAAGTTGCTGCTTTCGTGTCTGACTCTTTGAGACCCTATGGACTGTAGACCTCCAGGCTCCTCTGTCCATGAGATTCTTCAGGCAAGAATACTGGAATGGGTTTCTGTGCCCTCCTCAAGGTCCTATGACAACTCACATTTTAGGGGGTTATCCAGGTAACTTCACATTTTGTCCTCATTTTTAAAGCCAGAAGCAACCTAACTGCTCCATTTTCATATTCCAAAACAGAAGTTTTAATTGTCTTAAAAGCAGAGCAGTTCCATCTGAAAAGAAAAGGTAATCAAGTCCTTTGGAATCAAATCTTCTCCTTGACCTCTCCAAGTGTTGCTAGGTTTCAATTCAACTGCTACACCAGCATCCGTTGTTTCCAGGACCACTGAGAGACAGGTTAGAGCTAAGATGGTGAAGATAATTAGAATTGTTGTCTTCAGAATTAATGAACTAGACTTTGTTGTTTATTGCGTCAGCAAAACAAACGATTGAAGACAGATAAACGACCGTTTGAAAGAGGGCAAAATATGCTGTCAAGCAAATATTCTAATTGCTGAAAGCAGAGAAAGGCTCCACCCATTTGAATTGAATTTTCATCCAACATTGATCAATTCTTTATTATCTCTCCTCAAATTATTACAGATGTTTCCTGTAAAACTAGGCTTGAGGCACCTGAGATCCAAGCTGTTCCATATGAAATCTCAATCTTAAAAATCTAATAGCAAATAAGGAAATAGCAGAGACAGGAACTCATATTCATTCTTTATGGTCATTATTAGCTTACAAGTTGTCATTTTATTCATCTTTCTGTGATCCATATGAAGTGATAACAATCATTTCTAAAACTAGTTAAATCAAACTTGCAAGCCAATTAGATCATTCAGAGAGCCACAAAGTGTCCTGAGATTTTGGGCTTAACTTACCCAATAATTTTTGCAGTTACTTTGTACAGAAACTGGGAGCTTTCTAATGGAATATAGGAGGTAATTAATGAATTCTCTCAGCTATCATTTTCAATGCCTCTTTGGCCTATTAAGTCAAAATGGTTTATGGTTTATGCACTCTACACTGTGGGAGTGAGGAAGTAGTATACTACTGAATCACTCATTTAAAATAAAATAAATTCTCTGCATGATATTCCTAAATGCATATAGTCTGTTAATGTTTAAGTTGTGTTGAGAACATGATTTTCAACTACGCAATTGCATGGTAATACTGGGATTGGCTTCCAAGCTCTAAGGATGTTTTCTGAAGCATGCAGATAAAAACCTATCAAGATCTCTGAGTGGAGTGAAAGGCTTGATGAGAGCTAATATTGATTATCATAAGGATAGCAAATTCAATCTGCTTAAGCAAAATTATTTTCATATCCTTTATCTTGACCATAAGTGCATAAAGTGGAAAAAATGCAAAGTTTACCATAATATAATGTGTTAATATTTAATTGTTTCATTTGTTTAAAGGAAAAAGCACATAGTGCTGAGAGTTAATTTTAACGTTATCTAGATGAATATAACATTATTACTTGATTTTATTTTAGTGTCTTGTTAATACACAGGTCAGGCAAAAAAAAAAAAAAAATTCATCAGCCCTGGCTTCATGCATCATCAAGCAGCAAAGGCATTTATTAGCCGAGCATTAAAATACCCACGCCATGTTTATCTTAAGAATTTATTTGCAATATAGGTGTGCTTGTCTCTGACAAGTTAGTTGCTCTGAAAAAAGCCATTAATCAAGTTGATCATAAATGGTCCAAATGCTGCTACAAGAAATGTGATAGGCGAAAGCATGCTTCTTCAACTTCAATATCTGCTCTTGATTTATTTATTTCAGTACCTTTGGGATTATTATTTCCCGTTATTATTCTTATTATGTCTCCATAATCCACTTGAACTTAATGAACATCATAGATGTTTATTCCTACCAATCAGTTCAGTTCAGCATAAGGTGGCCAAAGTGTTGGAGTTTCAGCTTTAGCATCAGTCCTTCCAATGAATATTCAGGATTCATTTACTTCAGGATGCACTGGTTGGATCTCCTTGAAATCCAAGGAACTCTCAAGAGTCTTCTCCAACAATCCAGTTCAAAACCATCAATTTTTTGGTGCTCAGCTTTCTTTATATTCCAATGATCATATCCATACATGACTACTTGAAAAACCATAGCTTTGACTAGACAGACCTTTGTTGGCAAAGTAATGTCTCTGCTTTTTAATATGCTGTCTAGTTTGGTCAAAACTTTTCTTCCAAGGAGCAAGAGTCTTTTAATTTCATGGCTTTAGTCACCATCTGCAGTGATTTTAGAGCCCCCCAAAATAAAGTCAGTCACAGTTTCCATTGTTTCCCCATCTATTTGCCATGAAGTAATGGGACCAGATGCCATGATCTTAGTTTTCTGAATGCTAAGTTTTAAACCAACTTTTTCACTCTCCTCTTTCACTTTCATCAAGAGGCTCTTTAGTTCTTCTTTGCTTTCTGCCATAGGGGTGGTGTCATCTGCATATGTGAGTTTATTGATATTCCTCCTAGCAATCTTGATTCCAGCTTGTGCTTCCTCCAGCCCAGCATTTCACATAATGTGCTCTGCATAGAAGCTAAATAAGCAGAGTGAGAATATATAGCCTTGATGTACTGCTTTTTGCACGATCCAGCAGATGTTGACAATTTGATCTCTGGTTCCTGTGACTTTTCTAAAACCAGCTTGAACATCTGGAAGTTCACCATTCACGTATTGCTGAAGCCTGGCTTGGAGAATTTTGAGCATTACTTTACTAGCGTGTGAGATGAGTACAATTGTGTGATAGTTTGAGCATTCTTTGGCATTGCCTTTCTTTAGGATTGGAATGAAAACTGACCTTTTCCAGTCCTGTGGCCACTGCTGAGTTTTCCAAATTTGCTGGCATATTGAGTGTAGCACTTTCACAGCATCATCTTTTAGGATTTGGACTAGCTCAACTGGAATTCCATCACCTCCACTAGCTTTGTTCATAGTGATGCTTTCTAAGGCCCACTTGACCTCACATTCCAGGATGTCTGGCTCTAAGTGGGTGATTACACCATCGTGATTATCTGGGTCGTGAAGATCTTTTTTGTACAGGTCTTCTGTGTATTCTTGCCACCTCGTCTTAATATCTTCTACTTCTGTTAGGTCCATACCGTTTCTGTCCTTTATTGAGCCTAATTTGCATGAAATGTTCCCTTGGTATCTCTAATCTTCTTGAAGAGATCTCTAGTCTTTCCCATTCTGTTGTTTTTCTCTATTTCTTTGCATTGATCACTGAGGAAGGCTTTCTTATCTCTCTTTGCTATTCTTTGGAACTCTGCATTCAGATGCTTATATCTTTCCTTTTCTCCTTTGCTTTTAACTTTTCTTCTTTTCACAGCTATTTGTAAGGCCTCCTCAGACAGCCATTTTGCTTTTTTTCATTTCTTTTCCATGGGGATAAACCAACAAATATTAAATCTGTACCAAATGCTAGTCTGAGTCCTCTGAGAATCAAACACTGAATTAAGACAGATTTATTGTGGAGATGCTGGAGAATGACAGTGATCAAGGACTCAGAAAAGGCTGATATATCTTCTGAGTGTCATTTTTCTCCTCCAGGAGGAGATCTGAATGGCAAATTTCCATTGCTATCAGAGGGCACAACTGATTGGAGGTCAGGACACCTACCATATACTTCTTGAGAACCTCCCTCCCTGAGAGGAAACAAAGAATAATGCTGACCCACAGTCCATATTGCCTTCAGACTCAGGCTAGAAACTCTCTCCCTCCTTTCTCCACATCCCTTTACACGTGCTTCTCACTGTCAGTGCTCAAGAACTAGAAGTTCCTCATGGCCAGCTTTCATTTATGAGAGGTGAAAACCTTTGGTTATCATATCCTCCTCAGGTCAGGACTGCTGTGTGTATCTCTTCACAGATACAATGGGGAGAACCAGTAGCAGAAGATATTCAAGTGGAACATCAAGTTTCCAAATGTCTATCACCATCCTGTTGTGAAATTTAGTACTGACTTCTACTACAGACAACTGGAGGAATCAACCTACCTGACTTCAGGCTCTACTACAAAGCCACAGTTATCAAGACAGTATGGTACTGGCACAAAGACAGAAATATAGATCAATGGAACAAAATAGAAAGCCCAGAGATAAATCCACGCACATATGGACACCTTATCTTTGACAAAGGAGGCAAGAATATGCAATGGATTAAAGACAATCTCTTTAACAAGTGGTGCTGGGAAATCTGGTCAACCACTTGTAAAAGAATGAAACTAGACCACTTTCTAACACCATACACAAAAATAAACTCAAAATGGATTAAAGATCTAAATGTAAGACCAGAAACTATAAAACTCCTAGAGGAGAACATAGGCAAAACACTCTCTGATACATCATAGTAGGATCCTCTATGACCCACCTCCCAGAATATTGGAAATAAAAGCAAAAATAAACAAATGGGACCTAATTAAACTTAAAAGCTTCTGCACATCAAAGGAAACTATTAGCAAGGTGAAAAGACAGCCTTCAGAATGGGAGAAAATAATAGCAAATGAAGCAACTGACAAACAACTAATCTCAAAAATATATAAGCAACTACTACGGCTCAACTCCAGAAAAATAAATGACCCAATAAAAAAATGGGCCAAAGAACTAAATAGACATTTCTCCAAAGAAGACATACAGATGGCTAACAAACACATGAAAAGATGCTCAACATCACTCATTATCAGAGAAATGCAAATCAAAACCACTATGAGGTACCATTTCACACCAGTCAGAATGGCTGCGGTCCAAAAGTCTACAAATAATAAATGCTGGAGAGGGTGTGGAGAAAAGGGAACCCTCTTACACTGTTGGTGGGAATGCAAACTAGTACAGCCACTATGGAGAACAGTGTGGAGATTCCTTAAAAAACTGGAAATAGAACTGCCTTATGATCCAGCAACCCCACTGCTAGGCATACACACTGAGGAAACCAGAAGGGAAAGAGACACGTGTACCCCAATGTTCATCGCAGCACTGTTTATAATAGCCAAGACATGGAAGCAACCTAGATGTCCGTCAGCAGATGAATGGATAAGAAAGCAGTGGTACATATACACAATGGAGTATTACTCAGCCATTAAAAAGAATACATTTGAATCAGTTCTAATGTGGTGGATGAAAGTGGAGCCTTATACAGAGTGAAGTAAGCCAGAAGGAAAAACATCAATACAGTATACTAACACATATATATGGAATTTAGAAAGATGGTAACAATAACCCTGTGTTCGAGACAGCAAAAGAGACACTGATGTATAGAACAGTCTTATGGACTCTGTGGGAGAGGGAGAGGGTGGGAAGATTTGGGAGAATGGCATTGAAACATGTAAAATATCATGTAAGAAATGAGTTGCCAGTCCAGGTTCGATGCATGATATTGGATGCTTGGGGCTAGTGCACTGGGATGACCCAGAGGGATGGTATGGGGAGAGAGGAGGGAGGAGGGTTCAGGATGGGGAACACATGTATACCTGTGGCAGATTCGTTTTGATATTTGGCAAAACTAATACAATTATGTAGAGTTTAAAAATAAAATAAAATTTAAAAAAAAATTTGGTAAACAAACAAACAAAAAAAAAGAATAAATTATATTTGTTATAGGGTAACTCCACTTCCTGGTTTCTAGAAACAAGATGTCCAAAATGCCCTAGCAGCTTATATCATTAAGTTTAGTTCAGTTCAGTTCAGTTGCTCAGTCATATCCAACTTTTTGAGACCCTATGGACTGAAGCACTCCAGGCCTCCCTGTCCATCACCAACTCCCAGAGTTTACTCAGACTCATGTCCGTTGAGTCAGTGATGCCATCCAACCATCTCATCCTCTGCCATCCCATTTTCCCCCTGCCCTCAATCTTTCTCAGCCTCAGGGTCTTTTCCAGTGAGTCAGTTCTTCGCATCAGGTGGCCAAAGTATTGGAATTTCAGCTTCAGCA
>NW_011494840.1:3695091-3700860 GCF_000754665.1 Bison bison bison | reverse complement strand
TCCCATTTTCCCCCTGCCCTCAATCTTTCTCAGCTTCAGGGTCTTTTCCAGTGAGTCAGTTCTTCGCATCAGGTGGCCAAAGTATTGGAATTTCAGCTTCAGCATCTGACCTTCCAATGAATATTCAGAACT
The DNA here is from genome assembly GCF_000754665.1 of Bison bison bison. Classification (NCBI taxonomy): domain Eukaryota; kingdom Metazoa; phylum Chordata; class Mammalia; order Artiodactyla; family Bovidae; genus Bison; species Bison bison. The sequence continues at coordinate 3,700,728 of NW_011494840.1, read as the reverse complement.
TATTTCCTTTAGAATGGAGTGGTTGGATCTCCTTCAGTCCTATCATTCAATAGGACCTTTATTGTGTAACCATGGGACCAGCACTTCAGGGACAGGAGCACAAGATCCTGCTGTGAGCCACTGAAATTGATGATAGTGTTATCACCTGTACTTCACACTTGATTACCAGCTCTATATATCTGTCCTTCTGAGATGATAGGACCATCCTGAGATTTCTCAGTTCATGTATATACTGCATCCTGAAGGGTGGTGTCAATTCTTTCAGAGTGTTGCCTTTCAACTGTCAGTTCAGCTACTCTATATAGGCTCTCCTAATTCTATAAAACTTGCTGCTTCAGTATGGTGTGGTGTACAATACAACCAGGGGATGCCATGATTGTTTCTCTCCTGAAAGTCTTTCACTATGAAGTTAGCCCCCTGGTCAAACTCTATGATGTATGTGGTCTGTTTCTGTGGACCACCCCCTCTGGATATCATTGAACGCTGAAGTTCAGTAGGAAAGACAGTTCTTTACCTAGAATAGATATATGTCCTTAGGAGGACAAGCTGAGGGCCAATTCTGGATAGAAGGGGTTCAGTACAGTTGACTTACCACCAAATGGCTGATTGGTCTTTAGCAGATCTTATTGGTTTCTGCTGCTATAAATGTATGTCAACCTTGATAGGTAACAGCCTATGCAACTAGGTTTATGTTAAACATTCTCTCTGCCACTGTGGCCACTTTGCTACTATACCAGTGTTGGGGTTATTAATGATGAATATTGAGTAATGTGGAGAAGACAATGACAACCCACTCCAGTACTCTTGCCTGGAAAAATCCCATGGACGGATGAGTCTGGTAGGCTGCAGTCCATGGGGTCGCAAAGAGTCGGACACGACTGAGCGACTTCCCTTTCACTTTTCACTTTCCTGCATTGGAAAAGGAAATGGCAACCCACTCCAGTGATCTTGTCTGGAGAATCCCAGGGATGGGGGAACCTGGTGGGCTGCCGTCTGTGGGGTCGTACAGAGTTGGACACGACTAAGTGACTTAGCAGCATTGAGTAGTGTCAACTGCTCCAGTCATTTTGTCTGTTTGGTTAATTAACATATCTTTCATGGTGAACACTTTATGGGAGCTTTAACAGGCAGAATAAAAATCTTCATACTTTATATTTATTCATTTTTATGAGTCTCCCTCAGACTTCTTTGCTGTTGAATTTTCAGGTTTTTTTTCTTTTTCTTAACACAAGCACCTAACTAGATGGCCAGTCCATTAGCCAGTGTCTAGGAATACATCTCTACATCATTGCCTCAGACTGTTTTAACTCCCATACAGAATGGATTACCTGTGTTCCTGAAAGAAGATCTGTTTGGGAAGGTTTTTCCTACCAACTATCTTTTCAAGGCCACCCTTGAACATTGCTGTGATATAACCATCATTCATTTTGGTTTGCACCCAAACTATATCCAAGCTCAGAATTTTTCTCCTCCTCTGGCTAAACCGGTGGGATCTCCTCTATTGCCAAGGTATGAGTTTAGGGAATGGTATCAGTACGTCAGTTGTGGAGTTTGCCATAAACACACTATGTATCTTTTCTTCCACTAACATCTCCCATGCCTTGTTGTTTGCAAGATCATACAGTGCAAGCAACAGAGCTTCTTGTACTTCAGCTTATAACCTCCAGAAAGCCCTTTCTCCTTCAAACATCACTAGAATTGACTGACTTCTATGATACCCAGAGTGGGCTTGAGCAATATATCAATGTGTGGAATATGTTGACTCCAGAATCCAGAGTGCCTACCTGTCCTGGACTTTCTTCTATATGACAGGAGACTAAACTAAATCTATGTTAGTCAGAATTCTCTGGAGGAAAAGAACCAACAGGATATCAGATGTACTAAAAAGAATTGGTGGGATTTCAAGTTGGTGGAGCAGTAGGTGGATATGGAGTAATTCTCCATGGATGAATCAGGAATATATCTTCAGATGCAGATCTCACAGAGAACCAGCTAAGCTCTGAAAGGAGACTCTGACCATTGGAAAGGAATATATAGATCCACACAAAATTCATGTGCAAGTTTATTTGGGTGCTCTGGCTATTGAGTGTTGCTTTTACCATTAGTCTTGGAGTTTTGTCTTCTGTGCTTGTGAGGCCTATAAAGTCTTGCTGATACAGTAACAGATCAGGCCTGAACCATAGGTGGGAGACGACCAGAGAATTCCTGACACTGTGGAACATTAATTGATAAGAGCTCTCCCAAAAGGCTCCTTGTCAACCCTAAGACCAAGCCACACCCAAGGTTAAACAAGTCCAGTGCTGGACATCTCATGCCAAACCAATAGCAAAAGAGAAACACAGCCCTGCCTATTAATAGAAAGGCTACCCATAGCCATAGCAAGGCCATAGACACCCTAAAACACACTACTGGACATGGCACTTCCCTGCAGTTAGAAAAGATGCAGCTCCATCCGTCAGAGAACAGGTACAAGTCCTCACAACCAGGAAAAGTTCACGAGGCCTTGGTCCAGCCCTAGCCATAGGGGGCAGACTTCACAATTAAGAATCATGACCCTCCAGCCTTCAGAAAGGATACTCCAAGAACAGTAAAATAAACAAAATGAGAAAACAGAGAAACATGCAGCAGATGGAGCAACATGGTAAAAATCCACAAGATCAAGCAAAGGAAGATGAAATAAGCAGTCTATCTGAAAAAAAAATTTAAAAATTCAGAGCAATGATAGCAAAGATCATCCAAAATCCTGGAAATAAAATGGAGGCATGGGTTAAGAAGATACAAGAAAAGTTTAACAAGGACCTAGAAGAATTAAAGTATAGACAGTCTGCAGTAAACAATATAATAACTGAGATTAATAATATATTGTCTGAGGCACAACAGATAAGTAAACTGGAAGATAGAATGGTGGAAATAACTAAAGCAGAGCAGAATAAAGAATGAAGAATAAAAAGTAATAAGGACAGTCTCAGAGACTTCTGGGACAACAGTAAGCATATCAACATTAGAATTATAGGAATCCGAGAAGAAGAAGAAAAGAAAAGGTATGAGAAAATGTTTCAAATTATAGTTGGAAATTTCCCTAACATGGCAAAGAAATAGCCACCCAAATCCAGGAAGCTCAGAGAGTCCCATACAGGATAAACTCAAGGAGAACCACACCAACACACATTAGTCAAACTAATGAAAATTAAACACAAAGAACAAATATTAAAAGCTGAAAGGGAACAGTAACAGATAACAAACAAGGATATCCCCATAATGCTAACAACTGACCTTTCAATGGAAACTCTGCAGGCCAGAAGGCAGTGGCAGGATATACTAAAGTGAAGAAAGAAAAAAAAAAAAATCTACAATCAAGATTACTCTATCCAGCAAGGATCTCATTCAGATTCAAAGGAGAAATCACAAACTTTACACACAAGCAAAAGTTAAGAGAATTCAGCAACACCTAACCAGCTTTACCACAAATGTTTTGGAAGTTCTCTAGATGGAGAACATAAGAGAAAGAAAAAAGTCTACAAAAGCTAATGCAAAACAATAAAGTAAATGATAATAGTATCATACATATCAGAAATTACTTTAAATGTAAATGAACTAAATGCCGTAAGCAAAAGACACAGATTGACTGAATGGAAAAAAAAAAAAAGCAAGGCCCTATATATGCTGTCTACAAGAGACCCACCTAAGAGGTAGGAACATGCATAGATTGAAAGTGAGGGGCTGGAAAAAGTACTCCATGCAAATAGAAATCAAAAGTAAGAGGGAATAGCAATAACCATACCACATAAAATAGACTTTAAAATAAAGACTGTTACAAGAGACAAGGAAAGACATTATATAATGATCAAAGGATCAATTCAAGAAGAAGATATAACAAATATAAATATATATATATATACACACACCCAACATAGGAGTGCCTCAATACATAGGGCAAAAGCTAGCAATTATTAAAGAGAAAATTGACTGTAACACAATAATAGTGGGAGACTTTAATACCCACTCACTCCAAAGGACAGAGCATGCAGACAGAAAATTAATAAGGAAATAAAAGCTTTAAATGATACATTGTACAAGTTGGACTTAATTGATATCTACAGGGCATTTCACCCCAAAACAGCAGATTATAGTTTCTCTCAAGTGCACATAAAGTATTCTCCAGGATAGATCACACCTTGTGTCAGAAAACAAGCTTTGGTAAATTTTTAAAAATTGAAATTATTTCAAGCATCTTTTCCAACCAGAATGCTATAAGATTAGATAATCTACTACAGGGAAGAAAAAATCTACAAAAAAAACACCCACAAATACATGTTAGCTAAACAGTACACTTCTGAATAACCAGAAGATCACTGAAGAAATCTAAAAGAAAATCAAAATATATCTAGAAACAAATAACAATGGAAACAAAACAACTCAAAACCCCTGAGATGCAATGAAAGCAGTGCCAAGAGGGAATTTTATAGAGAAACAATCAAATAAACAACCTAACCTTACACCTAAAGCAACTAGAAAAAAAAAGAACAAAAAAAATCCAAAGTCAGCTGAAGGAAAGAAATTATAAAAATCAATGCAGAAATAAATGAGAAAGAAATGAAGGAGACAATAGCAAAAATCAATTAAACTAAAAGCTGGTTCTTTGAGAAGATAAGCACAATTGACAAACCATTAGCTAGACACATTAAAAAATAAATAAAGAAATAAGAAGACTCAAATTGATAAAATTAGAAATGAAAAAGAAGTCACAACAGACAATGCAGAATACAAAGGATCATAAGAGACTATTATGAGCAATGATATGCCAATAAAATGGACAACCTAGAAGAAATGGACAAATACTTAGTAAATATAACCTTCTGAAACTGAACCAGGAAGAAATATAAAATAAGAATAGACTAATAACAAGCTTGGAAATCAAAACTGTAATGAAAAAAATCTTCCAAAAAGCCCAGGGCCAGATGGCTTCACATGCACTGTCTACCAAAAGTTTGGAGAAGAGCTAATACATATTCTACTCAAAAGCTTTCAGAAAATTTCAGAGGAAGGAAAACTCCCAAACTCATTCTACAATGTTACCATCTCCCTGATACCTAAACCAGACAAAGATCCCACTCAAAAAAAAGAAAGTTACAGACAAATATGACTAATGAACATAGATGCAGAAATCCTCAACGAAATTCTAGCAAACAGAATCCACCAACACATTAAAAGTATCATACATCATGATCAAGTGGGCTTTATCCCAGGGAATAAAGGATTCTTTAACACATGTGAATCAATCAATGTGATGAAGTGAAAGTGAAAGTCACTCAGTTGTGTCCAATTATTTGCCACTCCATTGGCTTCTCCATGGAATTCTCCAGGCCAGAATACTGGAGTGGGGAGTCTTTCCTTTATACAGGAAATCTTCCAATCCCAGGGATCAAATTCAGGTCTCCCCATTGCAGGGGGTTTCTTTATCAGCTAAGTAACAAGAGAATCCCAAGAATACTGGAGTGGGTAGCCTATCCCTTCTTTTTTTTTTTTTTTTAATTTAATTTTATTTTTAAACTTTACAATATTGTATTGGTTTTGCCAAATGTCGAAATGAATCCACCACAGGTATACATGTGTTCCCCATCCTGAACCCTCCTCCCT
>NW_011494840.1:3694745-3694991 GCF_000754665.1 Bison bison bison | reverse complement strand
TGATATTATACATGTTTCAATGCCATTCTCCCAAATCTTCCCACCCTCTCCCTCTCCCACAGAGTCCATAAGAATGATCCAGCAATCCCACTGCTGGGCATACACACCGAGGAAACCAGAAGGGAAAGAGACACGTGTACCCCAATGTTCATCACAGCACTGTTTATAATAGCCAGGACATGGAAGCAACCTAGATGTCCATCAGCAGATGAATGGATAAGAAAGCTGTGGTACATATACACAATG
>NW_011494840.1:3678979-3694428 GCF_000754665.1 Bison bison bison | reverse complement strand
ATACACAATGGAGTATTACTCAGCCATTAAAAAGAATACATTTGAATCAGTTCTAATGAGGTGGATGAAACTGGAGCCTATTATACAGAGTGAAGTAAGCCAGAAAGAAAAACACCAATAGAGTATACTAATGCATATATACGGAATTTAGAAAGATGGTAACAATAACCCTGTATAGAACAGCCTATCCCTTCTACAGCAGATTTTTTCCCAACCCAGGAATTCAACTTGCATGGCAGGTGGATTCTTTACCAACTAAACTATCAGGAGATCCCAATTAAGAAGATAAAAATCATATGATCATCTCAATAGATGCAGAGAAAGTGTTTGACAAAATTTAACATCCATTTAGGATTTAAAAAAAAAAAAAAACTCTCCAGAAAGTAGGCATAGAAAGAGCATACCTCAACACAGCAAAGGCCATATATGAAAAATCCACAGGAAACATTTTCAGTACTGAAAAATTGAAAGCATTTCCTATAAGATCAGGAATAAGACAATGGTGCCCACTCTTGCCACTATTATTCAACACAGTTTTGGAAGTCCTAGCTTCAACAATCAGAGAAGAAAGACAAATAAAAGGAATCCAGATTGAAAAGAAGTAAAATTCTCACTATTTGAAGATGACATGTTACTATACATAGAAAACCCTAAAGAGGCCACCAGAGAATTACTAGAGCTAACTGAATATAGTGAAGTCATTGGATATAAAATGAATACACAGAAATCACTTGCATTCTTATACACTAAAAATTAAAACCAGAAAAAGAAATTAAGGAAATAATCCCATTCACCATTGCAAAAAAAGAAAGAAAGAAAGAAAAAGATACCTAGGAATAAACCTACCTAAAGACACAAGAGACCTGTATGCAAAAAATCTATAATACACTGGTGAAAAAAATCAAAGGCAGCACAAACAGTTGGAGAGATATACCTGAAAATGACTATACTATCCATAGAAATCTACAGATACAGTGCAGTCCCTAGTAAACAACCAATTATATTTTTTCACAGAACTAGAACAACAACAACAAAAATTCATGATTTTCATGGAAATACAAAAGACTCCAAACAGTCAAAACAATCTTGAGAAAAAAGAATGGAGCTGGAGGAATCAGCCTTCCTGACTTCAGATTATACTACAAAACTACAGTTACAAGGATAGTATGGTAGTGGTACAAAAACAGAAATATATACCAAGTGAACAACACAAGAACTCCAAAGATAAACCCACACACCTATCTTTGACAAAGGAGGCAAGAATATACAGTGGAGAAAGGATAGCCTCTTCAATAAGTGGTACGGAGAAAACTAGACAGTTACATGTAAAATAATGAAATTAGAACAGTCCCTAATACCATAAGCAAAAATAAACTCAGAATGGATTAAAGACCTAAATGTTAGACTAGAAATTACACAACTCTGAGAGGAAAACATAAGCAGAATACTATTTGACATAAACCACAGCAAGATCCTCTATGATCCGCCTCCCACAGTAATGGAAACAAAAACAGAACTAAACAAATGGGTCCTAATTAAACTTAAAGACTTTTGCACAGTGAAGAAAACTATAAAAAAGGTGAAAAGATAACTGTTAGAATAAGAGAAACTAATAGAAAATGAAATAACTGACAAAGGATTCATCTCTAAAATATACAAGCAGCTTATTCAGCTCAATACCAGAAAAGCAAATAGTCCACTCAAAAAGTGGGCAGGCTACCTAAACAGACATTTCTACAGATGGCTAATAAATATGATCTCTTTCAACATTGCTCATTATAAGAGAAATGCAAGCCCAAACTACAATGAAGTATCACCTCACACCAATCAGAGTGGCCCTCATCAAAAAATCTACAAACATGGTTATCGTTACCATCTTTCTAAATTCCACATAATCATTAGTATACTGTATTGGTTTTTCTTTCTGGCTTACTTCACTCTGTATAATAGGCTCCAGTTTCATCCACCTCATTAGAACTGATTCAAATGTATTCTTTTTAATGGCTGAGTAATACTCCATTGTGTATATGCACCACAGCTTTCTTATATATTCATCTACTGATACAGGGAGGGAGGTGGGAGGAGGATTCAGGATGGGGAACATGTGTACACCCATGGCGGATTCATGTTGATGTATGGCAAAACCAATACAATATTGTAAAGTAATTAGCCTCAAATTAAAATAAATAAATTTAAATTAAAAAAAAGAAAAATATATACAAAAAGTAAATGCTGGAGAGGATGTGGAGAAAAGGGAACCCTCTTGCACTGTTGGTGGGAATGCCAATTAACACAGCCACTATGGAGAACAGCATGGAGAGTCCTGAAAAGCTAGGAATAAGACTACCATATATTAGTCATCCAGTTTTGTCAGACTCTTTGTGACCCTATGAACTGTGGCCTGCCAGACTCCTCTGTTCATGGGATTTTCAGACAAGAATACTGGAGTGAGTACTACTATTCCCTTCTACAGATAATTACTATATGAACCAATAATCCCACTACTGGGCATGTACCTTGAAGCAATTATAATTTAAAAAGACACAAGTATCCCCAATATTTACCCCAGAACTATTTAAAATAGCTAGGACATGGAAGCAACCAAGATGTCCATCAATGGATGAATGGATAAATAAGCCATGGTACATAAGCACAATGAAATATTACTCAGCTATTAAAAGGAACATATTTGACTCAGTTTTATTAAGTTCGATGAACATAGATGAACTTAAACATAGATGAACCTATTATATACTGTGAAGTAAGTCAGAAAGCTAGTGGAGGTGATGGAACCCCAGTTGAGCTATTTGAAATCCTAAAAGATGATGCTGTGAAAGTGCTACACTCAATATGCCAGCAAATTTGGAAAACTCAGCAGTGGCCACAGGACTGGAAAAGGTCAGCTTTCATTCCAATCCTAAAGAAAGGCAACGGCAAAGAATGCTCAAACTACCACACAATTGCACTCATCTCACAGGCTAGTAAAGTAATGCTCAAAATTCTCCAAGCCAGGCTTCCGCAATACGTGAACCGTGAACTTTCAGATGTTCAAGCTGGTTTTAGAAAAGGCAGAGGAACCAGAGATCAAATTGCCAACATCCTCTGGATCATGGAAAAAGCAAGAGAGTTCCAGAAAAACATCTACTTCTGCTTTATTGACTATGTCAAAGCCTTTGACTGTGTGGATCACAATAAACTGTGGAAAATTCTGAAAGAGAGGGGAATGCCAGACCAGCTGACCTGCCTCCTGAGAAATCTGTATGCAGGTCAGGAGGCCACAGTTAGAACTGGACATGGAACAACAGACTGGTTCCAAATAGGAAAAGGAGTATGTCAAGGCTGTATATTGTGACCTTACTTATTTAACTTATATGCAGAGTACATCATGAGAAAAGCTGGGCTGGAGGAAGCACAAGCTGGAATCAAGATTGCAGGGAGAAATATCAATAACCTCAGAAATGCAGATGACACACCCTTATGGCAGAAAGTGAAGAAGCACTAAAGAGCCTCTTGATGAAAGTGAAAGTGGAGAGTGAAAAAGTTGGCCTAAAGCTCAACATTCAGAAAACTAAGATTGTGGCATCCGGTCCCATCACTTTATGGCAAATAGATGGGGAAACAGTGGAAACAGTGACTGACTTTATTTTTCTGGGCTGCAAAATCACTGCAGATGGCGATTGCACCAATGAAATTAAAGGACACTTACTCCTTGGAAGGAAAATATGACCAACCTAGACAGCATATTAAAAAGCAGAGACATTACTTTGTCAACAAAGATCCGTTTAGTCAAGGTTATGGTATTTCCAGTGGTCATGTATGGATATGAGAGTTGGACTATAAATAAGGCTGAGCACCGAAGAACTGATGCTTTTGAACTGTGGTGTTTGAGAAGACTCTTGAGAATCCCTTGGACTGCAAGGATATCCAACCAGTCCATCCCAAAGGAGATCAGTCCTGGGTGTTCATTGGAAGGACTGATGTTGAAGCTGAAACTCCAATACTTTGGCGAAGGGCTGACTCATTGGAAAAGACCGTGATGCTGCGAAAGATTGAGGGCAGGAGAAGGGAACGACAGAGGATGAGATGATTGAATGGCATCACCGACACAGTGGACATGCATTTGGGTGGACTCCCGGGTTTAGTGATGGACAGGGAGGCCTGATGTGCTGGGGTTCATGGGGTCACAAAGAGTTGGACATGACTGAGTGATACAACTGAGCTGAACTGATGTCAGAAAGAGAAAAACAAATATGTATATTAAAGCATATATATTGAATCTAGAAAGATGATGCTGATGAACCTATCTGCAGGATAGCAATGAACATGTGGGTATAGAGAACTGACTTTTGGACATGGTGGGGGAAGAAGAAGGTGGAACCAATTGAGAGAGCAGCATTGAAACATGTACATCACCATATGCAAAATTAGATAGCTGGTGGAAATTTGTTGTATGACAGAGGGAGATTAAACCCAGTTCTCTGTGACAACCTAGAGGGGTAGGATGGATTGGGAGGTGGGAGGGAGTTCCACAAGGGAGAAGACAAACACATAGGTATGGCTGGTTCATGTTGATATATGTTAGAAAATAATATAGTACTGTAAAGGAATTATCCTCCATTTAAAAATAAACAAATTAAATTTTTTAAAAATGTGTACCTATGGCTGATTCATGTTGAGGTTTGACAGAAAACAAAGAAATTCTGTAAAGCAATTATCCTTCAATAAAAAATAAATAAAATAAAAAAAAACAATGTTACTGAGTTTATGGAGACTGAGAAATCCTTTACTCTGCCATTTGCAAACTGGAGTCTCAGGAAAGCAAATGATATAGTTCCAAGGCCTGAGAGCTAGACAGCCAGTAGTGTAGAGGCCAATCCAACTTTGAAGCCTGAAAACCAGGGCCTCCAAGGGACGAAGATTGATGCCCCAGCTCAAAGGGTCATATAGAGAATTAACTCAACCTACTTTGGTTTTTTTATTCTTATGGGTATTACAGCCTTCAACAGATTGCTTGCTGATCGTTCATACTGGAGAGGACCATCCGGTTTACTCAGCTCAGCAGTTCAAATGCTACTGCTTTTCAGACTCATCGTAAATAATGTCTAAACTGATGTCTGGGTATTCCTTGTCCTACTAGAGCTGACACATAAAATTGAACACTGAAATCATCGTTTCCTCAGATTTCAAAGAGTAGCACATTTGCACCATCCTCTGGGGACTTTTCCAGAGTGTTAAATCTTGTATGCTGAGAAAGTACCTCCAAATCAATAAATTCCGATATACCCACTTTTATATTTAGCCCCCCTTCATCAAGCTATCTCAAAATCCAATCCCAGGGATACTGTCTTATATACTGCTTGTACAAGTTACGAAATTCATCAACCCTTCTAGTGTATAATATTCCCAATCATGTTGTAGAGAGATGTAACCCTGATTTTCAGCCTGATTGTCAAATAAAAAATTTGGACTAACCCTTGAGGTAACAGAGGAAACACCAGTTTCTTTCTGGGCATCTATAGTTTCTTTGAATATACCAGATATACCAAACCTAACCAGGGAAATATGGGGTCACTTCTGCAAGTCCAGAAGATTCATGAGGGTCTGTACACCAACAAGTTCAGAGGCATCCATCTAGAAGATTTATTCCAGGATTTCAGAACCCAGGTTTTTCATACTAGATCAGTGGCCTCTCCATTTCTTGAATATTTCAACATCTCTTCAACTTTACAAATCTATTGTATTTTTACCTTGCTGGTCAGGCCTCAACTCTTCTCACAAAAGATAAAGTGTGCTTTGTAAGTTACAAAAGACAGCTTCTTGTTCTTACACATGGCCATTGATTGCCTGCTAATGACCCTCAGTTCTCATTATCCCTCACCAAGGGGTTATTATAGCTTAGTAATTAGCCTACTCCACTATTTTTGTAGGTATTGCTTACATCATTAGCTTTCAAATTCCCAAATGATCACATCTCCACAAGAATATTTTCTCTCCACAAGTTGTTGTTCAGATGTTCTGTCATGTCTAACTCTTTGAAACCCCATGGACTGCAGCAAGCCAGGCTTCCCTGTCCATTACTATCTTCCAGGGTTTGCTCAAACTCACGTCCATTGAATTGGTGATGCCATCCAACCATCTTGTCCTCTGTCATCCTCTTCTCCTTTTGTCTTCAATCTTCCCCAGCATCAGAAACTTTTCTAATGAGTCAGTTCTTCGCATCAGGTGGCCGAAGTACTGGAGCTTAAACTTCAGCATCAGTCCTTCTGATGAATATTCATGGTTGATTTCCTTTAAAATTGACTGCTTTGATATCCCTGTGGTCCAAGGGACTCTCAAGAGTCTCACAAGAGTCTCAAGACTCTCTCAAGAGTCTCACTCTCAAGACTCTCACAATTCAAAAGCATTCGTTATTTGTTGCTCAGCCTTCTTAATGATTCAAATCTCACATCCATACATGACTATTGGAAAAAACATAGCTTTGAGTATGGGGAACTTGGTTGGCAAAATAATGTCTCTGCTTTTTAATATACTATCTAGATTTGTGATAGCTTTCTTTCCACAGAGCAAGCGTCTTTTAATTTCATGGCCACAGCCACCACTGGCAGTGATTTTGGAGCCCAAGAAGATAAGGTCTGTCACTGTTTCCATGTTTCCCCATTTGCCATGAAGTGATGGGACCAGATTGCATGATCTTAGTTTTTTGAATGTTGAGTTTTAAGCCAAGTTTTTCACTTGCCTCTTTCACCTTCATCAAGATGCTCTTTATTTCCTCTTTGCTTTCTTCCATAAGTGTGGTGGCATCTACATATCTGAGGTTATTGATATTTCTCTCCACTAATAAAATATTTAACAATTGTGACCTTACTTTAGGCCAGAGATTTTTCTGCTGCATCTTCCAAGCAGGATGTTGTTTCTTTTGTCTTCTGAGTGATAACTGAGCTGGTCCCGATATCCTACGTTAATATCTGTTTTCTCAATTCCATTTGTCTTAGTCTAGGTCCTCCCAAAAAATGATACAAAGACAAGATTAGATGTATGGGGTCTCCACTGGGGAAAATTTCCTTCTGGTGATGGAAAATGGAGAGCAATCTAAAGGAGGCTGGGAGACCCACTGAAATCTGACACAAGTCTGATCACTGTCAAGTGGAGGGGAAAGGAAGAAAGAAGACTCAGTCTGCAACAAAGTTCTAAAAATGTTTTGGCAAGGCTGAGTCTTCAAGCCTCCTCCACATGAGAGGATACCCAGGTCTTTTAGTATAGTTTCTAACTTAGTCACTAACTAGAAGCAACCACTGAGAAGCATAACCTCAACATAAATGCTGTGTGGTTATGAATCGCAGACTGGGTGAACGTTTCTCATTCATTCATCAGTCCATGCTCTCCAAGATAAAAGTTTAAAAGAAGTAAAACCATTATGTGTACTGTAATAACAGATTACTTAGTCTTTAATCTGAGTTGCCTCGTCATCTTAATAACCAAAGTCAGAGCTCTAGAAAGTTTATACTTTCCAAAATTAGTTCTACTTAATGCAGAAAAAAAAATTTTGTATTTCAATACTGTAATCAAAGCATTTCTGTGTCAATTCATGTTGCTGAAAAGATAAAGTTTGCATTAAAAATATTTTATTTGCAAACAGGAGACAGAATTTGTCCTGGATGAAGCAAACTTTCAACAGTATCTGGTCAAACCCTGCCAAGACACCAACATTTTCCCACATATTTGTTTTTTGTAATGAATGCTAAAGAGCCAATGAGTGCATCTGGCATGTTGGTGAAAAATGTGTATATATATATATATATATATATATATATATATAATGTCTCAGATCTAGATATAGAATGAATAAGCACATATTTGTTTAAGAACTGAGGTAACTCTGAAATATGTCAAAACAGACTTTCACAAATTAAAGCCAGCTTCATTTATATTACCTGATATTCAGTGAAAATTGATGTTTCTATAACAATAATTAGTTCTAGCAGTGGTATTAAGATTATGAGGTTTCGTTCCACATGTGGGCACAATATATCTGCTATTGTGTAAGGATAATAACTTTGATCCCCCATAAGCTATTTAAATAAAGAATGTGGTATATATCATTCATGTAATGTGATTATTTCAAGAGTCTGCCACAGAAGGCTTATGACCACAGAGAACCTAGAGATGGATTGAAATACAGGTCATTACTATCAGAGGGAAAATGAGAACTGGATGTCGTATATTGTTCCTTTATGATATTTTAATGCCATACCTGCAAACACTCAGTCATTGAGATCACTATAATATTTAATGGTCACTACCATGAAGGTTATCTTTCTCTATCTCAGTTGGTAAGTATAAAGTGTATTGTATATTTAATATGTTTGTATTCACTATTATAGAAGAAAATGAAATGGTTATGTTTTACTAATACGAAGAGTCTGAAAATAAAAGATTTAAAGTAAATGTTAAATTTTTCTAGTCCTCAGACACACTGCTATTATAGTAGCAGGACTGGTTGTGTTTCTTTGGCAGAAAAACTGTTTATGTGTCTTAAATATTACACAACTATGGCATGGAAAATACTTAAAGGTGAAGTAAAAGTTCAAGCATAAGATTAAAAAATGTCAATATGGGATATTTTGTAGATTGAATTAAAATTATAGGTATATCAATCAATGTAAATAAACAAATATAAATATGATTATAGATACATGCCCATGTAATAATAAAATTCCCCCTGGACGGAATCTACTGTCAGACTTTCAGTCTATATGAAAAATGCATTTTTAATGATGTATAAAAAATAAAACATTACTTACAAAAGAATTGAAAAAAATTTAAAGTAATTTTAAGACAGTTTTCTTCTAATGCATTTTGAGAGTGATTCAACATCTTAACATCTTGGTTCGTAATTCGGAATGTGATTTCTCTGTATGCAAGTTTGAAAGGAGTGTAAAGACAATTATTTAGGGAATGAAACTAAACTTGTCAAAAATGAAAGTATTTTATTGTTTCAAATTATCAAGAGTGGATACATAAATTAGTTGAATTAGGAAACTTTTCAACATTTTGTATTCCATGTGTAGATACAACTTGAATAATATCATAATAAGGATATTTAAATGTTATACTACTGAAATATGTATGCCTCCTTACAGAGAAACTTTTATGGGGATAAAATTGCATAATATTATGTAAATAAATGAGTGAACCTAGTGACAATAAAACAGTATATATGTCAGTATTTCTAATGAAGCTTGTTAGCTACAAATGAATTTACCAAAGGTTTAACTTTGCTTTTACCAACAAAATAATACACACAACTAATGATCAGATGAATACACTTTCAATATTACAGAAAATTGCAAGGTTAACAGAATACATCAATTAAGAAGAATTTTGTTCTAAACGTAATTTTAGAAATTTCCTTTTTGTGACTCTGAAAGCATTTTTTATACTAACATTTTAAAAAGAAGATTCCTAATTTTTCCAACTCAACTCTATTTTACTTCCAGCTCTAGATCAACTTTTGCCATCTCTTCTTAAACAACTGGGGTTTACAAGGAAGAGGAGAGAAGGGCTTTATTTGAAACTCTCTGTTGTTTGTTATTTATATGCAAATTTAAAGAAGGTTGTATCTACTTTATTAGTGAATATTAAATTAGATTATTTATGGAAAATTAGAGATACCAAAGGAACATTTCATGCAAAGATAGGCTCGATAAAGGACAGAAATAGTGTGGACCTAACATTAAGAAAAGGTGGCAAGAATACACAGAAGAACTGTAAAAAAAAAAAAAAAAAAAAACTTCACAACCCAGATAATCACGATGCAGTGATCACTCACCTAGAGCCAGACATCCTGGAATGTGAAGTCAAGTGGGCCTTAGACAGCATCACTATGAACAAAGCTAGTGGAGGGGATGAATTTAGTTCAGCTATTTCAAATCCTAAAAGATGATGCGTGAAAGTGCTGCACTCAATATGCCAGCAAATTTGGAAAACTCAGCAGTGGCCATCGGACTGCAAAAGATCAGTTTTCATTCCAATCCCAAAGAAAGGCAATGTCAAAGAATGCTCAAATTATCACACAATTGCACTCATCTCACACACTAGTAAAGTAATGCTCAAAATTCTCCAAGCAAGGCTTCAGCAATAAGTGAACCATGAACTTCCAGATGTTCAAGTTGCTTTTAGAAAAGGCAGAGGAACCAGAGATCAAATTGTCAACATCTGCTGGACCATGGAAAAAGCAAGAGAGTTCCAGAAAAACATCTATTTCTGCTTTATTGACTATGCCAAAGCCTTTGACTGTGTGGATCACAATAAACTGTGGAAAATTCTTCAAGAGATGGGAATACCAGACCACCTGACCTGTCTCTTGAGAAATCTGTATGCAGGTCAGGAAGCAACAGTTAGAACTGGACATGGAACAGCAGACTGGTTCCAAATAGGAAAAGGAGTACGTCAAGGCTGTATATTGTCACCTTGCATATGTAACTTATATGCAGAATACATCATGAGAAACTCTGAGCTGGAAGAAACACAAGCTGGAATCAAGATTCCCAGGAGAAATGTCAATAACCTCAGATATGCAGATGAGACCACCCTTATAGCAGAAAATGAAGAGGAACTAAAAAGCCTCTTGATGAAAGTGAAAGAGGAGAGTGAAAAAGTTGGTTTAAAGCTCAACATTCAGAAAATGAAGATCACGGATCTGGTCCCATCACTTCATGGGAAATAGATGGGGAAACAGTGGAAACAGTGTCAGACTTTATTTTGGGGGGCTCAAAAATCACTTCAGATGGTGACTGCAGCCATGAAATTAAAAGACACTTACTCTTTGGAAGAAAAGTATGACCAACCTAGATAGCATATTGAAAAACAGATACT
Organism: Bison bison bison; assembly: GCF_000754665.1. Classification (NCBI taxonomy): domain Eukaryota; kingdom Metazoa; phylum Chordata; class Mammalia; order Artiodactyla; family Bovidae; genus Bison; species Bison bison. The sequence continues at coordinate 3,683,553 of NW_011494840.1, read as the reverse complement.
TTGCTTGCCAACAAAGTTCCATCTAGTCAATGCTATGGTTTTTCCTGTGGTCATGTATGGATGTGAGAGTTGGACTGTGAATAAAGCTGAGTGCTGAAGAATTGATGCTTTTGAACTGTGATGTTGGAGAAGACTCTTGAGAATCCCTTGGACTGCAAGGAGATCCAACCAGTCCATTCTAAAGGAGATCAGCCCTGGGATTTCTTTGGAAGGAATGATGCTAAAGCTGAAACTCCAGTACTTTGGCCGCCTCATGCAAAGAGTTGACTCATTGGAAAAGACTCTGATGCTGGGAGGGATAGGCGGCAGGAGAAGGGGACGACAGAGGACGAGATGGCTGGATGGCATCACTGACTCTATGGACGTGAATCTGAGTGAACTCCGGGAGTTGGTGATGGACCAGGAGGCCTGGCATGCTGCAGTTTATGGGGTCGCAAAGAGTCGGACACGACTGAGTGACTGAACTGAACTGAACTAAACTGAATATACATATTTCAATGCAATTCTCTCAAATCATCCCACCCTTGCCTTCTCCCACAGAGTCCAAAAGTCTGTTCTTTACACCTGTGTCTCTTTTGCTACCTTGCATAGAAGATCCTTGTTACACTCTTTCTTAATTCCATATATATGCATTAATATGTAGTGTTGGTGTTTTTCTTTCTGACTTACTTCATTCTGTATAATAGGCTCCAGTTTCATCCACCTCATTAGAACTGACTCAAATACGTTCCTTTTTATAGCTGAGTAATACTCCATTGTGTATATGCAAAGTTCATATTCTAAAGCTTATCACATTACTTATAGAAATGTCTTCTGGCATTCATCTGCACTTCATTTGATCTTTCTTTGACACACAATGTTACTAAACTTGGCAGTCTGGTTTCCTTGACTATAAGATGAGCAAAAACTGGTAATGCCAGAATTGAGACAAAAACTTGACTGAAAACAAGCAAAGCAACAAAACACTTAGTAAACATTTGGAGCTGTTTCTTGTAGAAGCAAGGTGCTTACATGTTTCTGTCCATGTTTAAGTTCATCTTTTAATTAGACCACAGTTCATAAAAGAAATTATTGACCCTGAGTTCATAGACAGTCTTAGGTTTTCAATCAAAATGACTGGATCAGTGTTTAAGTATTTTACTATTAAGTATGTTATCAGCTGTGCAGGAGCTTTATTGTTGTGTTTTTAAATAAAAATATTGTTCATAAGTTTGAGGAAGTTAGCTTTTACTCATGGTTGACTGGTATAGTTTTATCTCTTTTTCTTTGAGGTTAATTTGTGCTTTTATTTGCCAATAATACTTAACTACAATGGCTTGCAAACTTTTTTGACCTAAAAAATGCATTTTACATCAGTCCAATAAACACATATGTATAGAACATGTATACTTAGCTGTATAATAAGCTTGTTGAGCAGTTTTACAACAAAATTAATAAGGAGGTACAGAAATTTCCCTTATTCCCCTTCCCCACAACATGAATAAATGTTATCAACACCATTCATCAGGGTGGTTGGTTGGTTAGAATATTATATGCTTTAAAAAATGCTAATTTCTAGGAAGATATAAAAGATGAAAGGAGATAGGTCTGTTAAGATTTTCTGTTTCTTCCTGGTTCTATTTTGGAAGGTTGTACTTTTCTAAGAATTTGTCCATTTCTTCCAAGTTGTCCATTTTATTGGCGTATAGTTGCTGATGGTAGTCTCTTATGATCCTTTGTATTTCTGTGTTGTCCATTGTGATTAATTCATTTTCATTTCTAATTTTGTTGATTTGATTCTTCTCCCTTTTTTTCTTGATGAGTCTGGCTAATGGTTTGTCTATCTTATTTATCTTCTCAAAGAACGAGGTTTTAGTTTTGTTGATTTTTGCTATAGGCTCCTTTGTTTCTTTTTCATTTATTTCCACCCTAATTTTTTGTCATTTCTTTTCTTCTATGAATGCTGGGGTTCTTAATTTCTTATTTTTCTTTTTGTAGGTGTAAAGTTAGGTGATTTATTTGACTTTATCTTCTTTCTTGAGGTAAGCTTGAATTGATATGAACCTTTCTTATCTAAAACTAAAAGCACTAAAAGCAATACTTTTACTGAATCCCATAGGTTTTGGGTTGTCATGTTTTCATTTTCATTCATTTCTATGCATATTTTGAAGTCTTTTTTTTATTTCTTCTTTGATTTATTGGTTATTTAGAAGTGTGTTGTTTAGCTTCCAAAAAAATAAAAAAAAATTTGTATTTTTAATATTTTTTTATTCTTTAGCTGACATCTAATACTCCCCCTAAAGTCAGGCACAAGCCAAGGGTGCCCATTCTTACCTCTATTATTCAACATAGTTTTGGAAGTTTTAGCCAAAGCAATCAAAGAGGAAAAAGAAATAAAAAGAATCCAGATTGGAAAAGAAGAAACAAAACTCTCACTGTTTGCAGACGACATGATCCCCTACTTAGAAAACCCTAAAGACACCGCCAGAAAATTACTAGAGCTAATCAATGAATACAGTAAAGTTGCAGGATGCAAAATTAATATACAGAAATCCCTTGCATTCTGATACACTAACAATGAGAAAACAGAGAAATTAAGGAAACAATTCCACTCACCATTGCAATGAAAAGAGTAAAATACTTAGGAATAAATCTACCAAAAGAAATAAAAGGCCTATTTATAGAAAACTATAAAGCACTGATGAAAGAAATCAAAGATGACACAAACAGATGGAGAAATATACCATGTTCATGGATCAGAAGAATCAGTATGGTGAAAATGAGTATACTATCTGAAGCAATCTGTAGATTCAATGCAATCCCTATCAAGCTATCAATGGTATTTTTCACAGAACTAGAACAAATAATTTCACACTTTGTACAGAAATACATAAAACCTCGAATAGACAAAGCAACCTTGATAAAAAAGAATGGAACTGGAGGAATCAACCTGCCTCACTTCAGACTATACTGCAAAGCTACAGTCATCAAGACAATATGGTACTGGTACAAAGACAGAAATACAGATCAATGGGACAAAATAGAAAGCCTGGTGATAAATCCATGCACCTATGAATACCTTATCTTTGACAAAAGAATCAATAATATACAATGGAGAAAAGGCAATCTCTTTACAAGCAGTGCTGAGAAAACCAGTCAACCACCTTCAAAATAATGAAACTAAAACACTTTCTAATACCATACACAAAAATAAACTCAAAGTGGATTAAAGATCTAAATGTAAGACCAAAAATTATAAAACTCCTAGAAGAAAATATAGACAAAACACTCTTTGACATAAATCACAGCAGGATCCCCTATGACCCAACTCCCAGAGTAATGGAAATAAAAGCAAAAATAAACAAATGGAACCTAATTAAATGTAAAAGCTTTTGCACAATGAAGGAAACTGTAAGCAAGGTGAAAAGATAGCCTTCATAGTGGGAGAAAATAATAGCAAACAAAGCAACTGACAAATAATTAATCTCCAAAATATACAAGCAGCTCATGCAGCTCAATGCCAGGAAAGTAAACGACCCAGTCTAAACATGGGCCAGAGAACTAACAGATATTTCTCCAAAGAAGACCTACAGATGGCTGACAAACACATGAAAAGATGCTCAATATCACTCACTATTAGAGAAATGTAAATCAAAAGTACACTGAGATATCACCTCATCAATCAGAACGGCCATCATCAAAAAGTCTACAAACAATAAATGCTGGAGAGGGTGTGGAGAAAAGGGAACCCTCTTGTACTGTTGGTGGGGGAAGTAAACTGATACAGCCACTATGGAAGATAGTTTGTAGATTCCTTAGGAAACAAGAATAAAGCCACCATATGACCCAGTAATACCACTCCTAGGCATATACCCTAAGGAAACCAAGATTGAAAAAGACACCTGTATCCCACTGTTCATTACAGCACTATTTATAATAGTTAGAACATGGAAGCAACCTAGATTTCCATCATCAGATAAATGAATAAAGAATTTGTGGTACATATACACAATGGAATATTACTCAGCCATAAAGGGGAACACATTTAAGTCAGTTCTAATGAAGTGTATGAACCTGGAACCTATTATACAGAGGAAGTAAGTCAGAAGGGGAAATATAAATACCATATTCTAAGGCATATATACAGAATCTAGAAAAATTGTATTGAAGAATTTATTTATAGGCAAAAATGGTCAAAGAGACATAGAGAATAGACTTATGGACATGGATGGAGAGGAACAGAGGGTAAGAAGTATGGAAAGAGTAACATGGAAACTTACGTTATAATATATAAAATAGATAGCCAATAGGAATTTGCTATATGGCTCAGGAAACTCAAACAGGAGCTCTGTATCAACCTAGAAGTGTTGGATGGGGAGGGAGAGGGGAGGGAGGTTCAAGAGGGAGGGGATATATGTATACCTATATCTGATCCATGTTGAGGTTGGACAGAAACAATAAAATTCTGTAAAGCAATTATCCTTCTATTAAAAAATAAGTAAATTCTAAACAAATAAAATAGGACAAAAATCTAAACATAAATCACATAAAGCAAATAACAAATGGTAAATAAGCATGTAAAAAGATGTTCAACA
>NW_011494840.1:3668197-3678879 GCF_000754665.1 Bison bison bison | reverse complement strand
AATCAACGGAGAAGACAATGGCACCCCACTCCAGTACTCTTGCCTGGAAAATCCCATGGATGGAGGAGCCTGGTAGGCTGCAGTCCATGGGGTCGCTAAGAGTCGGACATGACTGAGCGACTTAACTTTCAATTTTCACTTTCCTGCATTGGAGAAGGAAATGGCAACCCACTCGAGTGTTCTTGCCTGGAGAATCCCAGGGATGGGGGAGCCTAGTGGCTGCCATCTATGGGGTCACACAGAGTCAGACACGACTGAAGTGACTTAGCAGCAGCAGCATTGTGAATAAATTAACAATAAGCAATTAGCACATACCAATAAGATGACTAAAATGGAAAAAAAAAGTTAGGGAGAAATTGAGGGGAAAAAAAAAAATCTTAACAAGCCTGTCAATGAAGGAAACACAAGAGAAGAGTGTTTGATCCCTGGGTTGGGAAGTTCCCCTGAAGAAGAAAATGGCAACCCATCCCAGTATGCTTGCTTGGAAAATTCCATGGACAGAGGAGCCTGATGGACTACAGTCCATGGGGTCACAAAGAGTTGGGATAAACTGAGTGACTGAGCATGCACACATGCACAGCAAGAATGCGAATCAACTGAAATTCTGATTTATTTTTCATAGGAGTGAAAATTAATTCAGTGATTTTGGAACATATCTTGGCAATTTCTTATAAAACTAAATATACTCTCATGATATGATTCAGTAATCATTCTCTGAAATATTTGCCATGAAGTGATGAGATCGGATGCCAAAATCTTCATTTTTTTAGTGCTGAGATTTAAGACAGCTTTTTCACTCTCCTCTTTCACTTTCATCAGGGTTTCTTTAGTTACTTTTTGCTTTCTGTCATAAGGGTAGTGTCATCTGCATAGCTGAGGTTATTTATACTGATCCTGATAATCTTGATTCCAGCTGGTGATTATTCCAGTCCAACATTTCATATGGTGTAAGCTGCATATAAGTTAAATAAACAGGATGACAATATACAAAATTGACATACTCATCTTCCATTTTGAACAAGTGCATTGTTCCATGTTCATTTCTTACTGTTGCTTTTTGATCTGCATACGGATATCTTAGGAGGCATGCAAGTGGTCTGGTATTCCCATCTCTTTAAGAAATTTCCAGTTTGCTGTGATCCACATAGTCAAAGGCTTTAGAGTAGTCAATAAAGCATAAGATGATGTTCTTCTGGAATTATCTTGATTTATCTATGATCCAAAGTATGCTGACAATTTGTTATCTGGTTGTTCTGACTTTATTAAATCCAGCTTGAACATCTGGAAGTTCTGGGTTCATGTACTTTTCAAGTCTGCTACTACTACTAAGTCACTTCGGTCGTGTCCGACTCTGTGTGACCCCATAGATGGCCGCCTACCAGGCTCACCGTCCCTGGGATTCTCCAAGCAAGAACACTAGAGTGGGTTGCCATTTCCTCCTCCAATGCAGGAAAGTGAAAAGTGAAAGTGAAGTCGCTCAGTCGTATCTGACTCTTAGCGACCCCATGGACTGCAGCCTACCAGGCTCCTCCACCCATGGGATTTTCCAGGCAAGAGTACTGGAGTGGGTTGCCATTGCCTTCTCCGAGATTACCTATAAATTCTATCTAAAGAAAATAAGTGGCTTTCCTCTACCTTAAGGTGCTCAAAAGTTACATTTTAAAATTTATTACTTAATCTAAATCTTCAAACTGTTGTTAGCAGAAAATCTTCAGAGAAATCTTATTTGGGAGGCAAATATATAAAACTAATTAAAGTGAAGCTGTTTTGGTGGTAAAGGACCTAGAGCCCTGAAGCCTCCTTTCCCAACAGACCCTGCTACTACTGCTACTGCTGCTGCTGCTGCTAAGTCGCGTCAGTTGTGTCTGACTCTGTGGGACCCCATAGACAGCAGCCCACCAGGCTCCCCCGTCCCTGGGATTCTCCAGGCAAGAACACTAGAGTGGGTTGCCATTTCCTTCTCCAGCGCATGAAAGTGAAAACCCAAAGTGAAGTTGCTCAGTCATGTCCGACTCTTAGCGACCCCATGGACTGCAGCCTACCAGGCTCTTCCATCCATGGGATTTTCAGGCAAGAATACTGGAGTGGGGTGCCATTGCCTTCTCCAACTGTTCAAGCCTAGCTTGGAGACTTTTGACCATTACTTAGGTAGCATGTGAAATGAGTGAAATTGTGTGGTAGTTTGAACATTACTTGACATTGCCTTTCTTTGGGATTGTAATGAAAATTGACCTTTTCCAGTCCTGTGGCCACTGATGAGTTTTCCAAATTTGATAGTATATTGAGTACAGAACTTTAGCAGCAGCATCTTTTAGGATTTGAAATAGATCAGCTGGAATTCCACCACATCCAGTAGTTTTTTTCTTAGTGGTGCTTCCTAATGCCCACTTGACTTGGCACTCCAAGACGTCTGGCTCTAGGTCACACCAGTTGATCACACCATTGTTGTTTTCTGGGTCATTAAGATCCTTTTTGTATAGTTCTTCTGTTTATTCTTTCCATCTTTTCTTAATATCTTCTGCTTCTGTTATGTAGATACCAGTTTTTGTCCTTTATTGTGCCCATCTTTGCCTGAAATGTTCCCTTGGTATCTCTAATTTCCTTGAAGAGAACTCTAGTCTTTCCCAATTTATGGTTTCTATTTCTTTGCATTGTTCACCTAGGAAGGCTTTTTTATCTCTCCTTGTTATTCTTTGAAACTCTGCATTCAGACGGATATATCTTTCCTTTTCTCCTTTGCATTTCACTTCTCTTCTTTTCTCAGCTATTTGTAAGGTCTCCTCAGACAGACATTATGCCTTTTTGCATTTCTTTTCTTGGGAGTGGTTTTGATCATCATCTCCTATACATTGTCACGAACCTCTGTTCATAGTTCTTCAGGCACTCTGTTTGTCAGATCTAATCCCTTAAAACTATTTGTCACTTCCATTGTGTAGTTGTAAGGGATATGATTTAGGTCATATCTGAATGGTCTAATGGTTTTCCCTACTTTCTTTAAGTCTGAGTTTTTCAGTGAGGGGTTCATGATCTAACCTACAGTCAAGTCCCAGATTTGTTTTTTGCTGACTGAATATAGTTTCCCCATCTTCAGCTGTAAAGAATATAATCAATTTCATTATGGTATTGACCATCCAATGAGGTCCACATGGAAAGTCATCTCCTGTGATGTTGGAAGAAGATGCTTGCTATGACCAGTGCCTTCTCTTGGCAAAACTCTATTAGCCTTTGCCCTGCTTCATTTTGTACTCCAAGGCTAAATTTGCCTGTTTGCCAAGTATCTCTTGACTTCACTTTTGCATCCAGTCGCTTATGATAGAAGGTCTTGTAGGTCCTCATAGAACTATTCAACTTCAGCTTCTTTGGCATTAGTGGTTGGGGCATAGATTTGGATCACTGTGATACTGACTGCTTTCCCTTGGAAATGAATAGAAGTCATTCTGTCATTTCTGAGACTGCATCCAACTACTGCATTTCAGTCTCTCTTGTTGACCATGAGGGCTACTCAATTTCTTCTAAGGAATTCCTGCCCACTATGATATAGTAGCTATAGCAGTTGCTACTATGTAGCTACAATGGTCATTAGTAGCTATAGTGGACTATAATAGCTATAATGTAGTAGTAGTACATTAGTAGTAGCTAATGGTAGCTATAGTAGCTATAATGGTCATCTGAATTAAATCCGCCCATTCCAGTCCATTTTAGTTCACTGATTCCTAAAATGTTGATGTTCACTCTTGCTATCTCTTGTTTGACCACTTCCAATTTACCTTGATTCATGGATCTAACATTTCAGGTTCCTATGCAATATTGTTTTTTACAGCATTAGATATCACTTTCACCACCAGACACATCCACAACTGAGTGTTGTTTCCACTTTGGCTCAGTCCATTCATTCCTTCTGAAGCTGTTTCTCTGTTCTTCTCCCATAGTATATTGGGCACCTATCGATCTGGGCTCATTTTTTAGTGTCATATCTTTTTACCTTTACATACTGTTCATGTTTTCAAGGAAAGAATGCTGAAGTGGTTCGCCATGCCCTTTTCCAGTGGACCACATTTTGTCAGCACTCTCTTCCATGACGCTTCCATTGTGGGTGGCCCTACATGATATGGTTCATAATTTCCTTGAGTTAGACAAGATTGTGACCCATGTGATCAGTTTGCTGGTTTTTGTGATTTTGCTTTTCATTCTGTTTGCTCTCTGATGAATGAGGATGAAGCTTGTGTAAGCTTTCTGGTGGGAGGACTGGCTGCGGGTAAAATTGGAACTTTCTGTGGTTGTTCAGTAAATTCCTAATCCAATTTTCAGCTGATGTGTGGGGCTGTGTTCCCTCCCTGTAGTTTGGCCTGAGGCCAAACTATGGTAGGGATAACTATGGCAATCTCCTTTAAAGGACTTATACCAGGTGGCATAAAAGGACGCAGCTCCCAGGGCTGTTGTGGTCAGTGCCCATGACCCTGTGGCATCCCACTGTCAACCCACACCTCTGACAGAGACTCCCTGACACTCACAGGCAAGTCTAGCTCAGGCTCTTGTGGGGTCATTGCTCCTTTATCCTGAGTCCTGGTGTGTACAACTTTTTTGGTATACCCTCCAAGAGTCTGTTTCCCTGGGTGTTCTCAGTCCTTTTGCTGGATCTCCAGGTTGGGAAATCTGCTGTGTGCCCTAAAACTTTTGCACCAGTGTGAGAACTTTGGTATAATTGTTCTCTAGTCTGTGGATTGTCTGCTTGGTGGCTCTATAGTGAGGCTAATTGTGACCTCCAAGAGGAATAATGCCACATCCCGCACCTCCTAGGTCTACTTCAGCTAGAGCTCCTGTCCCCCAGAGCAGGTCACCACTGACCCTGCCTCTGCAGGGGACACTCAGACACCCAAAGACAGATTTTGCTCAGTCTCTTGTGGTGGTCACTGCTCCTTTCCCTCAGTCCTGGTGTACACAAGGTTGTGTTTACCCCATCTGAGCATCTCTGGCGGGTCTGAGACTTGGTTTTAAACATGATTGCACCCCTCTACTGTATTGTTCGGGCTTCTCTTTGCCCTTGGACATAGAGTATCTTTTTTGGTGGGATCCAGCATTCTCCTATGTTGATAGTTGTTCAGCAGCTAGTTGCAATTTTGGTGCTCTTGCAAGAGAAGATGAGTGCACGTCTTTCTACCTCACCATCTTGACAAATTAGGGTGATTTTAAAGGGACAAAATTTCCATAGATCTTAATTTCTATTGTTGTTAATTATCTTTATAGTTTCGTATTTATTGTTTAACTCTCATGTCCTATATGGCTTCTGATTGCTATGTTACATTATCAAAAAAGTTTAATTGAATTGTTAAAAGGATATTCTAAGTTTGCTTCTGAAGCTCATCATGGTAATCTATCTTTGGATGAAGATCAGATGTCATATGACTTGCAATCAGGCAATTATTCATGCTGGAAAAGACATCACTTAAAAGGCATTCTCCAACCTAGACAGAAGGACCCTTATCAGAGGAGAAATCAGAAACACCCCAGGATATGGATATGACATGCTTATTTACAGTTTTTTATTTGATTTCTTGGGCTTTTTGACATAAATCAAATTATTTTTTATCATAGATACAAATATGCAGAATTTAAAAATTAGTCCAGGGTTCAGAATGGCACAATAGAAGGACATCAAGAGCACCAAAATTGCAACTAGATGCTGACAGGAGGATACTAGAACCCACCAAAAATAGATACCCATGTCTAAAGACAAAGAAGAAGCTTCAGCAAGATGGTGGGAGGGGCAAAATCATGATAAAATCATATCCCATACCAAATGGGTAGGTGACCCACAAACTGGAGAACAATAATGCCAAAGAAGTTCTCCCACTACTGTGAAGATTCTGAACTCCACATCAAGCTTCCCAGACTGGCAATCTGACATAGAGACTGGGAATCCCTAAGGAATCAAAATTTAAAGGCCAATGGGATTTGATTATAGGACTTCCATAAGACTGGGGAAAACAGAGACTCCAATATTGGAGGACACAAAGAAAATCTCACCAAAACCCAGAGGAAAGGAGCAGTGACCCCACAGGACAGTGAACCAAAACTACCTGCTACTGTTGGAGGGCCTCCTGTAGAGACGTGGGTCAGCAGGGACTCACCACAGGGATGGGTGCACTGGCAGCAGCAGCCCGGGAAGGTCCCCCTTGTCATAAGCCCTCTTGGATGTCACCTTTAACCTTACTATAGAGCCTGTGGAGAAGTAAATGGCAACCCACTCCAGTATTCTTTCCTGGAAAATGCCAGGACAGAGGAACCTGGCAGGCTATAGATGAAGAGTTGGACATGAGTGAGTGACTGAGCACAAGAGCCTGTAGACCCCAGGGCTGGGTTGCCTCAAGCCAAAAAAACTACCAGGGAAGAAATGTAACCCCACCCATAAGCAGAACATTGGGTTAAATCTTTACTGATCAAGGTCCTGCCCACCAGAGCAAGACCACATTTTTTCCATTGCCAGTCACTTCCATCAAGAAGCTTACACAAGCCCTTTAGCCTCCATTAGAGGGAATATAGAAGGAGCAGGAAGAAACATAGTCCCACCTCAGCTCAAAGAAAAGCCATATTACAGAAACTTAATCATGATGACAAAGCAGAAATTTATGTACTAAATGAAGGGACAAGATACAATCCTAGAAAAACAACTAAATGCAGTGGAGATAGGCAACCTTCCAGTTAAAGAATTCAGAATAATGATGGTGAGGCTAATCCAGGATCTCAGGGAAAGAATGGAGGCAAAGATTGAGGAGGTGGAAGAAATGTTTACCAACGACCTACAAGAACTAAAGAACAAACAGGGGTGAATAATATACTGGAAGGAATCAGTAGGAGAATAATTGAGGCAGAAGAGCAGATAAATGGCCCAGAGGACAGAATGCTGGAAATCACTGCCACAGAACAGAATATAGAGAAAGAATGAAAAGAAACGAAGACAACATAAGAGACCCCTGGGACAACATTAAACACAGCAACATTTGCATTATTAAGGTCCCAGAAGAAGAAGAGAGAAAGGAACTGAGAAAATATTTGAAGAGATAATAGCTGAAAACTTCCCTAACATGGGAAAGGAAATTGCCAACCAAGTCCAGGAAACATAGAGAGCCGCAGGCAGGATAAATCCAAGGAGGGCCACACCAAGACACATGTAAGCAAACTGACAAAAATTAGACAAACACAAAACATTAAGAGCAACAAGGGAAAAGCAACAAACATAGAAGGGAACTCCCATCAGGCTATCAGTTGATTTTGCAACAGAAAGTCTACAAGCCAGAAGGGATTGGCATGATATATTTAACATGATGAAAGGGAAGAACCTACCACAAAGAATACTATACCCAGCAAGATTCTCATTTAGATTTCATGGAGAAATCAAAAGCTTTGCAGATAAGCAGAACTTAACAGAATTCAGCACCACCAAACCAGCTTTACAACAAATGCTGAGGGAACTTCTCTAAGTAGGAAACACAAGAGAAGGAAAAGACCTACAGAAATAAACCCCAAACAATTAAGAAAATGGCAATATGATCATGTATATTGATGATTACATTATATAAATGAATTAAATGCACCAACCAAAAGATATAGACCGACTGGGCAAATAAAAACATGTTCATGTGTGCACTCCCACTTCTGTCACTCTCATTGAATTTCCAAATTGCATGTAATTATTTTATATTTTAAAGCTAATCATGTTCAAATTATGGCTTGCAATTGTAATTATATTCTATTTTTTGTCTGGCTATTGGTTGTGAAAACGGATAAATATCTTTCAATCGTGATTATGTAACTTAACAACTATGATTATTCACTTAACACCATTGCATCATGATTGGTCAACAGAAAAATAATACAACTCTATGTCATCAAAACTACAATCTAATAGAAAAACTTGTAATCACTTTTAAGATTTTAAATAGCTCAGCTGGAACTCCGTCACCTCTACTAGCCTTGTTTGTAGCAATTCTTCCTAAGTCCCACTTGACTTCACACTCCAGGATGTCAGGCTCTAGGTGAGTGACCGCATCATCATAATTATCTGGGTCATTAAGATACTTTTTGTATAGTCCTTCTATATATTCTTACCATGTCTTTTTAATATCTTCTGCTTCTGTTAAGTTCTTACGTTTTCTGTCCTTTATCATGGCCTTCCTTGCATGAAATTTTCCCTTGATATCTCATTTTCTTGAAGTGATCTCTTGTGTTTCCCATTCTATATTTTTCCTCTACTTCTTTGCACTGCTCATGTAAGAAGGCCTTCTTATCTCTACTTATTATTCTCTGAAGTTGTATTCAGTTGGGTGTATCTTTGCCTTTTTTTTTTTTGTTTTCCCCTTCCTTTTTGCTTCACATCTTTCCTCAGCTATGTGTAAGGCCTCTTCAGACAAAAACTTTGCTTTCTTGCATTTCTTTGTCTCTCTCTCTCTCTCTCTCTTTGGATGATTTTGGTTACTGACAGGGCTTCCCTGGTGGTTCCTGACTCCTGCACAGTGTTATGAACCTGTGTCCATAGTTCTTCAGGCACTCTCTCTACCAGATCTAATCCTTTGAATCTATTGATCACCTCTACTGTATTATCATAAGTGTTTTGATTTAGTTCATACCTGAATGGCCTAGTTGTTTTTCCTACTTTCTTAATTTAAGCCTGGATTTTGCAATAAGAAGCTGATGATCTGAGCCATGGTCAACTCCATGTCCTGTTTTTGCTGACTGCATAGAGTTCCATCTTTGGCTGCAAATAATTCACACACCTTGCCATTTTGATCAGACTCACACCACAACTGGGAGAAATGATCAAAATGTGAGGCATCAGCATCAACCTCAGCAATGCTTTGTAGCTTTGTTTATCTTTGATATGATGTCCATAGGGCATGGTATTTTTGCTTAATCCCTATGACATTCACAGATTATGTTCCAGGTTCATAATGTTTGTTTCCTTTTGTTCCTTGTCTGACATTCCAGTCTTAAGGATGTAACTTGGTCAGTAGTTATCACTTGTGAACATGCATTTAAACTTTTTGAGACAATACAACAGATCAGGGGGATTATTACAATTATAATATGTGGATAATCCTTAATTTTTCAGTGTACATACTTTGGAGTATATAGTGCTCAAGACCAAAATCAATCAAGAAAGACCTCATTGTGGGAGCAACACTTAATTCCTGCTGAATGATCTTATGTAAAGGAGTTTCAACATTCCCAAAAGAGTCAATCAGGTACAGGTGGTATTGGCTATAACATATACACCTTGACTAAATAAAAGATAATCAAAGACTATCCTATTATCATGAACAGCCATTGTCAGAGTGCAAAGATTTTTCTGGGCAACTAATATCTTAGCAGGGAAATCTGTAATATATTCAATTGTTAAGGAGAGATTTCTGATAATAAGCTTATTTATATTTAGTCTTAATCAAGGAAGTAGGGCCCTGACAAAGGAAACAAGCCCTGAATCATGAGAAGCCCCTGTGTAGGTCCTTTCTGGAACAGTTAGGGCACAGTTAGGTAATCTAAGAGGAATTGCCATTATGCACAAGACATCTAGCCATTTGTGGGCCCAAAGAGGATGACATATTCCATAGACAAAGGCAAATCCTTTCAGGGCACATTTACCCCTTCAGGCCAGGAGTCAGGAATTTAGAGCATGTGGGAAGAGAATCTTCTAGCCTGCAGTAAAGAGTCATCCTAAGTTGTTGAAGTTACTCCCATCCCTCTCCTCCCACTTTAGCAGTGATTTGGGATACCTTTCTAGGCTAATGCCAGAGTAAAAGAAAGAAAATAAGAAGAAAATGTTTCACATTTGGTTAAAGTGTGAAATCTTGATCTTATGTCTTAAATGGAAGCAGTCTACCTCGATGTCAGCTATTTATTTCCACATCAATTTGATTCAGAGGCTCCAACATTTGTTCAGAATGAGTTTTGTTAGGTGGATTCTTCCTTGGCTGTGACATGTGTCCTCCAGGCTCAATATCTTCCACCTTTTGTCAGTGTCAGTGTTTAAGAACACTTTACAAGATCCCTCCCAATTGAGCTCAAGTGCTGCATTTGTTCTTAACAATTCAAATAAGAAGGAAAGGAGAAAATGGAAAATGTTAGTTTGGTGAGTTGTAGCTAAATATTTGTGGAAATTAGAAGAATTCAGGACCCAGACCAGTTTATAGTTATATGTGCATGCTAAGTTGCTTCAGTTGTGTCCAACTCATCCAACTCTTTGTGATCCTGTGGACTTGTAGCCTTCCAGGATCTTTTGTCCATAAGATTCTCCAGGCAAGAATACTGGAGTGGGTTGCCATTCCCTCCTCCAGGGGACATTCCCAACCCAGGGGTTGAACCCACGTCTCTTATGTCTCCTGCATTGGCAGGGAGGTTCTTTACCATTATTGCCACCTGGGAAGCCCTTATAGGTATAAGTATACCTAAAATGAAATTTACGAGACCAGAATCTAATATTGAAAAATTTCAAATATTTATTTTTCTCTACAATTACCCCCCTTTTTTACCAAAGAAAAATCACAATAAAATTGATTTGTTTTGTATTAAACTTGACCTGATTCCTTATAAAAATGCAACAAGAACAGTGATTGACTATATAAGCTCATTTCTAAAATTGCTTTGTTGAAACTTAAAGTTTCAGACTTTCCCTTCAATCCCATTTCATT
>NW_011494840.1:3645411-3668097 GCF_000754665.1 Bison bison bison | reverse complement strand
CAATCCCATTTCATTCTTTTTTTTTTTTTTTTTTCAGTCAATGCCTTGGTAATGTACCTCATGTTTACAAATGTGTTTTGTTACAAGATGGATGAAAATAAAAATGCTACCTAAGGGTTACCAGATTTTAGAGGGACCAGGTAGGGAGAAAAATTAAATGTTTTAACTTTGTTCACAATGGCATATTGAGAGAGTCAATTCCTAGGCAGGTTGATAAGAAGTCCCAGGGTCCTCAAGGAGAGAGGGGTCTGGAATTCCCAAGGAGGAGAAAGGGGTCTGGGGCTCTCGAAGTGGAAATAGGGGTCTGGAATTCTCAAGGAGGAGGAAAGGACAAACTTGTTTGTGTCTACATTCCTTCAGTTCAGTTCAGTTTAGTCGCTCAGTCATGTCTGACTCTTTGCAACCCCATGAATTGCAGCATGCCAGGCCTTCCTGTCCATCATCAACTCCTGGAGTTCACTCAAACTCACATCCATCAAGTCAGTGATGCCATCCAGCCATCTCATCCTCTGTCATCCCATTCTCCTCCTGCTCCAATCCCTTCCAGCATCAGAGTCTTTTCCAATGAGTCAACTCTTCACATGAGGTGGCCAAGTACTGGAGTTTCAGCTTCAGCATCATTCCTTTCAAAGAACACCCAGGACAGATCTCCTTTAGAATGGACTGGTTGGATCTCCTGGTAGTCCTTAGTCTTAGTCAATTACACAACTCAGCTTAAACTCTGTACTAGGGATTATACAACAACAATGTATCCTGCTTGAGGACAGTTTCTCCTTCCTGAAAACCTTCTGGCTAATTCTGTTATCTTAAAATGTAAATTATGGGAGTGGGTCTAGTAAGATCTTTACAACCTCCAGATATTTTTTTTTGATTCATTGTAATAACTAATTAAAAGGTATATAACTCCATTGCTAACACTAGCAAGGGGACACTCTTTCTTCCCCTTTCTGATGTCTATGTCAGAAGTTTTCTCTATCTCCTTTATACTTTAATAAAATTACACAAAAGCTCTGAGCAATCAAGCCTTGTCTCTGGCTCCAGATTGAATTCTTCTCCTCTGGAGGATAAGAATCCTGGCATCTTTCGTGGTTCAGCAACAACCTTTCAATATTTTACAAAATTTGAGAGATTAAGAGAAAAAGTTATTTAAGTATGGAAAAAAATCATTAAAGAGCCAGCAATATTTTAAACATAAAGTCATAAAAATATCTTCATCAGTTGACTCAGTCTCATGTATTAATTTTTGTTTTGCTTGAAACAGGTTTTTCTATTACTTCTCTTAACCTTGCCCAGTGACTGAGTAAAGTAAGAACAGTGAAAATCCCAAGAAATGTGCAAGGTTCTGTTAAGGTTTATATAATTTGCCCAATAAAGTGTGTGCCTTAACCACCAGGGATTGTGGAATGTATACCCCACATGGGAAACATATTTTCTAACAGTTTCTTTCCACTGTGAGTGTGTCAGCATTGTGAGAAGGGAAGGTTTAAAATAATTTAGAAAACACAATAACAATAATGTACTGAAAACCATACTAAATGGTAGTTCAGTGAATCCAGATGGAGTTATTCAAGGATCAGAGGGAGGCCGTCTGAAGAACAAAACAGAAAAACAAAAGTAGTTTCTTAAATGTACTGTGATGGGTGAAGAATATTGAAAAAAAAAAAAAAAAAACCCTGAAAAATGGACTCTGCTATGGAGTCAGGAAGATCTCAGAAGCCGTCTTGTTTCCCATCTAAATTTTTCTGATTCATAAGCAGACTGTTGCCATGTAACAAGAACAGCAGGATGACAAAAGTCTGGCAAAAAGGGTCATGTTTGCAGAAGCAGAATGGGTTTTATATACATGTGCCACAGTCCTTGCGGATTTGGTTGATGCTGTCTTTGCTTGAAAGTCAGCTAGAACTTTGACCTGATGCTCAAGTTCAGCCTTAGTATCACAATTTTGACAAAACCAATTTCAGAAATTAAAAGAATAGCAATAAGAAAATAATTTACTTCTTGATATTTTAAAACTGTGGTCTCAGAGGACATTGTAGAACATTTTAAGATAATTAGAATTAAGAATGATAACATTGTTTTTGAACTCAAGTTCAGTTACCCTCCACTCAAAAGCCAGTATTCCAGAGGCAAACGTTGGTGAAAGGTAAGCTCTTTTAATCAGAAATCTGGCCATTGGGGAAGAAGTTGGGCTCATATTCTCAAAAACCAACACGAGATTGTGCTCACCCATAAATATTTAGAAGGAAAAAGGTGAAGTAATCTCAGGTAACCATTGAAGCAGAAGGTTAGGTTCTGCATCACTTTTCATCATGCACAGGCTGGCTGACTCCTCGTGAGCTTTCTTCAGACATCATCTTGCCCACAAGGTCTGCCTAGAGGATTGCTAAGGAGACTTCCAGTGGGTAGAGAGCCACTCGTTCTTTAGCTATTAATTCTTCATTTTGACTTCTTTTAATCTAGGGGAAAAATCAACAGTTTAGACAATGTATTGTGTGCATTTAGTAGAACAAAAATCAGGAGATAAGTAAAAAGGTTACCTAGAGATCTTGTTTATAATTAAGGTGTAAGGTGAACAGAAATAGAGAAACAGGAAAGGGCCAAAATAGTTGCTTACAGAATTATAATGGGACATCTCAGATTTTTAAGAATTTCACAATTTGTAGGGTATTCACATTAATAACATATATCTATTCAAATATAATCAAAGGTTTAGAATCACTTATGTGACAATGCAAGTAAGCCTTAATTAGTTTAATGGTTCTCTTCTTTTAAAGAGGAGAGAACATATACTTTGAAATGTTCCAGGCTACCTCTGGAATATTCCAAACTTACATTGTAGTCAAAATAATTTATTCAGAATTTGCTTTTGGAAATTTTGTCAAAAATATTTTTTTCAAGTTTTAAAACTCTTAAAACACCACTGAATTATAGATCATTATGATATTTAATACTTCATTATCTACTAGAAAAACTTAGCTCTTTTAATATTAAGCAGATTTGTTCTACTTAATCAAAGACTTGAGTAAGACAACATAAAATAGAATAAAAATAGCTTTCATAGAAACAGAATCTTTGTTTTCTAAACAGATCAGTTAAAAAGTAAAGAAAAGCCTTCTTATAATTCCTTATTATAAAGAACAGACCACAAAAATTTGTCCTTTTAGAATATGAAAGGAAATTAGATTCTAGTTTTACCTAAGTACGTTATTGATATTAAAGATTAATTTTTAAAACCCTTAAATAGAAATTCCATTTCAGCAAGCTTGATTATGCAAGGCAAAATTTTCTCTGTGTCTTTTTCTTTTCATATGTATTTAATTTGTCTTTCATTTTCTTCCTTCTATTTCTTAGTAATAAGAAGTTCTAGTTTATCTAAAATCAATCTCATTTAACAATAATACACCTTCATTTCTCAAACTTTTCTTAGCCAAAACACATTCTATTTTTCTTCACTTATATATATTAGAATTTTTATCCTTAGAAAGCTTAAGTTTTAATGAAAAGATAAGAAATAATGAACGGTTCTTTACATTAGTATTCTTTAGATTGGAAATAATGTAAATATTTTTTATAATTTCCAGAAATGTACTTTTTCATGAATAATTTCTCAGACAGTACAAAATATGTTTTCTATTAGATCCAAGTATCTGTTTCCCCTGTAATAGAAAATCAAGAGTAGAAAAGCCTATGTTCTGTAATTAATAGTTCACTATTTTATCTTTTCCTATTTGGAATGATGTAGATGTCAAAGAAAGAATGTCACTCACCATCCAGCTGTACAGGGATTAGGTAATTAACCACTGGAGTTACTGACCTTCAACAGCCCCAGAAAAGATTTCAGGGTGGAGATCAGGAATGAGGCACAGTGTGCTTGAGGAAAAATCAGCAGAACATATTTCAGATAGTATTAAATAATTTCAGAAGAGATTTTTATGAGCTCAAACTTTTGCATCTTCTCATACCTAAAACAGCACTAAAATTATTAACACAGACATTTGTTTCTTGTGACTACCAACAACCTTCTATCAAGATGTATGTTTTATTTCAGGTACCCCCTTCACCAAAATCACATATATACTGTCCTCTTCCTCTGCTTCTTTGGCGTGGTTCCTCAATGCTATACGAGAGGTTGTCTCCTGATCAACAATCCTCAGTAAGACCCAAATAAAAATTAACTCATAGCTCTTAAAGTTGGCACATTTTCTGTTTGTTTGTTTTTTGTTCAGTTTGAAAGATATATAATAAATTTATTTCATTGAATTGAATTAAGCATGACTCTAAAGTCAATTTCTTTTCCATGGGTATGGTCTTGATCCCTGTCTCCTGTACAGTATCATGAACCTCAGTCCATAGTTCATCAGGCACTCTTATCTATCAGATCTAGTCCCTTAAATCTATTTCTCACTTCCACTGTATAATCATAAGGGATTTGATTTAGGTCATACCTGAATGGTCTATTGGTTTCCCCTACTTTCTTCACTTTAAGTCTGAATTTGACAGTAATAAGTCCATGATCTGAGCCACAGTCAGCTTCCGGTCTGCTCCAGCTCCAGCTGGAGTGGCAGCTGGGCAGCGCTGGAGCGACTTTGAGGAGATACCCCATGTTCAAGAGCAAAGGATTTGATCCAGGTCATTCCTGAATGGTCTAGTGGTTTTCTCTACTTTCTTCAATTTAAGTCTGAATTTGGCAATAAGTAGTTCATGATCTGAGCCACAGCCAGCTCCTGGTCTTGTTTTTTTTTGTTTGTTTTTTTTTTTACTGTATAGAGCTTCTCCATCTTTGGCTGCAAAGAATATAATCAGTCCGATTTCATTGTTGACCATCTGGTGATGTCCATGTGTAGAGTCTTCTCTTGTGTTGGAAGAGAGTGTTTGCTATGACCAGTGCGTTTTCTTGGCAACACTCTATTAGTCTTTGTCCTGCTTCATTCCATATTCCAAGGCCAGATTTGCCTGTTACTCCAGTACTTTGGCCACCTCATGCGAAAAGTTGACTCATTGGAAAAGACTCTGATGCTGGGAGGGATTAGGGGCAGGAGAAGAAGGGGACAACAGAGGATGAGATGGCTGGATGGGATCACTGACTCGATGGACGTGAGTCTGAGTGAACTCCAGGAGTTGGTGATGGACAGGGAGGCCTGGCGTGCTGTGATTCATGGAGTCGCAAAGAGTCGGACACAACTGAGTGACTGAACTGAACTGAACTGAAAGTCAATTTACCAAAATGATTTGGAAGCTGTTTTTAAGAACATGTACTATTAAATATAATTTTTGATAAATTTTTCTATCTATAAGCTCTTATCCTACTAATATCTGTCTAAATTATTTGCTCCCAATAATTGTTTAGATTACCCAAAAAATCTTTATGAGAAAGACAAAATCATCCTACCCTCCATTCTAAGTTATTTTTGCTGACAAATTTTCTAACAGAGATAACTTGAACTTATTATTTATAATAAAAGTTGTTTATTTGTATTACATTCAGTATTGATAATGTTAAAAATTAATGACAAATTTTCTAACAGGGATAACTTGAACTTATTATTTATAATAAAATTTGTTTATTTGTATTACATTCAGTATTGATAACATTAAAAATTAAACCAACAAATTTAACTTTTTAAAATATTTATTTATTAGGCTAATTTGGGTTTCAGTTACAGCAAGCAGTATCTTTGTTGCATCACGTGGAACCTTTTTCACACTGGTGCGTGGACTCTCCAGTTGTGGTGTACAGGATTAGTTGTCCCTAGGTGTGAGGGGTATTAGTTCCTTGACCAAGGATCAAATCTTCATCCCCTGCATTGTGAGGTGGATTCTTAACCACTGGACAACCAGGGAAGTCCATACAAACTTCTGTTTACTGAAAATCATCTCAAATCACATGAATTTCAAAAGCATTTTGATTAGTTTCTGTTGATGCTCCATTCTCACAAGAACTTGCCTTCAAACCAACTAGATAGAGCTCTTCTTAAATTAATTTCAGCAATATCAGCCAGAGGTAAGAAAATATAACTTACATTACACACACACACAACATACAAACTGATGTAAATAGATACTTGGGTCTTTGGAAAAAATTTGTAAGATTTCTCACTGGCCCAGTTTTCAAATACCTCCTTTTTATTTTTTCCTGTCTGATGAGAACCTTCACCCTGAAGTTTGCTTTCCAAAGAATGACTCTTAGGTCTTAGAAAAGATGGGGGTAGAAAATGTAATATACACAAAGGAACAGATTAAATGCAGGGCAATTCAGTTTCCTATGTCCTAATCTTTTCAAACATTTTGAGAGGAAAAGTTGAGAGCCTGACCAAAACAAAACAAAAAGCAGATGAACTGTGAACTTCTAGAGCCACATCTTTGGCTCTGCATAGATTTACAACAAAAATGCAGTTGATTCCAGCTCCCTAAAAAAACTGGGTTGTAACTTTGGTTTTAAGTACCTTTTATCTAATTAACTTTTTACTAGAGATATTAAATCAATCTTTTAATTAAGTTATTTTGGAGTGAGAGATGCAGGAAGTATGATTTTTTGTTTGTTTGTTTTGCTTTGTTTTTCTGAACAGTTGGTGTAAAGCAGCAGAGTGGTGCTCCAGGAACCTTGTGCTAAGCCTGAAGTTACTTACCATCCTCTACCTGGGTTGGGGCTTTAATTCCCTCAGAAGAACTCAGATATGTCATGTATATATCGCTCAAGGAGATTTCAAGGAGAAACTGAAATCTTACTTTTCCTAGAGTTTCTTCTTTGTTGAACTATTTCTGGAAGTTCCTTCTTTGTTTCTGCATTTCTTGTCTTCCCTAAATAGTAACTGCTAGAATCTGTCCTTTGGAACTCAGGGAAGTTCTGGAAGTCTGAAATCTTTTTCATACAAAGAAATAAGGGACACAGAAAGGCTATTGTACCCAGGATGGAACTGCAGGATCTTAATAGGCTTCACCAGAAGCCATCATAAACTGGGGGATGCAGACTGGACCTAAGGGAGGGATTCTGATATGGAATTCAGGACTGAATGAAGGGCTAGGTATTCTGGTTATGGATGGAACTACTTGCTAGCTCCAAGTTGACCTGCTAAGCCCTGAACTAGGGGGGTTAAGTTGATGGGAGCTAAAATGCAAAAAAAAAAAAAAGAGAGAGAGAGAGAAAGAGAGAGTGAAAACAATGCAGAGGAATTTACCAAGGGCTGTTTGAAACAGTGGGAAAGACAAGGAACTCAAAATAGGCTTTACTGGTACAACATCTGTGTTTTTCATTGTCCCAAAGGCCATCAGAAGTTTGCATTGGTCCAACATGGGGCAAGTGATTTTTTATTCAAGCAGTTTGGATATTTTACCCCAGTCATACAAACCTAATAATTGTTTATTTTCATTGTTGCTAATTAGCTAAGCTGAGGCCACAAATTTTTAATTTTCACAGAGTTAAACATCAGGAAAATCTTTTGGGGAAGTTTTTTCAGAAAGGGTAAGGGAAAGGTAAATATTTTGTAAATATATACTCATACCTTTCTTGAATATAGATTTTAGTAACTTGGTATTATTAAGCTGGTATTTTATATTATATAATTTTTTATCCATTGTTGACTGCAAAAATAATGTACAACCTAAAAGTTGAAAATTGTGTTTTATTTTCTGAACAAACCTGAGGGCTTAAACCCAGGATGCAGCTTCTCAGATACATCTGAAGCACTGCTCTAAAGATGTAAGGGAGGAGCCAGGATGTACAGGAGATTTCACAAGAAAAACCAGGTAGTTGGAACATCAAAAGATTTTGTTAAAGAAAATCAGATATCTCAAGAAAATCAGATATTCTCTTAAGGAATTTAACATTTATCTATATAAGGGGAGTTTCAGGAGTCTGGTCTTATTGAAATCATTCCTATGATCTGCACCTCAGCTATCTGGGGGCCAGTATCCTGTGCTTTCCTATCCATAGTCCCCTCAGGGTGCACCATCAGAGGTTGTTACAGCAGTTGAGTAGAATGTTGCTACCGTTATTTGAGCTTCCCTATATGTTGCAACTAGTGATAGACAGACTTAAAAAGCAGAAGTTGAGTTTGGCTTAGTTGACCATGTAAAAAAATGGATATTTGATGGTTGCCACTCTGAATTATTCTGACATTTGAACTGTTTGTTCAAGTCAAAATTATTTTCAAGCAGATGCAAAAATTTGTATTTACCTGATAAATGAGATCTTCTTTTTCTCTTGTCTCTCATTAATTATCCTTTAGCATATGTCTTTGAAAAGTGAAAGTGAAAGTTGCTCAGTTGTGTCCAACTCTTTGCAATCCCATGGACTATACAATCCATGGAATTCTCCATGCCAGAATATTGACTCTCAATTCTCCTAATCAGAGAGTTGGCAAGAGAAAGAAATCAGTGGACCTATTATTATATGAGAGTACTGTATACCTGTGATGGATTCATTTTGATGTTTGGCAGAACTAATACAATTGTGTGGAGTTTGAAAATAAAATAAAATTTAAAAAAATACATATGAGAGTACTAAAGGCTACCTCGTTTGTTTTTTATGGGGACATTCCTATCTATGTTTTGTAATTGAGACTGTGCAAACTTGCCATGAGAAAAAAAAAACAAAACAAAAACTTTTACTGAAAGGTCTTATGTCATAAAGAAACTGGCTTCAGTAAAGATTTTTGTTTTTATAGAACTTCACTAATATATTCTAAGGTCTATGGGGGGAAAGATATTCTTTTTTTTTTTAATATTATTTGGACTTGTGTATCCTTGATGCTGAAAAAGTGGCCCTGTGCACTGGTGCTGAACTGAATCTCAGAAACAGAGTTTTGGGTGAAGTATGAAAAAACAACTTTACTGCTTTACCAGGCAAAGGGGGACACAGTAGACGCATGCCCTCAAAAACTATGTCCCAAACTGGGAGGGGTTGTTAAGAAGTTTTATAGCAATGGTTCAAAGGTAGGGTAACTGATAATAATCAGTGTGTACTGGGTGTGCATTCCTTTATTCTGGTCTCAGGTAGTCTCCTGATGAATTCATATGGTTCTCAAGGTTACCAAATTGAATGAAGAATGCTTCATCAAGCAGTTAACATCTTTCATTTGTTGGGGTTTTAATTCCACAGAAAAGCTCAAAGATACTGTTGTGTGTATCCCTTGAGACAAAATCAGGATCCTGTTCCAAGGCCACAGTATTATTTCTTGGCTGTTCTTCCCCTCCCTTTCCTGATTAGCAACTTGTTTGAACTTGCCATTTGGGATTCAGGTAAAGTCTTGGAAGTTAAAGTCTATTTCCAGCCAGCAAGAAACAGCGGACACAAAAAGGCTTCTCTGTGTGAGCCCCACAGGGTCCTGCTTGGTTTCATCACCAAGCAGGTATATTTTTCAGTTGTATACACTGAGTAGAAGATGCTCAATAAATATATGTGATTGAATATGTATATTTTTGAGTATATCTTATATTCATGCATATACATATTGTGAATATGCGTATTTTAAAAATATATTTTTAAATTTGAACACTGCTTCAGAATTAGATTCATATTTTATTGTCTTTATTTGAACCCTTCTATGAATCATGTAATTTTTAGGTACAGTCACTTACATTACTCTTTAGGTCTCCCAGATATACCATGAGAGGGAAGAAGACATTTCCTTACATCTTTCTTTGTACTTCTGGTGTTCTACAAATAAATTATTATGAGATTGATTAATAGGAGAAAATCAAATAAAATTTTAATAATACATGTAAATGGGAGCGATCAAGGGAAATTGAAGAACTCACCAAAATAACTAAAGTTCTCCCATTAAATACCATCTTTAATAAAGACAAAAGAAGATGTTGGGTATGAAGAGAGTCAGTTTTGAGCAGTGACCAGGAAAAGCACAATAAAGAAGGATGAAGTTGTTACAAAGATTCCTCATTGCTTTTTCCACTGATAAAAGGAGTTTTTCTCATCCTTTACTTCCTGATATGGGATTCCCTGATAGCTCAATTGGTAAAGAATCTGCCTGCAATGGGGGAGACCTTGGTTCAATTCCTGGGTTGGGAAGATCTGCTGGAGAAGGGATAGGGTACCCACTCCAGTATTCTTGGTCTTCCCTTGTGACTCATCTGATAAAGACTCTGCCTGCAACGGGGGAGACCTGGGATCAATCCTTGGGTTGGGAGGATCCCCTGGAGAAGGGAAAGGCTACCCACTCCAGTATTCTGGCCTGGAGAATTCCATGGACTCTAATATCCATGGGTTGCAAAATGTTGGAGATGACTGAGTGACTTTCCCTTTCATACCTGGTATAGAGAGAAACACTTCCAAATAGAGATTTCCCTTATAAATGCAAATATTTCTTACAAAAAAGATAACTCCTATGTGGTATTCACAATTTGCTGTTAGAAAATTAATTAGTTTAAAATAATTAAAATGCCAGAGATATATTTGAGGGTGGCAATTTTGCTCCCCTTCAAATGTGAGGAAGTATAGTTTTCAAGTTAAGATTAAAAATATGAAGCACAACTATACTATGTGATGAACTCAAGTAACCATAGTCAGGATACAAACACAGGTTTTTTAAATCGGTTGTTCATAGTCAAAACTTTAGTTCATTCAGTTCAGTTCAGTCATTCAGTTGGATTATTTGTGACACCATGAACTACAGCATGCCAGGCTCCCCGGTCCATCACCAACTCCTGAAGCTTATTCACACTCATGTCCATCAAGTTGGTGATGCCATCCAACCATCTCATCCTTTGTCATCCCCTTCTCCTCCTGCCTTCAATCTTTCCCACCATCGGGGGCTTTTCCAAAGAGTCAGTTCTTTGCATCAGCTCGCCAAAATATGTGAGTTTCAGCTTCAGCATCAGTCCTTCCAATGAATATTCAGGACTGATTTCCTTTAGGATTGACTGGTTGGATTTCCTTGTAGTCCAAGGGACTCTCAAGAGTGTTCTCCAACACCACAGTTCCAAAGCATCAGTTCTTTGGCACTAAGTTTTCTTTATAGTCCAACTCTCACATCCGTATATGACTACTGGAGAAACCATAGCTTTGACTATATGGACTAGACTTGGAAAAGTAATGTCTCTGCTTTTTAATACACTGTCTAGGTTGGTCATAGATTTTCTTCCAAGGAACAAGCGTCTTTTAATTTCATGGCTACAGTCAACATCTGCAGTGATTTTGGATCCTTCCAAAATAAAGTTTCTCACTGTTTCCAATGCTTCCCTGTCTACTTGCCATGAAGTGATGGGACCAGATGCCATGATCTTCGTTTTCTGAATGTTGAGTTTTAAGCCAGCTTTTTCACTCTCCTCTTTCACTTTCATCAAGAGGCTTCTTAGTTCCTCTTCACTTTCTGCCATAAGGGTGGTGTCATCTGCATATCTGAGGTTGTTTATATTTCTCCCACAATCTTGATTCCAGCTTGTGATTCATCCAGCCTGGCATTTTGCATGATGTACTCTGCATATAAGTTAAATAAGCAGGGTGACAATATACAGGCTTGACGTACTCCTTTCCCCATTTGGAACGAGTCTGCTGTTCCATGTCCGGTTCTAATCGTTTCTTCTTGACCTGCATACAGACCTCTCAAGAGGCAGGTCAGGTGGTCTGATATTCCCATCTCTTGAAGACTTTTCCACAGTTTGTTGTGATCTACACAGTCAAAGGCTTTGGTGTAGTCTATAAAGCAGAAACAGATGTTTTTTTCTGGAATTATCTTGCTTTTTCGATGATCCAACAGATGTTGGCAATTTGATCTCTGGTTCCTCTGCCTTTACTATATCCAGCTTAAACATCTGGAATTTCATGATTCACATACTGTTGAAGCTTTACTTGGAGAATTTTGAGCATTACTTTGCTAGTGTTTGAGATGAGTGCTATTTTGTGGTAGTTTGAGCATTCTTTGGCATTGCCTTTCTTTGGGATAGGAATGAAAAGTGACCTTTTCCAGTCCTGTGGTCACTGCTGAGTTTTCCAATTTGCTGCCATACTGAGTGCATCACTTAAACACCATCATGTTTTAGGATTTGAAATAGCTCAAATGGAATTCTATCACCTCCACTAGATTTGTTCATAGGGATGCTTTTTATTTTAAAATTATTAAAATGACAGAGATATACTTGAGGGTGGCAAATTTGCTCCCATTCAAATATGAGGAATTATAGTTTTCAATTTAGTATTAAAAATACAAAGCACAACTATATTATGTCATTACCTCAATCAAACCTTAGCATGTTTTAAAGGAAGATAACTAGAACAGGGAAGGATCATTATTTTACTTATTTCTATTGTGGAATGGGGGAAAAACAAAAACAAAAAACAGAACATAAAAGCTGAGAATTTCGTACTATTTGACAGACTTTCTGCGGACTTAAGCTCAGAAGACAGCCTCTCATTTAGTTTTGAGGAACTGTTCTGAAGTGATATGAAAGGGGCCAAGATATACAGGAATTTTTGCAACATGGACCAGGTAGTCTGCACATCAAGTTATTACTGTTAATATTACAGAACTGGTTCTTGTGTGTCACACAATGAGACCAAACAAACCAAAACAGAGTTTGGAGTGGAAAGAAATTTGTTGTTTGGCCAAGCAAGGAGAACAGATGCTCTTTCTCAAAATTTCCAAACTCCCAGATGGTTTTCAGGGAGAAGTTTTGAAAAGTAAATTTTGAGATGAGGGTTGCAGACTGTAGTACTTCTGATTAGTTGGTGGTGTGATAACAGGGTGATGCTCCAGGAATCTTGTGCTCAGCCTGAAGTTACCATCTTTTACTCTGACAGGGGCCTTAATTCCTGAAGAAGAATTTGATGATATTGTTATGTATATTCCTTGAGGAGTAACCAAGATCCTGCCCCAAGGCTGCAGTATTGTTTCTTGACTGCTCCTCCCTTGTTTCTACATATCCTCCTTTCCCTTATTAGCAGCTGTTTGAACTTGTCCTTTGTAACTAAGGTCTTCCCTGATGGCTCGGATAGTAAAGCATCTGCCTGCAATGCGGAAGACCTGTGTTCGATCCCTAGGTCAGGAAGATCCCCTGGAGAAGGAAATAGCAACACCCTCCAGTACTCTTGCCTGGAAAATTGCATGGATGGAGGAGCCTGGTGGGCTACAGTCCATGGGGTCGCAAAGAGTCGGCCATGCCTGAGCTACTTCACTTCACTTTGTAACTAGGGAAGAGCTTGTGTTGTGGTCTGGGTGCGGGTTGGAAAATAATTTTCAGACATGAGACAGAAAGAGAGGGAAATATAGTTTATTAGAATGAGAGACGCTGTTAGAACAGGAGGCCAGCTCAAGGGAGAACCAGTGCTGAACAGGGGTCCTTAGTCCACTTTTATACCTAGGGTACAAGGAATGGGATCGGGGGTCTTGTGGGTCATTTTCTGATTGGATGAGGCACGTATACTGGGTGGGGGAAGAGTAAGGCAAATACCTTCTCCCAGTGGGGTAGGAGGGGAGACAGGTTATACTGCTCAGGAGGACCTGAAATCCATTAATAGTTACAATGTGGGGGCAGGAAAGACGATAAGGGTCTGGTTTTTCCATTCCTGCATTCCAAGACCCTCCTTGGTTTTATCTGCTCTTTTGTCCTTGGGTCATCTTGGAGGCTGAATGAAGCCTACTTCCCACAAACAAGAAAATGGGGGACACAGAAATGCTTTTGTTTCCAAGAGGGCCCCCACAAGACACCCCCCCACCCCTTGCTCAGTTTCATTAATTAAAGAAAAACAGACACCTCAAGTTATGGAATTTTGTGCTTCTGTATCTAATACAGGAAAATGCAAGGGTCTGGGTTACTTTGTTGCAGAAACCAGTAATCGAGAAACTAAGCATCTCACTCAGAGCTGGAGAATTCAGGTTTCTTTATGCTGGCCAGCCCAGAGGACTTAGCACTCCAAGCTCTGAGCCTTGAACAAAGGGGCTGCAAAGTTTTTATAGGTAGTGCATGACATCAGATTATAGTGGGCAATGCTGACTATTAATAGGCTAGTTTAAACTAGGGGTTTGCTATGCGCACAGGAACAGTGGTTAGGACAGGGCAGGGGAATGCCTGAGCTTTACACAAACAAGCATGGTTAAGCAGGATTACAGGAGTTCAGTTCCTTTCAGTCTCTTAGTCGTGTCCCACTCTTTGTGACCCCATGAATTGCAGCACGCCAGGCCTCCCTGTCCATCACCAACTCCCAGAGTTCACCCAAACTCATGTGCATCAAGTTGGTGATGCCATCCAGTCATCTCATCCTATGTCATCCCCTTCTCCTCCTGCCCCCAATCCCTCCCAGCATCAGGGTCTTTTCCAATGAGTCAACTCTTCACATGAGATGGCCAAAGTATTGGAGTTTCAGCTTCAGCATCAGTCCTTCCAATGACCACCTAGGACTGATCTCCTTTAGGATGGACCGGTTGGATCTCCTTGCAGTCCAAAGGATTCTCAAGAGTCTTCTCCAACACCACAGTTCAAAAGCATCAATTCTTTGGTGCTCAGCTTTCTTCACAGTCCAGCTCTCACATTCATACATGACCACTGGAAAAACCATAGCCTTGAATAGACAGACTTTTGTTGCCAAAGTAATATATCTGCTTTTGAATATGCTATCTAGGTTGGTCATAACTTTCCTTCCAAGGAGTAAGTGTCTTTTAATTTCATGGCTGCAATCACCATCTGCAGTGATTTTGGAGCCCAGAAAAATAAAGTCTGCCACTGTCTCCACTGTTTGCCCATCTATTTCCCATGAAGCAATGGGACCAGATGCCATGATCTTTGTTTTCTGAATGTTGAGCTTTAAGCCAACTTTTTTACTCTCCTCTTTCACTTTCATCAAGAGGCTTTTGAGTTCCTCTTCACTTTCTGCGATAAGGGTGGTGTCATCTGCATATCTGAGGTTATTGATATTTCTCCTGGCAATATTGATTCCAGCTTGTGCTTCTTCCAGCCCAGTGTTTCTCATGATGTACTCTGCATAGAAGTTAAATAAGCAGGGTGACAATATACAGCCTTGACGTACTCCTTTTCCTATTTGGAACCAGTCTGTTGTTCCATGTCCAGTTCTAACTGTTGCTTCCTGACCTGCATATAGGTTTCTCAAGAGGCAGATCAGGTGTTCTGGTATTCCCATATCTTTCAGAATTTTCCACAGTTTATTGTGATCCCCACAGTCAAAGACTTTGGCATACAGGGGTTAGGCAATTGCAAACGCAGAGCAAGGGTAAATGAGATAAGGTTCAGTTCCTAGCATTGTTGTAAGTCTTCATTTTCCTAAGACTTTGTGACTTACATGACTTTGCAAGAAGCAAGCTGAGTTACAGAAGAAAGAGCATGAAGCTATTGTAAGTTTTATCTCTTCCTCTTCACCTTGAAATCATTCTATTGATGTGCACCTCGATTATCTAGAGCCAATATTCAGGTTTTTTCTCCATCCTGCATCCCACCAGGGTGCACAGTCTGGGAGGCTATGTGGCTGATGTCATGAAGGCCACAACATCCTTTGCTTATTGATATGGCAGGGGTCATATTTCCTCCATAGGATTAAGGAAATAATTATGTGGTGATGCCAAAACTCAGCTTCTGTGTACACTTGTGCCAAATTGAATCTCTAAGACAGAGTTTTGGTTGAAGTAGAAAAGGATAGCATTATTGCTTTGTCATGCAAAAGGGGACAAAATGGGTCCTGTATTGAAAAACTGAATCCCAACCCAGGAGGATTTGATGAGGAGTTTTATAGCAATGTTCCAAAGGCAGGGTTACTAATAATATGAAGGCAAATACAGGGTCTCAGGTGGCCAGTTTCGTAGACTTGATGAGCTTCTCTAATTCTTCTAATCTTGCCTCTGGTGATTTTTTGGCTGCTTCTCCCTTGATGAGCAACTGTTTGGAACTCAGGGAAGTCAGAGGCTGGAGTGTTGCCTACAGGAAATGGGGAACAAAAAAAGGCTTCCAGGCCCAGTAGATCCACAGAGTCCTTCTCAGATTAAGTAGTAAAACTAAGTTAGCAAAAGATAAAACCTTGATGGGGTTAGGTTTTGAACTGGAGAGAAATTATGACTAACTCTGTGTATTGGACTGCATGCCATGTAAGAACTCTGATAGTTTAGTACTCTGATAAATTCCAAGTTTCAAAGTATGATGTTGTCATTCCATAGGGGTTTAAATAAGACACTAGAGAATGTGACTGGGTCAAATAATCTGATATTATAATCCCAACTACCTAAATTCAGTTCAGTTCAGTTCAGTCGCTCAGTCGTGTCCGACTCTTTGTGACCCCATGAATCGCAGCACTCCAGGCCTCCCTGTCCATCACCAACTCCCGGAGTTCACTCAGACGCAGGTCCATCGAGTCAGTGATGCCATCCAGCCATCTCATCCTCAGTTAAAATAAAATGAGTACCATGAGTATTTCCAACTCTATTAGGGCCTCAGCTTTACTGCAATGAGGCTGCTTGGCTGCAATGCTTTACATCCAATAGAGGAAAATGTCACAGAATTCAGTGAATAACTCTGTACAGATGCATGATGGAAATCCTAATATTGGAGGCAAATAGAGTAAAGGGATTCAGAGGCACCATAAAAAGTATGCATGCATGCCAGTTCACTTCAGTCATGTCTGACTCTTTGCAGCACCAGGCTCCTCTGTCCATGGGATTCTGCAGGAAAGAATACTGGAGTGAGTTGCCATTTCCTATATTCCAGGGGATCTTCTCTACCCTGGTATCAAACCCACATCTCTTAAGTCTCCTGGATTGCCAAGTGGGTTCTTTTCCACCAACACCACTTGGGAAACCCCTAAAAGTTAAGAGGTAGTAATGAATGTCAAGGAATTCTGTTATTGTTCTCATTCAGAACACTATGTAAAATCTTTGTTTTACATAATATTTCTCTATTTCATAATGTTTCTCTATTTCAGGATCTGAAACCCACTTTAGAAAATGTTTTAAAGTGTATATCTAGGAACTGGCTGAAAATTAACTTGTTGATGTTATAGATTCAGAGTTTCCCACAGATAGAAGAATCTACATATATGATAACTGACCTGGACAGTCCCATCCTACAACTCTGGTCCTGTAGTCACATCATATGCAGAATTTCTTATAATTTTTTTCAAGTTTAACAAAGTACTTTCATTTATAATAATAGTAGAGTTTTATGAATTTCCACTTTGTGCTTCCAACTTCTGCCATAGTCTTACTAAATAATGTGAAACATTTGTACACCAAACAAATTTCTCAATTTTACAGCCAGTCAAAATGATAAATAAAAACTATAAGTTCCATTTTTTTTAACTTTTTCTCGACATAAAGACATGTCTTTCAAGAATGACGTGAATGTACATCCGTGGCAGATTCATGATGATATATGGCAAAACCAATATGATATTGTAAAGTAATTACAATTACTCCAATTAAAATAAATAAATTTATATTTTAAAAAGGTTAAAAAAAAAGAATGATATGAAAGATTCTTACTTTTACAAAATGATTTCTACTCAGAGGTGAGCCTCTTACTACATAGCTAAGTGCTTCTATTCTTTAGGCCAGTGGGAGTATTTTATGCTGTGGCCACTGAAGGAAATATGCTATACTAACCAGCATGTGCATAGCCCCTAACTTGGAATTTGAATTACAGGAAGCACCAAGCCTATAGCTGAGAGAGTCAGAGAAAACATGAGAAATTATAGACCAGGTGTATATGGAACACCTGGGAAGTGTGGCCTCAGTAGTCCTGTCTTTGAACCTCTAAGAATCTAAATATTTTTAGGTATTATAACCTAAGGTAAGTACCTAAATACTATTGGTTCAGGGGTTTTGTCTTTTACTCAATGATATGAGATTACTCATTTACTTTTACTGATTATAAAATTCTTAAAAAATATTACAATAAATCTATCAGACAGTAAGGTGCTAAAAATACAAATGTGAACATTTCTAATGAGAAATAATGCACTGCATTTGTTTCTAAAAATGTTGAAAACAAATGAATAACTTTCTCCAAATGTATGGTGAAATTGATCATCTACCATGGACATCAGGTTACATCACTGATCACAAGATCACAAGAAACAAAAATCTCAAATAGACAATATCAATATCTAAATCTTATTAAGCATTACTTTAAAATGATTGTACTTAAAGGATTTAGTATAGGGATTTTCATATAGGGAAAGCATGACTTTTCACTGAGATCAAATTACTATTCTTCTAAATCAACTTGATTTATTTTGATTAAAAGTTTTTTTAAGTCAATTTACAAAATTAGAAGTGATGGCTGCTAGGTGTTAGCTTCATGAGCAGCAGAGTACTTCTATAAATAGTTGTATTTGCCAAGCTTATATTCATATCCTCACATAGTTAAGTAGAAAATTAGAGATTTCTAATTTTGACTATATTTTATATTTTTAAATTCAGTGTGGTTAATACAATCTTCAGATATTACTGTGATAGTATACTTGTAAAATAAAAAAAAATTGAAGAGAAAACTATCTTTATAGTGACTGCATGAATACATGTTTTAATAAGGCATACTGTAATAGTAAATGCAATGATACTCTTAAATTAAGAAACCTCCAGAGCAGAATTGTACATGCAATTGATAAATAATCAGACAACATAACCTTTTTTGCTTCATCACAACCTCAGATTGTAGAAAAGTATGGAAACTTTACAAATTCATTTAAATATCATATAGGGAAATGATCCCCTTTGGACCTATATATGTTCTCTTTGGAACTTAATTCTTCTAATTGACTGGGTGCATGTGGGGTGCTCTCACTTCAGTCATGTCCAACTCTTTGCGATGCTGTGGACTCTAGCCTGCCAAGCTCCTCAGTTCATTGAATTCTCCTGGCAAGAATACTGAAGTGGATTGCCATGTTCTCCTCCAGGGGATCTTCCTGACTGAGGAATCAAACCTGGGTCTCCTACACTGCAGGTGGATTCTTTACTGCTGAACCACTGGGGAAGCCAATGAACCAGGCACTTTATATTTAAAATATTAGACTTAACCATTGATGTTATAAGTCCTGAATTCATTTACTTGTGAGTAATGAGATGTTAGAAGTGGTTGATTATAAGGACACCAGTTTTATTCTCATCTAATTGCAGTTTTAGCCATGACTCTTGAGTCCTCAGGCTTCCCTTATGGCTCAGCTGGTAAAGAATCTGCCTGCAATGTGGGAAATCTGAGTTCGATCCCTGGGTTGGGAAGATCCCCTAGCGAAGGGAAAGGCTACCCATTCCAGTATTCTAGCCTGGAGAATTCCTTGGACTGTATAGTCCACAGGGTCACAAAGACCTGGGCAAGACTTCACTCACTTCAGACTGAAGGACTTTCACTTCACTCACTTCTGTCCTCATGGGCTCCAATACTATCATTAATGATGAGAATTTAAGACTTTGTTATAAAAAAAATCACAGAAATAATTTATTCATCTTTTTCTTAGAAGCCTCTCATGTATTTATATTTTAATTATTCTCCTTTAACCTCAGTGAAATAACACAGACCATTGCTTTTTACATACTACATTCCTCTCATACAAAGATAGCTTTATGCATAATCATATAAGCAATTTTCCACATCTTGACTGGTAAACTAGATTTCTTCAGCTAGAAAATCAATGAGATTTTCTAATATCCCCCGCTCACTAACCAGAATGCTTCAGCATATGCACACTGCCCTGAAGAGCCTCAAGGACCAGTAGTTATACTTATGTGAGGGTGATCCAGCTACAGCATTTGGAGCCTGCTGATCCATAACATTTCTTGTATGTTCATCTGGAACCATTCTGCTAGTCAGTAAAGACT
Organism: Bison bison bison; assembly: GCF_000754665.1. Taxonomy (NCBI): domain Eukaryota; kingdom Metazoa; phylum Chordata; class Mammalia; order Artiodactyla; family Bovidae; genus Bison; species Bison bison. The sequence goes on along the minus strand of NW_011494840.1, from coordinate 3,648,334 downwards.
AAGCTGAAATCATTAATATATGATTCAGTTTCCGCCTCTGCCCTCCTGGAAGCCCTAAGATTGAAAAACCCACCATGACTAAACAAAAGCCCCAATCCTCATTTGCTGGAGTCCCCATGACCAATGGAAAACCAGTCCTGGATATTCCCCTGATACAGCAAGTAACTCTCACCATCAGACAGTACATGATGAGCATGAAAATATACCTGCAACAGAGGCTTCCTCTTTCATTCATCCACTTAGTCATCCAGATAACAAGGTTTATAAAGCACCTAAAATTGTCATTTACTGTGTTAGAACTAAAGATATTATGTTGAATAAGACAGAACGGTTCCAATGCTTCTTATTTACAATTGTTATTGTTCGATTGCTCAGTTGTGTCTGACTCTTTGCAACGCCATGGACTACAGCACAGCAGGCTTTCAGGTCCTTCACCATCCCCCAGAGCTTGTTCAAACTCATGTCCATTGAATCAGTGATGCCATCCAACCATCTCATCCTCTGTCGTCCCCTTCTCTTCCTGCTTTCAGTCTTTCCCAGCATCAGGATCTTTTCCAATCAATTCACTCTTCTCATCAGGTGGCCAAAGTATTGGAGCTTCAGCTTCAACATAAGTCCTTTCAATGTTTTGTAAGAGTTAATTTCCTTTAGGATGGACGGGGTTGATCTCTGTGGAGTCCAAGGGACTCTCAAGAGTCTTATGCAACTCTAAAGCTCAAAAGCATCAATTCTTCAGCACTCAGCCTTCTTTATGGTCCAACTCTCACATCCATATATGACGACTGGCAAAACCATAGCTTTGACTAGACACACCTTGGTCAAAAAAGTTATGTCTCTACTTAATACACTATCTAGGTTTATCATAGTTTTTCTTCCAAGGGACAAGTATCTTTTAATTTCATGGCTACAGTCACCATCTGCAGTGATTTTGGAGTTCAAGAATGAAAAGTCTGTCACTGTTTCCATTGTTTCCCCATCTACTTGCTATGAAGTGATGGGACCAGATGTCATGATTTTAGTTTTTTGAATTTTGTGTTTTAAGCCAGCTTTTTCACTCTCCTCTCTCACCTTAATCAAGAGGTTCTTTAGTTCCTCTTCGTTGTCTGCCATAAGAGTGGTGTCATCTGCATTTCTGAGGTAATTGATATTTCTCCAGAAAAAGTTGATTCCAACTTGTGCTTCATCCAGCCCAGCATTCCTTATGATGTACTCTGCATATAAGTTAAATAAGCAGGGTGACAATATACAGCCTTGACGTACTCCTGTCCCAATTTGGAATCTGTCTGTTGTTCCATGTCCAGATCTAACCGTTGCTCCTTGACCTCCATACAGATTTCCCAGGAGGCAGGTAAGTGGTCTGGTATTACCATCTCTTTAAGAACTATCCACAGTTTGTTGTGATCCACACAGTCTAAGGCTTTAGCATTAGTCAATGAAGCAGAAGTGGATGTTCTTCCAGAATTCTCTTGCTTTTTCTATGATCCACTGGATTTTGGCAATTTGTCTCTGGTTCCTGTGCACTTTCTAAATCCAGCTTGAATATCTGGGGGTTCTGGGTTCACATATTTTTGAAGCCTAGCTTGGAGAATTTTGAGCATTACTTTGCTAGCATGTGAGATGAGTGCAATTTTGTGGTACTTTTAACATTCTTTGTTATTTCCCTTCTTTGGAGCTGGAATGAAAACTGACATTTTCCAATCTGGTGGACCCTGCTGAATTTTCCAAATTTGCTGACATATTCAGTGTAGCACTTTAACACCATCATCTTTTAGGATTTGAAATCGCTCAACTGGAATTTCATCACCTGCACTAGCTTTGTTCACAGTAATGCTTCCTAAGGCCCACTTGACTTCACACTTCAAGATGTCTGGCTCTAGGTGAGTAATCACACCTTTGTGGTTATCTGGCTCATTAAGATTTTTTTTTTTTTTGGGGGGTATATTTCTTCTGTATATTCTTGCCACCTCTTCTTAATGTATTCTGCTTCTGTTAGGTCAATACCATTTCTGTTCTTTATTTTGTCCATCTTGGCATGAAATATTTCCTCAGTTCAGTGCAGTTCAGTTGCTCAGTCATGTCTGACTCTTTGCGACCCCATGAATTGCAGCACGCCAGGCCTCCCTGTCCATCACCAACTCCCGGAGTTCACTCTGACTCACGTCCATCAAGTCAGTGATGCCATCCAGCCATCTCATTCTCTGTCGTCTCCTTCTCCTCCTGCCCCCAATCCCTTCCAGCATCAGAGTCTTTTCCAATGAGTCAACTCTTCGCATGAAGTGGCCAAAGTACTGGAGTTTCAGCTTTAGCATCATTCCTTCCAAAGAAATCCCAGGGCTGATCTCCTTCAGAATGGACTGGTTGGATCTCCTTGCAGTCCAAGGGACTCTGAAGAGTCTTCTGCAACACTACAGTTAAAAAGCATCAATTCTTCAGCACTCAGCTTTCTTCACAGTCCAACTCTCACATCCATACATGACCACTGGAAAAACTATAGCCTTGACTAGACCTGGGTATCTCTAATTTTCTTGAAGAGATCTCTAGTCTTTCCTACTCTATTGTTTTCCTCTATTTCTTTTCATTGTTCACTTCAGAAAGTTTTCTTATCTCTCCTTGCTATTCTTTGAAACTCTGCTTTCAAATTGATGTATCTTTCCTTTTCTCCTTTGTGTTTCACTTCACTTCTTTTCTCAGCTGTTTGTAAGGCCCCCTCAGACAGCCATTTTGCCTTTTTGCATTTCTTTTTCTTGGGGATGGTTTTGATCATCGCCTCCTGTACAATGTCATGAACCTCTGTCTATAGTTCTTTAGGCATTCTGTTTATCAGTTCTAATCCTTGAAACCATTTGTGACTTCCCCTGTATACTCATAATATAATCAGTTCAATTTCTGTATTGACCATCTGGTGATGTCCGTGTATATAGTC
>NW_011494840.1:3635190-3645311 GCF_000754665.1 Bison bison bison | reverse complement strand
TTTTTTTTTTTTTTTTTTGGTATATTTCTTCTGTATATTCTTGCCACCTCTTCTTAATGTATTCTGCTTCTGTTAGGTCAATACCATTTCTATTCTTTATTTTGTCCATCTTGGCATGAAATATTTCCTCAGTTCAGTTGCTCAGTCATGTCTGACTCTTTGCGACCCCATGCACGCCAGGCCTCCCTGTCCATCACCAACTCAGACAGCCATTTTGCCTTTTTGCATTTCTTTTTCTTGGGGATGGTTTTGATCATCGCCTCCTGTACAATGTCATGAACCTCTGTCTATAGTTCTTTAGGCATTCTGTTTATCAGTTCTAATCCTTGAAACCATTTGTGACTTCCCCTGTATACTCATAATATAATCAGTTCAATTTCTGTATTGACCATCTGGTGATGTCCATGTATATAGTCATCTCTTGTGTTGTTGTAATAGGGTGTTTGCTATGACCAGTGAGTTTACTTAGCAAAACACTTTTAGCCTTTTTTTTTTTGCTTCATTTTGTACCCCAAGGCCAAACTTACCTGTTACTCCAGGTATCTCTTGATTCCTAATTTTCATTCCAGTCGCCTGTGATGAGAAATACTTTTTTTTTTTTTGGAGTTAGTTCTAGAAGGTCTTGTAGGTCTTCATAAAACTGTTCAACTTCAGCTTCTTCACCATTGTGATGGGGCATAGTCTTGGGTTCCTGTGATATTGAATGGTTTGCCTTGGAAATGAACATAGATCATTCTATCTTTTTTGAGATTGCATCCAAGTACTGCATTTCAGACTCTTGTTAACTAAGAAGGCTAGTCCATTTCTTCTAAGAGATTCTTGCACAGTAGTAGATGTAATAGTCATCTAAATTAAATTCACCCTTTCCGGTTTATTTTAGTTCATTGATTCCTAAATTCCTAACACATAAAAGCCCAAAGAGTGATAATAGAAAATATTAAAATCTAGTATTGCATTTGTTTGTAGGAAAGCAGTAACCTTAACACTAAGCGATGGTAAAGATAATGTGATAGGTAAGCAGGGAAGTTATGTGAAGCTATTCACATTTAAAATATTCCTTATTGTTAGTTAGGAAGTTAGACATGAGTGTTGGCCTAGCTGAAAAAGATGCAAGCTGGTCCCAGGAAAGCTCAAAGATCCAGAAATAACCACACAGATTTTTCCAACTCCTAGGCACACAGTGGATACAAATTAACAACTGGTGTTTCTCCAAGTAATCTTAGGCACCCAGGAGCCCACTAATGGTTCATAAATATTCTACATATATATGCATCTTATTAGACTGAATTATGGGAAGACATAAACAACAGAGTCTGCTGTTATTTAACTTGCAATTGTCAATCTGCCTTTAGCATATGCTCATTTATATTCTCTTTCTTTGATTGGTGGTGGGTACAAGCCCTATATTGCACAGGACAAAACCAAAAGGAGGAGATGGGAAGTATAAACAGGGCAAGCCAAGAAGAAGGAGGAGGAACTCCTCTGGGATCAGCCTACTCCAATGTCTTGGGAGTGCCTATCTAATAAAAGATTTGTCTGCTAGAGTTGAACTGACCTGTAACTTGTCTGTTGTCTTAAAGCCTTAGTCCAACATTCCAAATTTCTGTTGTGACAAGATAAGAGACAAGGAAGACAAATTAACCAACCTGGCATTTCTATGTGGAGAGTTAGCTAGGGAAGAGCACAGATGGGGGAGCATGATGGAGACTTAACAGCATGAGTCAATAAAATGGCACATCCCATCTACCTGATGATGTAAAAGAGATATAATCTCTCTACTTAAAACAAAACTGAGAATTAATTAATATTCCATTTTGAGACATGATGAGTGATAATTTATGTATTTATATATCGGGTAATATACAATTAAAATAATCAAAATTAAACTTGAAAAAAATATAATTTCCACATTTTTACTCATTTATATAAAGAGATCTTTGTCACCAAATGAATGTTAGAAATACAGGCAGTGTTATTTTTTTTCTATTTCAAAAGCTTTGTAATTCAAGCACATCTGATTTATATTGATTTTAAATTTAGCACTGAGAGAAAACACTTACATGCTCTATAACATTGTTAAACATCACAAATAAAATTAGAAGATGAATTATTATTGGTTTTAGGTTGCAAATTAGATGACTCATCGGTAAGAAAAATAACTCTATGATGATTGGCTAGTTTATAATTTGAATTGTAAGCTAGGCATTATGATGTGTTTCCTGTCACAAAATTTGTGGTCTAGCATTAGATTATGCATTCTTATCTTGAGCTCAGTTAGGCAACAAAGTATTGAGTCACTTAGTGAATAAAATTCAGAAAACAGCAGCTGGCATTTTCTCAAATTCTACTTGTTGTGTATTATGCTGTATCTCTCACTACAAAACTTTTTGTTTCATGACCTGCTTATTACAAACCATGTAGTGCCTAAGTTTTCCCACTATTATGTCCAAACACTCATTTGAATTGTATTTTACAAGTCCTCTTTCCTTCTAGAATAGAAGGCTGATAATAGACAGGGGAGGTATCCAGAGAGCTTTAATTAAAGTAGTGGTTCTACCGAGTCTAAGTCTCTTTTGTTGTCATGAGAATGTCTAGTGTTTACATGATGTTGATTTTTGAAGAAGATATTGTTTTATCAGAAAATTGAATATATATCTGCCCAATAGTCTTATAGACAAATGGCTTCCTTCATAATCACCAATATTTATGTCATTCTTAGTGCACTAAAGGAACTGCATATGATGGGATGGGAAATCTCCAAAATATTGAACTTGTCCCACAACCTCAAACATTCTTAGTTTTGGTAGAGATAATAGCTCTTTGCACACATACAATATCAATGTATGTTATTTGTAGATTGTATATTGAATAATATATATATATTTGCTTATTACTGTTTTCCTCACTATAAGCTTCATGAAAGTAGTAATGATTTTTTTTTTTAAACAAAACACTGAAACCCCAGATCTATAAGCAGTATTTACACTCAGCACAAAATGGACATCCCCAAATTGGGCTAGATGTTTAAGGAAAGTATTTTCGAGAACTTAGAGTAAAAAAAAAAAAAAATGGAGAAGGCAATGGCACCCCACTCCAGTACTCTTGCCTGGAAAATCCCATGGACGGAGGAGCCTGGTAGGCTGCAGTCCATGGGGTCACACAGAGTTGGACACGACTGAAGTGACTTAGCAGCAGAGTAAAATAATACATTTAAAAAATACATTTTAGCATATCATAGAATCACATAGTCTACAAAAATTTTTTAATGGGAGTTCTGTTTCTTAAATCTGAAATTAGAATAAATGCAGAAGAAAATTTTCTACTACATATACAAAGGTACAAATACATAGAACTAATTTTTCAATTTGAACCATTGTAGGACTGGAACTGTGAGACACAGAAAAGAGAAAAATAAAGCATTGATGAATGCAAGAAAAACTTTTAAAAGTAAAAATAATACATTAACAGAACATTAAAAAGTCTCCTTCCATATTTCTAGGATAAAATTTTATATAGATTTTCAGTGAAGAAAAATGAAAAATGCATCCCAATGTAAGGTATACATGCTTAGGTGAAAATATTACATGTGATATATATTCTACTACTGAAATAAGACTTCATCTTTTTTATATGTAAATGATCTGCTTAAGGAATATCTTCAGTTATTGTTTCAATAGATATTTAGGCCTAATGGAAGTGTTCCACCCGTTCTTATACTTGGAATAAGTAATAGTACCTACTGTCAGCCATGTCAACAATATTCCAGACCTTAATGAAAAATGACCTTTAACCACAGACACACTCTAAAGTGCTGATGGCAGCATAATATTAGAAATGAGGGCTTTGAGACACCCAGAAGTGCAAAGAGTAGTGAGATGATGCAAAACAACCTAAATAATCGTATCAGCAAGAAACGGAGGAAAATTATGCTAGGTTAGACAAGCCTTGAGTTGACACCCTGTGGTCAGATGCATCCCTCACTGGAATGGTTAAGTGAGGATGGAAAGACCATAGGGAAAATATGGTAGACTGAACAATGGTCTTCCATTTCCTATCCTAATCTTTGGTACCTGTGAAATTGATACTTTATTTTTTATTTTATTTTATTTTTTAACTTTACAATATTGTATTGGTTTTGCCATGTATGAACATGAATCCACCATGGGTATACACATGTTCCCCATCCTGAACCCTCCTCCCTCCTCCCTCCCCTTACCATCCCTCTGGGTTGTCCCAGTGCACCAGCCCCAAGCATCCAGTATCGTGCATCGAACCTGGACTGGCAACTCGTTTCATACATGATGTTATACATGTTTCAATGCCATTCTCCCAAATCTTCCCACCCTCTCCCTTTCCCTCTCCCATAGAGTCCAAAAGACTGTTTTATACATCAGTGTCTCTTTTGCTGTCTCGTATACAGGGTTATTGTTACCATCTTTCTAAATGCCATATATATGCGTTAGTATACTGTGTTGGTGTTTTTCTTTCTGGCTTACTTCACTCTGTATAATAGGCTCCAGTTTCATCCACCTCATTAGAACTGATTCAAATGTATTCTTTTTAATGGCTGAGTAATACTCCATTGTGTATATGTACCACAGCTTTCTTATCCATTCATCTGCTGATGGACATCTAGGTTGCTTCCATGTCCTGGCTATTATAAACAGTGCTGCGATGAACACTGGGGAACACATGTCTCTTTCAATTCTGGTTTCCTCAGTGTGTATGCCCAGCAGTGGGATTGCTGGGTCATAAGGCAGTTCTGGGAATGCAAACTAGTACAGCCACTATGGAGAACAGTGTGGAGATTCCTTAAAATTGTTACTTTAAATGGCAAAAGGGACTTTGCAGATGTCATCAAACTAAGAATTTTGAGATTGGAAGATTATTGTTAGGGATTATCTGGCTTGACCCAATGTAATCAACTATGTCCTTATAAGAAGGAGTTAGGAAGGTAAAAAAAAAAAAAAAAAATCCAAGGCTTTATCTAGTTTCAGCAAAGGGTGGCTACTCTTCATTGCACTGCATGGGCTTCTCATTGCACTGACTTCTCTTGTTGTGGAGCACAAGCTCTAGGTAGGCAGGCTCAGTAGGGGTGGCACACAAGCTTTGTTCTCCCAAGGCATGGAGAATCTTCCTGTCTAAGGATCAAACCTGTGTTGCTGGCTTTGACAGGCAGATTCTTTTCCACTCTACCACCAAATTATTTTTGAAAATTTTGACCTACAAATTATTGGAATAATTGCAAGGAAACAAACTTTAAATGAGTTAATAACTGAAAATGGCAGTTATTATAGGAAATATTTCAAGTATTCAGAAACTAATGCAGAAATAATGTCTATCATAAATATACATTGCATTCCCTTCTGCCTTGCCCACACAAATAGGCAACTGACAAATAATGATGAACCACTGGACATATATCTGGAGAAATCCATCATCTGAAAACATACATGCACCCCAATGTTCACTGAAGCTCAATTCACAGTAACCAAGATATGGAAAGAAACTAAATGTCCATAAGATGAATGGATAAAGAAGAATTTGTACACATACACAATGAAATGTTACTTTGTTTACATTTCATAAAAAATGAAATAGTAATTGCAGCAGTTGGACTATAAAAAAAGATGAGTGCCAAAGAATTGATGCTTTTGGACTGTGGTGTTGGAGAAGATTCTTGAGAGTCCCTTGGACTGCAAGGAGATCCAACCAGTCCATTCTAAAGGAGATTAGTCCTGGGTGTTCATTGGAAGGACTGATGTTGAAGCTGAAACTCCAATACTTTGGCCACCTGATGTGAAGAGCTGACTCATTGGAAAAGACCCTGATGCTGGGAAAGATTGAGGGCAGGAAGAGAAAGGGACAGCAGAGGATGGGATGGTTGGATGGCATCATCGACTCTATGGACATGGGTTTGGGTGGACTCTGGGAGTTGGTAATGGACAAGGAGGCCTGGCGTGCTGTGGTTCATGCGGTCCCAAAAAGTCAGACACCACTGAGTGACTGAATTGAACTGAAGTGAATTGAATTGTAGCAGCATGGATAGTCCTAGAGATTATCATACCAAATGTAGTAAATCAGATAGAGAAATATGAATATCATATGACAGCCCTTACATATAGAACCTGAAAAAATGATACAAGTGAATTTATTTACAGAACAGAAATAGATTCAGACATAGAAAGCAAATTTATGGTTAGCAAGGAGGAAGGAATGGGAGGGATAAGTTAGAGATTTGGAATCGAAATATACATAACACCATATATTATACAATATATTGTATACAATATATTATACAACACAATTATCCATTTGAGTGCAGAGTTCCAAAGAATAGCAAGGAGAGATAAGAAAGCCTTCCTCAGTGACCAATGAAAAGAAATAGAGGAAAACAATAGAATGGGAAAGACTAGAGATCTCTTCAAGAAAATTAGAGATACCAAGGGAACATTTCATGCAAAGATGGGCACAATAAAGGACAGAAATGGTATGGACCTAACAGAAGAAGAAGATATTAAAAGGAGGTGGCAAGAATACATAGAAGAACTACACTAAAAAGATCTTCATGACCCACATAATCACGATGATTACTGACCTAGAGCCAGACATCTTAGAATATGAAGTCAAGTGGGCCTTAGGAAGCATCACTACGAACAAAGCAAGTGGAGGTGATGGAATTGCAGTTGAGCTCATTCAAATCCTAAAAGATGATGCTGTGAAAGCATTGCATTGAATATGCCAGCAAATTTGGAAAACTCAGCAGTGTTCACAGGACTAGAAAAGGTCAGTTTTCATCCCAATCCCCCCAAATTACTTATATATTGAAGGCAGTCAGTCATGTCTGACTCTCTGTGACCCCATGGACTATATATACAGCCCACCAGGCTCCTCCATCCATGGGATTCTCCAGGCAGGAATACTGGAGTGAGGTTGCCATGTCCTTCTCCAAGGGATCTTCCCAGCACAGGGATCAAACCTGGGTCTCCCTCATTGCAGGAAGACACTTTACCCTCTGAGCCACCAGGGAATCCCAAAGAAAGGGAATGCCAAAGAATGCTCAAAGTACCGCACAATTGCACTCATTTCACACTAGTAAATAAATGCTCAAAATTCTCCAACCCAGGCTTCAACAGTATGTGAACTGTGAACTTTCAGATGTTCAAGCTGGTTTTAGAAAAGATAGAGGAACCAGAGACCAAATAGCCAACATCTGCTGGATCATCAAAAAAGAGAGAGAGAAAAAACATGTATTTCTGCTTTATTGATTATGCCAAAGCCTTTGACTGTGTGGACCACAACAAACTCTGCAAAATTTTTCAAGAGATGGGAATACCAGACCACCTGACCTGTCTCTTGAGAAACCTATATGCAGGTCAGGAAGCAACAGTTAGAACTGGACATGGAACAACAGACTTGTTCCAAATGGGGAAAGGAGTACCTCAAGGCTGTATATTGTCACCCTGCTCATTTAACTTATATGCAAAATACACCATGAGATACTCTGGGCTGGACAAAGCACAAACTGGAATCAAGATTGCCGGGAGAAATATCAATTACCTCAGATATGCAGATGACACCACCCTTATGGCAGAAAGTGAAGAGGAACTAAAGAGCCTTTTCATGAAAGTGAAAGACTACAGTGAAAAAGTTGGATTAAAATTCAATATTCAGAAAACTAAGATCATGGCATCTGGTCTCATCGCTTCATGGCAAATAGATGGGAAAACAATGGAAACAGTGACAGACTTTATTTTGGGAGGCTCCAAAATCACTGCAAGCCATAAAATTAAAAGATGCTTGTTCATTGGAAGAAAAGTTATGACCAATCTAGATAGCATAGTCAAAAGCAGAGACATTATTATGCTAACAAATGTCCATCTAGTCAAGGCTATCGTTTTTCCAGTAGTCATGTATGGATGTGAGAGTTGGACTATAAAGAAAACTGAGTGCTGAAGAATTGATGCTTCTGAACTGTGGTGTTGGAGAAGACTCTTGAGAGTCCTTTGGACTGCAAAGAGATTCAAACAGTCCATCCTAAAGAAAATCAGTCTGGATTATTCATTGGAAGGATTGATGCTGAAGCTGAAACTGCAATACTTTGGCCACCTTGATACAAAGAACTGACTCATTGGAAAAGACCCTGATGCTGGGAAAGATAGAAGGCATGAGGAGAAAGGGCCGACAGAGGATGAGATCATTGGATGGCATCAATGACTCAATGGACATGAGTTTGAATAAACTCCAAGAGTTGGTGATGGACAGGGAGGCCTGGCTTGCTGCAGTCCATGGGGTCACAAGAAGTTGGACATGACTGAGCAACTGAACTGAACTGAATATCATGTATAAAATGAATAAACACAAAGAACCTACTGTATAGGAAAGTGACTCTACTCTATATTATGTAATAATCTATAAGGGAAAAGAATTTGAAAAAATATATAAATAACTGAATAACTTTGCTATAGACTTGAATCTAACAAAACATTGTAACTCAAGTATATTGAGTTATCTATTGTAACTCAACTATATTTCAATATTAAAAAAAAATGATGAGCCAGAAATACTCTAATTTTCATCATGGCATTCATGAGGAACTCTCATTTCATTCCACTTTCCTCCTGGTTCTTGATACTTAACATAGTTTCTCATTTTACTGCTGATTCTGCCCATAGAGCATTGCATTGACATTTGCTTTTTGTATTTTATTCTCAATGCTTTGCTTCCTGAGTAGACTGAATCTATTTAACCATTCCAGCTCTTAATACAGTCATAGTACTCTGTGTCATTTTAAAGCCAGACCTCAAAGATTCCAAGATCTACTATCCTTCATCCTTCATTAAAGAGACTTTAGGCAAGTAGTGTATGTATAAATCTTAGAGGACATTTCTTTCTTAACTCCAGCATAGGTCAAATATTTATTAGCACAGTGGGTTTCATTTTGCATTCCTAACTGTATCATGATAAAGAGAATTTGGAAAGAGACCAAAGAGACGAAATAAAAATGATTAACAACCTAGGAGAAAAGACCAAAGAAACCAGGTCGCTAGAGCCTGAGGACAAGAATGTTAGTGCTTAGGCAGAGATGGAAACAGCATCAACAGTGATGAAAAACAAGTATTCTTTCCAGGATGTACACTGGGTACAGAATTCATGGCAAGATGCCTGGTTGAAAAAATGATGTCTTGATTTAATGGATTGTTAGAGTTAGATCTCTTTGTGGTTTCTTTTGAGGTTGTGATTTTTTTCTTTATTAAGGGCGTGTATCTTAGCAGACAATTCTCCTGCAGTGTGTTAGGAAAGGTAAAGAGAGACATGTACAGTATTTCGAACCTTTGAGATCACATTAAAGAAGACTTTCACAGACTAGGTATCCATAAGTATCCATAATATTTCACTGAATAGATGTAGTTCGGCAACTGGTATGGGTAGAGATATTCTCAAAAATTTAAAAAAAAAAAAAAAAGTCCATTCTTACCTAAATATCTTGAGCTTCAAACTACCTTAAAGTTATTCAGTTCAGTTCATTTCAGTTCAGTCTTTCAGTCGTGTCCGACTCTTTGCGACCCCATGAATCGCAGCACGCCAGGACTCCCTGTCCATCATCAATTCCTGGAGTTCACTCAGACTTACGTCCATCGAGTCAGTGATGCCATCCAGCCATCTCATCCTGTCGTCTCCTGCTTCTCCTGCCCCCAATCCCTCCCAGCATCAAAGTCTTTTCCAATGAGTCAACTCTTTGCATGAGGTGGCCAAAGTACTGAGTTTCAGCTTTAGCATCATTCCTTCCAAAGAAATCCCAGGGCTGATCTCCTTCAGAATGGACTGGTTGGATCTCCTCTCAGTCCAAGGGACTCTCAAGAGTCTTCTCCAACACCACAGTTCAAAAGCATCAATTCTTCGGCACTCAGCCTTCTTCACAGTCCAACTCTCACATCCATACATGACCACAGGAAAAACCATAGCCTTGACTAGACGAACCTTTGTTGGCAAAGTAATGTCTCTGCTTTTGAATATGCTATCTAGGTTGGTCATAACTTTCCTTCCAAGGAGTAAGCGTCTTTTAATTTCATGGCTGCAGTCACCATCTGAAGTGATTTTGGAGCCCAGAAAAATAAAGT
>NW_011494840.1:3623522-3635090 GCF_000754665.1 Bison bison bison | reverse complement strand
TTCCCCATCTATTTCCCATGAAGTGATGGGACCAGATGTCATGATCTTCGTTTTCTGAATGTTGAGTTTTAAGCCAACTTTTTCTCTCTCCTCTTTCACTTTCATCAAGAGGCTTTTTAGTTCCTCTTCATTTTCTGCTATAAGGGTGGTGTCGCTTTTTAGTTCCTCTTCATTTTCTGCTATAAGGGTGGTGTCATCTGCATATCTGAGGTTATTGAGATTTCTCCCAGCAATTTTGATTCCAGCTTGTGCTTCTTCCAGCCCAGCATTTCTCATGATGTACTCTGCATATAAGTTAAATAAGCAGGGTGACAATATATAGCCTTGACGTACTCCTTTTCTTATTTGTAACCTTTCTGTTCTTCCATGTCCTGTTCTAACTGTTACTTCCTGACCTGCATGCAAATTTCTCAAGAGGCTGGTCAGGTGGTCTGGTATTCCCATCTCTTTCATAATTTTCCACAGTTTATTGCGATCCACACACTCCAAGGCTTTGGCATAGTCAGTAAAGCAGAAATAGATGTTTTTTCTGGAACTCTCTTGGTTTTTTGATGATCCAGTGGATGTTGGCAATTTGGTCTCTGGTTCCTCTGCCTTTTCTAAAACCAGCTTGAACATCTGGAGTTCACAGTTCATGTATACTCCACTACAAAGTCCATACAAGTCATGGCTTTTAAAATGTCTCTAATGTGCTCTTAACCTTAGAGAAAAATCCACTGATATCTAATGGCAGAATGTTTGAAAAGGGCAGTGAAGGACATATTAAACCTAATTTTTTTTTCTATATAACATTATGAAAAAAATTTAAAAATATTTAACCTTGACTATTGGCTTGAAACATGGGAGTTTCATTGTATTCAGTGTCAGCTTACCAATATGTTTGCAATATCAGTCTTAGTACCACATATTAAAGTGCTTGAGCATACATTTGTGTGCAGAGAAGCAAAGAATAATAGGAAACATTTTACTCATTGATTGTTTAAATTATATTAATTTCATACTCAACATATTCATGAGGCATTGATGCTATTTCTGAACACAGAAATATAGCTATATGTATGGATTTCTAACAAGCCAGTTAATATTTACACTTTTTTTATTTTTTACAAAATATTCCTATGAGGATATTTTATGAATTTTGTCCTAGGCTTATAGAGATCACATTAGTGCTCATGTAATTCGTTCTATGCTTAAATCTACTGTATGACATTTGAGGTAACATCAATATTGAAGGGAGAACTGTGCAAAACGAGTCATGGAAATCCTGTATGATGCTAACAGCATCTTTTTGTAGTACCTTTGCACTTATTACCACCATGTAGCAAAGCTGACATTAATACATTTTGAATGTTAGTGTAGTTGCACAAAAGTCCCACTACTAAAGAGTTTTAGAAAGCAGAATTTGGATCCTTCTAAAGATCTAACAAAAAGCTACTAAAATATAATTTTGTAAATCTCTTCAGTGCTTAACAATATCAGATTCAAGTAAAATTCTCCTTAATATTACAAAGTTTATTTTCTCTTGGTTTAATTTAGATGAAAAATGACACCTATTGACATTGATAAATGTATGCTTGGTGCACGTCTGACACTTTGGAACCCCATGGACTGTGGCCCACCAGGCTCCTCTGTCCATGGGATTCTTCAGGCAAGAATACTGGAGTGGGTTGCCATGCCCTCCTCAAGGGGACCTTTCCAACCCAGGGATTGAATTTACATTCCCTGCATTGCCAGGTTTTGTTTTGTTTTGTTTTAACCAGTGCCACCTGCAAAGGCTGTATACTTGGTAGTCATACATATCTAGGTGACAAACTCCCTATAGTCTTAGTTATGGTTTAGTTATGTTTAGGTGGTTTAGTTATGGCATGAGTATTTAGAAGATAAGTGAGTGCTCTTGTAAGCTCTCAGTTTCTCTGTGTCTATTTGTGAAGAGAGTTTGAGTAAGAAAATAAGAAAGAACATAATGGAGACAAATCTACTGAATTATGTATTAAGTCCTTAATATGTAATGGTTTGGTTAGTTGATGAGAGTAAAACAATGAAAAAAGTAAAAATATTACTAAGCACTTAAAAGAGTATACACAAGCTGGGAAAATAAAACATGCCTGAGTTAAGCCATCAGTTAGCTGCTAACACCTACTGTGTGAAGGGACATAGAGAAATACCCTCAAATTTCTCATTGAATCTTTGCCATAACATTTTCAGATTTTTTTTATTGTTATCATTTTAAAGATTAAAAAGCTGAGGTTAATTTTTGTAAGATCACAATACTAGTAATTACTGGATCTGATTTTTAAGCACAGTTGTGTCTGGTTGCTGGGATCTCTTTAGAAGACTACACTTATCAATTGAGTGATAATTGAAAATTATCATGGAAATTATAGCAAAGGGAAGGACAACCCTTCCACTAGTAGATAAGTTCAACTCACGTTACCCATGGACTTCATTTCCATACCTGCATAGCAACAGGATAGTTGCTGGGAGTTCATGAAGTTTCCTTTCATTTCTAGAATTCAGTGATTCTAAAATTCCATGGCCCTCATATAGACTAGATTGACAGGCATGGTATTTTTTAAAGAAGCAAGAGCCAAGTTGATTTTTGAAGGGTAGGGAAAACCATGGAAAACCATTCCTTTGTGGTTTATGGGAGAGAAAGAATCCAAGTTAAGGCACAAGAAGCATGGAAAAGAGGAACTAATAGCTTGATCAGCATGTATTTGTTGGAGTAGAAGCTGAGGCAGTTGGCTAGGAAATGTGCAGTCCCACTTAAGGAAGGTTCGAGAGGAAGGATGAGGAATGTGCTTTTCATTCATGTAATGATCAAGGAATATTACAGTCCTCAAAGTGAAATGGAAAAGATTTAAGATAATTATTCTTAAATCAAGTAGGAGACAAAGAGGAATGAATATAAGGCCCTTAGATTTCATGTATAGAAATCAGTACTGTCTCAAAGTTATTCCTCAGGACTTCATGCTCTGTGTTCTGAAATAGCTGTGTTTTTATGTTTTGCTTAGTTTACTAACTAACTAACTAACTATATATATATATATATATATATATATATATATAGTAAAACATAACCAGCCTTTCTCCAGGATTCTATTTCTGGTACTTTTTGTCAAGACAGTAGCAATCTCTAACCTCTATTTATTGTTTATTTCCTACATATTGCCTCAGATCATTGTTTAGGTTTTCAACAGTCACTTTCACTGTGGAGGCTCCCTTTTCCTCAACCTTCCTTTTTCACACATCTTCAGGTGATTTGTAATCTTAATCCATCCTCAGCACTCATGAAAGTTCAACCAGGGTATATTCACAACTGCTTTCTATTAGTCATGTTTTGTTCTAAATATTCAGGCAAAGATCACTGAATAAACGCTTATGATTTTAACTCCACTTAATCATCATACTATGCTACGCTAAGTCACTTCAGTCGTGTCTCTCTCTGTGCGACCCCATAGACGGCAGCCGACCAGGCTCCCCCGTCCATGGGACTCTCCAGGCAAGAACACTGGAGTGGGTTGCCATTTCCTTCTCCAATGCCTGTAAGTGAAAAGTGAAAGTGAAGTCGCTCAGTCCTGTCTGACTCTTAGCGACCCCATGGATTGCAGCCTAACAGGTTCCTCCGTCCATGGGATATTCCAAGCAAGAGTACTTGAGTGCGGTGCCATTGCCTTCTCCTACTCATCACACTAGCTGTGTCATTTCAATCTGATAAATGTTGATATCAACATAGCAGGCAATTGAACATTTTCTTTTTTTTTTAATTACACACTACAAAATACAATGCATGCCACACAATATGCTGCGTAATCTACTAGCAGGGATAGAAGAGCATGACTGAGTTGTTCTTCATCAACCAGGAAAACGTTTCCTTAATCAATGTTCTCCAAACCCGTTGACACATAGAAACGGTTTACTCCAGAGACGCGCCTATCTCTTTCCATCAAATACCACTGATATGGATAATGGGCAACCCTTTTTTCCTTGCCGCCGTTACTGAACCTGTGGATGCGCGGGGTGACCATTCCTGGGATGAACAAGCACACGCCCATAACGTTTTTATGCCAAGATCAATAGATTTTGTGTCTTGACCATAGCATATACACAAGGACCTCACATCTAAATACAGTTGTTTGAGAACCACTAACTATTTTAAATTCAAAAATTTACAACTTGTATTTCACCTGTATTTAGGAAAAATAGTTATTGGATGACAGTTTTATTTTACATGCACTTAAAAATATTTTAGTAGTTACTAAAATATTTTACATGGTATCTCATTTTGTACAAATTAATTTCATTTAGACTATGTTTTACATTATTTTCCTAGACTTTTAGTAGGTTTTTAGGGTTCTAAGATAGTTACAATAATGTGTCATTCTCAATAAACTGCTCTTAAAGCAGATGAGTTCTCTCTATTCTCTTGAGATACTCATAGCATAATGCAGAAGGTGTCAGGAATAATTAAAATAAATAACTTTCTATCCAATCAAATAAAATTTCTCATTTGGAATTTTGACATTTTTCCTATGCTGCTTATGATTCTAATAAGAGCAAATCAAGAGTGCATTTTCTCAACAGGAGTGAAAAGAATCTTAGATATGGCAGTTTAATAAGTTCACATAATAATGTAGGGGCTTCAAATCCTTAACATCCCCCGTATATCAGCTGTTAAACAAATAAAGTTAAATCTTATCTTTAGATATTGACAATTGAATAATCTTACTAAATGGAAAAAAATTGTCACTTTTATGAGTACAACACTAAATCCCTCTGAAAAATAATGTTGAGAAGCAAAAAAAAAAAAAAATACAATTCAAGTTATGTGCTATATGTTTCTACTTGTTGGGGAAATCATGCACATCTGTAGCAGCTTCAGTCAAAATGACCTAGGTAATTCCAAAGAATAAGACATTTCATTGATTGGAATAAATTTGCTATCAATATTTCATTGATAAGTTATGTGAAAATGGTTCCCTATAACAATAGTTTCCAAAGATTTAATTTAGCCATAACATTTATTCATTAATTCAACTGTCCAAAAATCAGTTGGTATACCTAGCAACATTTCTTCAAAATTTATATGTTTGTATGATGGTGTATGAAAGTGTTTGTCTCTCAGTCATGCTTGACTCTTTGTGATCCCATGGACTGCAGCCCACCAGACTCCTCTATAAATGAGGTTTTCCAGGCAAGGATACTGAAGCAGTTTGCCATTTCTTTCTCCAGAGGATCTTCCCAACCCAGGGATAGAACCTGGGTCTCCTGCACTGCAGGCAGATTCTTTACCGACTGAATTATCAAGGAAGCCCTGTATGTGTTGGTATGTATTTGATATAGAATAACCATCTCAAGATCACTGCAGATGGTGATTGCAGCCATGAAATTAAAAGATGCTTACTCCTTGGAAGGAAAGTTATGACCAACCTAGCTAGTATATTAAAAAACAGAGACATTACTTTGCCAACAAAGGTCAGTCTAGTCAAGGCTATGGTTTTTCCTGTGGTCATGTATGGATGTGAGAGTTGGTCTGTGAAGAAAGCTGAGCGCCGAAGAATTGATGCTTTTGAACTGTGGTGTTGGAGAAGACTCTTGAAAGTCCCTTGGACTGCAAGGAGATCCAACTAGTCCATCCTAAAGGAGATCAGTCCCGGGTTCATTGGAAGGACTGATGCTGAAGCTGAAACTCCAGTACTTTGGCCACCTCCTGCAAAGAGTTGACTCATTGGAAAAGACCCTGATGCTGGGAGGGATTGGGGGCAGGAGAAAGGGACGACAAAGAATGAGATGGCTGGATGATCACTGACTCGATGGATGTGAGTTTGGGTAAACTCCGGGAGTTGGTGATGGACAAGGAGGCCTCGTATGCTGTGACTCATTGGGTTGCAAAGAGTCGGATATGACTGAGCGACTGAACTGAACTGAACCATCTCAATGTTACCAAGTTGGTGATTTACTTACCCATTCTCAAGATGTGTCACTATGCCTTACTGTACTGAGAATTAAAACAAACAAAAAAAATTAATTGAAAAGCTTGCATGGTCACAAGTATTCTAAAGCTGTGCAATCACTCTAATTTGATGCTATCCAGCCCTCTTCAAGGTCTAAAAATATGCCCTCAAGGAAAAATCTGAATCTTGAGAAGGTACTACTTCCTAGACAAAAAGTGAATGTAGCCCAATTGTTCTCTAGTTTTCTGACTTTTATTTCACATGATCTCAGGTATCTTGTACAGAAATTATTTTTTTCAATTTCAAGGAAGAAAATCTCGAGTTTATATCAGCATAGAAAATTACACCGTATTGGAGCACCCACCGTATTATGGGTGCATAAATTTGATACAGAGCCCCTGTTCATTTCCACCAGATTGGTACTTCTCTAATTAGACAAATGTGCTCATCAAACATGATTAAATTATGCAATAATTGTATATAATTAGTAGAGACTTGTCATAGGAAATATCTATCCAAGGCCTTGTCCAGTTGGGGAATACACTACTTATCCAGCTGCTTTCTAAAATCACACTAAGTCTTCATTTCTAAAAATTTTACAATAATGTGGGTTTGAGTCACTGTTACAATACAGAGAATTTAAATGATGCCAATAGTGTGGCTAATAGTGATTACATTTCGCTTTCTGGATTTCAGAGGTAAATGATGTGAAATATCATAGTGGTGTGTAAAAAACTTTCTCATAAAAATACATTGTTTCTTCATAGCAAATATTTTAGAAATTAACAATAGGTATACTGTAGAGTTTGTTATCAGACTAGAATTCAGTGCCAACTACTAACTAGCTATGAGGCCATAGGAAACATAGTTAATCTCTTTTCTTGTTTCCTTGGTTACATAGTAACTATGTGAAAGTGATATAAGGTTTACATGACTTTACACATTTTTTTAAATTTAATTTTATTTTTAAACTTTACATAATTGTATTAGTTTTGCCAAATATCAAAATGAATCCGCCACAGGTATACACGTGCTCCCCATCCTGAACCCTCCTCCCTCCTCCCTCCCCACACCATCCCTCTGGGTTGTCCCAGTGCACCAGCCCCAAGCATCCAGTATCGTGCATCAAACCTGGCCTGGCATCTCGTTCATACATGATATTTTACACATTTCAATGCCATTCTCCCAAATCTTCCCACCCTCTCCCTCTCCCACAGAGTCCATAAGACTGTTCTATACATCAGTGTCTCTTTTGCTGTCTCGTACACAGGGTTATTGTTTTACAATGATCTACCATGATGCCAGCCACTTCTGAACCAATCAGCATATATTAGCTTGCATCATCATTACATATACGAGGTCTTCTTCCTCTAAATACATTTGTAAAACCTATTTTCTGGCCTATAATTTTCTATTTTTGATACATTTCACTTTAAATTTCTGTGACTTTATCAATAGCAGTATATTATTATCAAATTTGTCACAAGAGTGTTACAATCAATAATAAAAATTGTTTCCTACTACACAGGAATGTACAACATATTAACAAAAATAAATGGTCTCAAATAGTCATTCATATATTTCTTGTAATGTTCCTATAATAATTATATTCATTTTGGCTGGGTGGAGTCAAATAGTCTGCATCACAACTAAGCACATCTGACATTGCAATTCAAGTATAGCCACAGACAATATGCCATGAATGAACTAAGTCATAGTGGGTCTACAGGCAGTTGCTTGCATAACCCTGAGCTTGAGAAAGGGCTTCCCAAGTGGCACTAGTGGTAAACAAACCAGCTGTCAATGCACAAGACATAAGAGATGCAGATTGAATCCCTGAGTTGGGAAGATCCCCTGGAGGAGGGTGTGGCAATCCAGCACAGTATTCTTGCCTGGAAAATCCTATGGGCTGAGGAGCCTTGTGGTCCACGATCCTTAGGGTTGCAAGGAGTTGCATACAACTGAAGCAACTTAGCACCCATGCATGGGCTAGAAACAACCTGAAAGGGGGAGAAAAAAAAAAAAAAAACTGAATCCAAAATTCATTGGATCATAAAGAAGGCAAGGGAATTCTAGAAAAACATCTACTTTTCTTCAATGACTACTCAAAACCCTTTGAATGAATCACAACAAAGTGTGGAAAATTCTTAAAGAGATGGGAATACCACATCACTTTACCTGTCTCCTGTGAAACTTGTGTGCAGATCGAGGCAACAGTTAGAACCTTACATGGAAAACTGACTGGTTCAAAATTGGGAAAGGAATACATCAAGCCCGTATACTGCCACTGTGCTTATTTAACTTAAGTTTCAGATCAGATCAGTCGCTCAGTCGTGTCCGACTCTTTGTGACCCCATGAATCGCAGCACGCCAGGCCTCCCTGTCCATCACCAACTCCCGGAGTTCACTCAGACTCACGTCCATCGAGTCAGCGATGCCATCCAGCCATCTCATCCTCTGTCGTCCCCTTCTCCTCCTGCCCCTAATCCCTCCCAACATCAGAGTCTTTTCCAATGAGTCAACTCTTCACATGAGGTGGCCAAAGTACTGGAGTTTCAGCTTTAGCATCATTCCTTCCATTAGGGTACATCATGTGAAATACTAGACCAGATGAATCAGAAGCTGGAATCAAGATTGCCTAAAGAAATATCAACAACCTCAGATATGTAGATGATACCACTCTATTGGAAGAAAGTGAAGAAGAAGAAAAGTGCCTCTTGATGAAAGTGAAAGAGGAGACTGAAAAAGCTGGCTTAAAACTCAACATTCAAAAAACTAATATCATGGCATCTGGTCCCATCACTTCATGGCAAATAGAAGGGGGAAAAGTGGAAACAGATTTTATTTTCATGGGCTCCAAAATCACTGCAGATGGTGATTACAGCCATGAAATTAAAAGATGCTTGCTTCTTGGAAGGAAAGCTATGACAAAGCTAGACAGCATATTAAAAAGCAGAGACATTGCTTTTCCAACAAAGGCCCATGTAATCAAAGCTATGGTTTTTCCAGTCGTCATACAAGGGTGTGACAGTTGGACCATAAAGAAAGCTGAGTGCTGAAGAATTGATGCTTTTGAATTGTGATGTTGGAGAAGACCCTTAAGAGTCTCTTGGACTGCAAAGAGATCAAGTCAATCAATCCTAAAGGAAATCAACTCTGATTTCCATCAAAGACCAAAAATTGGGCAGTATCCCAACCCCTGAAATTCCAGTCCCTTTACCAAAATAGTTGGAATAATGCTCCCACTCATTCGCCTATGAAATTATCCATCCCATAAAAGCTAACCACACCACATTTCAAGGCCACACTCACCTTCTGTCATGGCCCACACTCTGTGGAGTGTGTTTCTCTCTGAATAAAATCAATTTCTTACCTATCACTCTGTCTCTCACCAAATTCTTTCTCTGATCAGACACAAAGAACATGAGTCTCAGTAAGTCCAGACACCAGGTAAGTGATTCTCATTCAAAGAGCATTTTTGGCTGGGTTCGAGTCCCAGCCACATGAGTTCAAGTCCCAATCTGTGTTTTAGCTGGGTTTGATTCCCAGCACATGAGTTTAAGTCCCAATCTGAGGGAAACAGTTTCCACTGGTGATCCAGATGGGACAGTGATAAGCTAAGAAAATGTTTAGAGTTAGGTCTTGGTCCTAAAGAGGCCCATGAGACACCATGAACCAGGTATACTGGGGAGGATGCCCTGTAATCACCTGCCAATTTTTGACTGGTGAGTCAACCCCATATCCCTATGGGCATCCAACAGCCAGCAGATCCAGAACAGAATTGTTACTCTTCTTGACTCTGAGGTTTTTCTCCTACATTCTTGAATCCTTGTTCATGCCTGCTTTTTCTTTTTCCCCCTTTATCTTGTTAACCCAAGAAGACCACCAAGGTGTATCTTCACTTTTACTCCTTTCCTTCTGATCCTTATAAATGCTGACTCTTTATTCCCAACTTATAGCCAGACTAACTCCCACTCATTGTGAACACCACTGTGGATGTCTTCCTTGTCATTTCTTTGTGACAAACTCTGGGAACTAACACCTCTTTGGAAGACTATCTTGGAAGGGATAGCATCTAAAATCATGAGTGCAAATCTTGGCCAAATCGTGTGTTGGATTTTGACTTAACACTGAAATTTTGGATAGCATAAGAGTTAGAGACATTATCTCAGGTTTGGGTGTGAAACGGGTCAGGCTTTATCAATCCCAACCAATACCTCTCTGGGCCATATCCTGGCCTTGTTGTTTCAAATCCAAAACTGGGTTTTGGCTGGGCTGGAGTCCCAGTGCCTGAGCTCAAGGCTCAATCTGAGATAAATGGTTTCACTGGGAAAGATTGAAGGCAAAGGGAGACGAGGGCAGCAGAGGATGAGATGGTTAGATACCATCATAAACTCAATGGACGTGAATTTGAGCAAACCCTGGGAGATAGTGAGGGCCAGGAAAGCCTGACACACTGCAGTCCATGGGATCACAAAGAATGTAACACAACTTAGTGAATGAACAGCAACAAAAACAATGATATAATTTATAATCTTCCAACAATAGTTGCAAGAATAGAACAAGATAAAATTATAAATTATGAATATAAATTATATAACTATAAAATATAATTATATAAATTATAAGTGCTAAGCATGGCTGAGAGGAGCCACCCCATGTCCGAGGTCAGGGGCAGAAGCCGGGAAGACCCCATGCCCCAAGGGTGGCGGCCAAGAGGAGTTACCCCATTTCCGAGGTCAGGGGCAGTGGCTGAGAGTAATGGACTGCGGCGGGGCAGGAATGGCGGAGAAGAGCTACCCCACGTCCGAGGTCAGGGGGGGCAGCCGAGAGGAGATACCCAGCGTCCAAGGTCAGGGGCGGCGACAAGAGGAGTTATCCCACGTCCGAGGTCAGGGGTGGCAGGCGGGAGGAGCTACCCCACGCCTCTAAGCCTGAGGCCAGGGGCGGCAGCCAGGAGGAGCAACCCCACGTCCAAGGAGCCGTGGCTGCATGGGTGCAGGAGGGCCTAGAGAAGCTATCCCATGTTGAAGGTCAGGAAGGGCAGCTGTGAGGAGATACCCCTCCTCCAAGGTAAGGAGCAATGGCTGCGCTTTGCTGGAGCACCCGTGAAGAGATACCCCATGCCCAAGGTAAGAGAAACCCAAGTAAGACAGTAGGTGTTGCAAGAGGGCATCAGAAGGCAAACACACTGAAACCATACTCACAGAAAACTAGTCAATCTAATCACACTAGGACCACAGCCTTGTTTAACTCAATGAAACTGAGCCATGCCCGTGGGGGAACCCAATATGGGTGGGTCATGGTGGAGAGATCTTACAGAATGTGGTCCACTGGAGAAGGGAATGGCAAACCACTTCAGTATTCTTGCCTTGAGAACCCCATGAGCAGTATGAAAAGGCAAAATGATAGGATACTGAAAGAGAAACTCCCCAGGTCAGTAGGTGTCCAATACCCAGCTGTGGATGTGACTGGTGATAGAAGCAAGGTCCGATGCTGTAAAGAGCAATATTGCATAGGAACCTGGAATGTCAGGTCCATGAATCAAGGCAAATTGGAAGTGGTCAAACAAGAGATGGCAAGAGTGAATGTCAACATTCTAGGAATCAGCAAA
>NW_011494840.1:3622856-3623254 GCF_000754665.1 Bison bison bison | reverse complement strand
AAACTGTGGAAAATTCTGAAAGAGATGGAATACCAGACCACCTGATCTGCCTCTTGAGAAATTTGTATGAAGTTCAGGAAGCAACAGTTAGAACTGGACATGGAACAACAGACTGGTTCCAAATAGGAAAAGGAGTACGTTAAGGCTGTATATCGTCACACTGTTTATTTAACTTATATGCAGAGTACATCATGAGAAACGCTGGACTGAAAGAAGCACAAGCTGGAATCAATATTGCCGGGAGAAATATCAGTAACCTGAGATATGCAAATGACACCACCCTTATGGCAGAAAGTGAAGAGGAACTAAAAAGCCTCTAGATGAAAGTGAAAGTGGAGAGTGAAAAAGTGGGCTTCAAGCTCAATATTCAGAAAACCAAGATCATGGCATCCGGTCCC
>NW_011494840.1:3622116-3622756 GCF_000754665.1 Bison bison bison | reverse complement strand
GACAGGCTCTATACAGTCAGCAAAAACAAGACCAGGAGCTGACTGTAGCTCAGATCATAAACTCTTTATTGCCAAATTCAGACTTAAATTGAAGAAAGTAGGGAAAACCACTAGACCATTCAGGTATGACCTGGATCAAATCCCTAATGATTATACAGTAGAAGTGAGAAATAGATTTAAGGGCCTAGATCTGATAGATAGAGTGCCTGATGAACTACGTAATGAGGTTCATGACATTGTACAGGAGACAGGAATCAAGACCATCCCCATGGAAAAGAAACGCAAAAAAGCAAAATGGCTGTCTGGGGAGGCCTTAAAAACAGCTGTGAAAAGAAGGAAAGTGAAAAGCAAAGGAGAAAAGGAAAGATATAAACATCTGAATGCAGAGTTCCAAAGAATAGCAAGAAGAGATAAAAAGCCTGCCTCAGTGATCAATGCAAAGAAATAGAGGAAAACAACAGAATGGGAAAGACTAGAGATCTCTTCAAGGAACTCAGAGATACCAAAGGAACATTTCATGCAAAGATGGGCTCGATAAAAGACAGAAATGGTATGGACCTAACAGACGCAGAAGATATTAAGAAGAGATGGCAAGAAAAAAGAAGAACTGTACAAAAAGATCTTCACGACCCAGATAATC
>NW_011494840.1:3621361-3621663 GCF_000754665.1 Bison bison bison | reverse complement strand
TGTAGATCTGGAAATTGACTAAGGAATCACAAGTTTACACTGTGCTATCTGACATCAGTTAATTTTTGTCAATATAATGCCTGAGAAGCAATATCTTCAGTTCAGTTCAGTCGCTCAGTCATGTCTGACTCTTTGCGACCCCATGAATCACAGCACACCAAGCCTCCCTGTCCATCACCAACTCCAGAGTTCACTCAAACTCATGTCTTTCGAGTCGGTGATGCCATCCAGCTATCTCATCCTCTGTTGTCCCCTTCTCCTCCTGCCCCCAATACCTCCCAGCATCAGAGTCTTTTCCAATG
>NW_011494840.1:3618372-3621261 GCF_000754665.1 Bison bison bison | reverse complement strand
AGATGAAAGTGAAAGTGGAGAGTGAAAAAGTGGGCTTAAAGCTCAATATTCAGAAAACCAAGATCATGGCATCCGGTCCCATCACTTCATGGGAAATAGATGGGGAAACAGTGGAAACAGTGTCAGACTTTATTTTTCTGGGCTCCAAAATCACTTCAGATGGTGACTGCAGCCATGAAATTAAAAGACGCTTACTCCTTGGAAGAAAAGTTATGACCAACCTAGATAGCATATTCAAAAGCAGAGGCATTACTTTGCCAACAAAGGTTCATCTAGTCAAGACTATGGTTTTTCCTGTGGTCATGTATGGATGTGAGAGTTGGACTGTGAAGAAAGTTGAGTGCCAAAGAATTGATGCTTTTGAACTGTGGTGTTGGAGAAGACTCTTGAGAGTCCCTTGGACTGCAAGGAGATCCAACCAGTCCATTCTGAAGGAGATCAGCCCTGGGATTTCTTTGGAAGGAATGATGCTAAAGCTGAAACTCCGGTGTTTTGGCCACCTTATGCTAAGAGTTGACTCATTGGAAAAGACTCTGATGCTGGAAGGGACTGGGGGCAAGAGGAGAAAGGGACGACAGAGGATGAGATGGCTGGATGGCATCACTGACTGAATGGACGTGAGTCTGAGTGAACTCTGGGAGTTGGTGATGGACAGGGAGGCCTGGCGTGCTGCGATTAATGGGGTCGCTAAGAGTCGGACACAACTGAGCAATTGATATGATCTGATCTGATATCTGATAATTTATATCATTATATATAATAATAATATATATATTATTATATATAGGTAAATATATAACTAGATAAAATTGCCTGAAGCTTCAATACTTTGTAAAATGTCCTTCTTACCACCCAGACATTTTTCAGGAAAATAAAATACATTCTTGGTATTTCAAACAGGAAAGAATTTAATACAGGAAGAAAAAGAAGTTGAAAGGGTTTGAGACTGAAAGTCAAAGTAAAAGGCTCCTTACTTTCCAGTAGTCCAGGAACAATAGAGTCATAAAAGATAATGGTTCCTAATCTCAGCTGTGAAGCATCTAAATAGCCTGATTTACAAGGGGAGAACTGGGAGCCAGTACACAACCTCTTGTGTGTCTTCTGCCAAAACACACATATTTGCTTAATTCCTTTCTGTTGCCACCTTTCACATTTTAAGAAAAAGTCTTTCATTAGTGGAATTTGAACCAGATATCTGATGCTAAGAGTATATGGGAAATGTAGTTTCTATGATTATTTCTCCTGATACACAGAGACAATCATAGAAAGGTAAAAATGTTTTGATGTAGAAATAGGTAATAGCTAGCCCAATATTGTGGGTAAAAATAAGACAATGGATTTTGAAGTTAATGGATGCTTTCAAACTATTAAAAATAATTGTTTGAGAATTTGAAACTGGAACGTACAAATATTAAAGTTCATTTCAAGTTAGATAATCATGAAATGAAATTGTAGCTTGGAACAATACATTTATTTTTACTTAATACAAGGAATATGTTTATCCTCAACAAGTGGAGACAAAATTCTTTGTTTTTGCATTTGGAATGGCCATTGTTATAAGGAAAATAGTATAGATAAAAATATTTAAAGGAATTGCTTAATGTTATATACAAAAGAGAGTTTTCCAAAGGTAAAAAATGGTAGATTAAGAGATCAGTATATTAAAGAGTGGGCTTGCCGGGTGATTCAGTGGTAAATAATCCATCTGTTAATGCAGGAGTCACGGGAGACACTGGTTCAACCCCTGGGTTAGGAAGATCCCCTGGAAAAGGAAATGGCCACCTACTCGAATATTCTTGCCTGGAAAAACCCCAGGGACAGAGGAACCTTATGGGCTACAGTAGTCCATGGTATCACAAAGAGTCAGAAATGACTTGACAACTGAACAACAACAACAAATATTAAAGAGTATTCTGTGGAAAGAAAGATATGGGATTAGTAGTTTATTTAGAAATGGTCCCAGGAAGCCAATGCGGGAAAGTTGGTAAATGAGTCAGAGAAGGATGAGTATGCAATAAAAGAGTGCATTTTAAATTTCCCTGCTGTGCAGCAACAGGGCAGGACTCTGTCAAAATGTCTTGAAATGTACAGTGTGCTTTGCAGAACTATCTGCCTGAAAGTCTACATAATCCATCAGTTCTCACCTCCCACTGGTTTCAGACACCTCCAAGGGCATTAACTCTCAAATCCCCAGGTTCAAGTGCATTTGGGCCATAGGGGAAGGGCCAGCGGGAGAAAGATCCGTGCCTGCAGTGTCATGCTGTGGATAAGTCTGCCTATCTGACTTGCACAGAGTCATCCACCACGGCTGCTGTTGAAATCAGAGGTCCCCAAGGAACTTTGTATCACAGCCAAAGAGTGCATTGTACTATTTACTCCTTACACTACACTACTCAGATTCACTCATGGGGAAGTGATTTCTGTACATATTTCAAGTCACGAATATCTAGATCTCAAAACCAATGTAGATCTGGAAATTGACTAAGGAATCACAAGTTTACACTGTGCTATCTGACATCAGTTAATTTTTGTCAATATAATGCCTGAGAAGCAATATCTTCAGTTCAGTTCAGTCGCTCAGTCATGTCTGACTCTTTGCGACCCCATGAATCACAGCACACCAAGCCTCCCTGTCCATCACCAACTCCAGAGTTCACTCAAACTCATGTCTTTCGAGTCGGTGATGCCATCCAGCTATCTCATCCTCTGTTGTCCCCTTCTCCTCCTGCCCCCAATACCTCCCAGCATCAGAGTCTTTTCCAATGAGTCAACTCTTAGCATGAGGTGGCCAAAGTACTGGAGTTTAAGCTTCAGCATCATTCCTTCCAAAGAACACCCAGGGCTGATCTCCTCTAGAATGGAGTTGTTGGATCTCCTTGCAGCCCAAGG
>NW_011494840.1:3615576-3618272 GCF_000754665.1 Bison bison bison | reverse complement strand
CAGTTAAAAAGCATCAGTTCTTCAGCGCTCAGCCTTCTTCACAGTCCAACTCTCACATCCATACATGACTACTGGAAAAGCCATAGCCTTGACTAGACAGACCTTTGTTGGCAAAGTAATGTCTCTGCTTTTGAATATGCTATCTAGGTTGGTCATAACTTTTCTTCCAAGAAGTAAGCATCTTTTATTTTCATAGCTGCTTAGTGTCATTTAATTTGTATCTTTCTTATTGAGAGTACAATCTAGAATAATGATTAATTTTATATATGTTTCTGAAATTTTTTGCCCATTTTTTAAAAAATAAACTTTTGCATTACTTTTGCCAGAAAATCATGAGGATTTTTTCTTTTATTTATTTATTTTTTGTAGAGATTGGCACTATGTCTGTGACGTACATAGCAACATATTCTCCCAGTTTGTTACCTTTCTTTTAACTTTATGGCATTTGTTGCTACAAAGCAAACACTATATATATATATATATATATATGTAAAATTAAATATGTCAGCTTATTTTTTCAGTGCATTTGGATTTTGAGGCACAGTTTTATAAGCTTTCTCAGTATATTTAATAGTATTTGTGCACTTGACCTGTTTCAAAGTAAGAATAGATAAAAATCTATTTTTATTGTATTCTGTCAATTTCTCACTGTGTTTCTTATAATACCTGTTTATAAGGAGCATTTTTCCTTATCTGGCCCATAGATAATCAAAATCATGATATATCCACTCTAAAATATGTTCTTCCACATTATAAACTGTCTTTCTTTCTCTTTCATTTATTTTGACCTCAGTTTTATCCTATATGACAATAGGATCACAACTCGTACCTTTTTACTGCCTCCAGTTGCCTGGATGGCTACCTATGGAGCAAAGTCTTTGGCCTGGATTCTTATAACAGTGTTCTAACTGGCCTTTCATGTGCCATCCTTGGCTCCGATAGAGTGTTTCTAGCATAGCAGCAGGGATCTCCTTGTAAAAGGTAAGTCATGATGTGTCATTTCTCTACTCAAAGGTTTGCAGTGGCCCCCTGTGTTACTCAGAGTAAAACGCAAATTCCTTAAAATGGCTTGCAGTGTCCTAAGTGCTCTTGACTCCAATCCCTCCCAGGCACCTTCTCCGCTCTCCATAGTCCCTCCACACCAGCCATGCTCTCACTTCAACATCCTTACCGCCAGCTATTCCTCTCAGGTGAAACTTCTCTCAAATATCTAAAAGGCTACCTTCCTTGATAACTCAAGTTATTTGCTGCAATATGAAATTGGAATCCTTCCCTTGTGACATAAATTTAAATCTCAACATAACCCCAAGCTCTCTTACCTTGCTCTACCCTCAGTTATTATTTTTATTGTTAGTGTGCCTTTCTGTACCAGAATGATAGCACCATGAGAACAGGGATCTACTATGTCCTAAGAATCTAGGATGATGCCAGCACACTATAGGGACTTTATATACATATGTGTTGAACAAAGGTTTTTGTCTTTTCTCTCTAATCTTGCATCATACAGATGCATTCTCTTCAATAACTCCAGAGTGATCTTTCAAAGTATAATAGAACCACACTATATGCTTGCTTAAAGCCTTTTTAGTGACTTCTCATCACCTTCAAAATTAAACTTAAACTCCCTGCCCACAGGACCAAAGCCCTTCATGCTTTCTTCTCAGACTCTCTAATCTTTCACAATTCACCCAACTTGAATTTCAGCCATGATAAATCATCTGCATTTCCCCAGATATGCTATGTTTGCTCACAATTCTGTGTCCCTGCCTTTAGGTAGGGTGGCTATATAATTTATTGTCCCAACTAGAGCACTTCTGAGAGTTAAAGGGGATATTATTAATAGGCATAAAATGAAACCATCCGTGACAAACAGGAATGAATGGTCAATCACTTTATCCTCAGGGTTTATGCATGAAATGCCCTTCCTAATTTCTTTGCTTGATTCTTTCAGGACAACTTTCATGTTTCAATTGCTAATGATATCCTCAAGTAGTCCTGTCATATCCCTGGTCCAGACCAGTCCTCATTCCTTTGTGCCTGATGATAGAAATTGCATTCTTATCCTCATCACCATACCTCCCTGGGTGCCCAAGACTGTGAGGGCACTCACTGAAAGAGAACCATGCTAGTTATGCCTCCATCAGTGGCACTGATGATATGCTGCATTGAAATGATAGCTAACAATAGCATATAATAATTCAAGATGGTAAACTTAGGAGTTGAGTTTTGGATTTGGAGTTAAACTAGTGGGTTTAGATTGTGTTGTTTATCAGATACCAGCTGTGTGATCTTAGGCAACTGTAGAGCTCAGATGAGTTAGTACTGAAATGAGTAGCCAAAATAATATTAGGACTCATTAAACCTTAAACACTACAGACATAATTCAATAACAAAATGCAATGGATAAATAACTGGTTTACCAAAATAAACATGAATCATACTAATACTAATACTATAACTAATAGTTTCCCTGGACTATAAGGTATAAAAATACATAGAGTATTTTACTTGATTCTTCTCTCCAAGAAGCTCATCATGAAGAAATAGTTTATGTATCTTATTGTTCTCAACTTCGAGTAAGGAAACCCATTCACAGGGTTGGATTGCCTGCACAGAAATGAAAGTTATCATGTGAATTAGATTGATGGCTCCCGTATGTTTCCCCATTTGACCACATGCTCTTTCTGCCGAAAAAC
>NW_011494840.1:3613491-3615476 GCF_000754665.1 Bison bison bison | reverse complement strand
CTCCTCACCAGCCCAGTCAGGTGACCCTCTCTTGGGCCATCCAGTTCTAGGATTGATTACTCTGCATCACACTCTACCAATCTACCTGCTTACCTGTCAGGACTATGAGCCTCTCCAGGCCAGGAATTGTATCAACAGGATCTGCCTCTAGAAACTGAAGCAGGAGGTGACCATCACACTTGATATATAGCAGCTACTCAAAAATATTCTTCAATACCAAGCACAACCTTGAACCTAGTGACTCTAATATTCTCAATGTCTTTTGTAAGTCAGCCTTAGAAATTTTTGCCACACACACACACACAAATAGCATAATGAAACAAATAGCAAACTAGGTTTTCATGAAGAAACATTAATTTAAAACCTCATACTGACATTTATTAAATGCTTGTTTATATCAAGTACTGTGCTAACCATATCACATCAGATGGTTTTTCCATTTCTAACTCTATGGGTTAAGTTGACTTAATTCCCATTTTACACAGGAAGGAAATATATTTAGACAATTCTTCATATTTTATGTGTGCTGCTGCTGCTGCTAAGTCGCTTCAGTTGTGTCCGACTCTGTGCGACCCCATAGACGGCAGCCCACCAGGCTCCCCCATCCCTGGGATTCTCCAGGCAAGAACAATGGAGTGGGTTGCCATTG
This sequence comes from Bison bison bison, assembly GCF_000754665.1. NCBI lineage: Eukaryota > Metazoa > Chordata > Mammalia > Artiodactyla > Bovidae > Bison > Bison bison. The sequence continues at coordinate 3,614,827 of NW_011494840.1, read as the reverse complement.
CCTTCTCCAATGAATGAAAGTGGAAAGTGAAATTGAAATTGCTTAGTCATGTTTGACTCTAAGCAACCCCATAGACTGCAGCCCACCAGGCTCCTCCATCCATGGGATTTTCCAGGCAAGAGTACAGGAGTCGGGTGCCATTGCCTTCTCCAATTTTATGTGTCGTGTACCCACAAAACTTTAGATCTAGATAATAGAAAATATTTTAAAAATGCAGTCCTTATATATCTTATAAATATATCTTATACATCTTATGCATTTATCTCAGTGAAGTAACCAGACGAAACTAAAGGGAGAGTATCTGGTTGAAAAACAATCTGTGTTATTTCTAGCTTCTTATTTACATAAGGAAATAGTTTATTTTCTACATATCATATTGCAAAATAAATTTCCCCTCAAGTTATTGCATGTAGATGATTCATTCATATATTTTTGCTCACCAAAATGATCTTCTATTATACATTTTCTAATAACTTGTATTGAAACCACAATTTTTCTTTTCAGAGGCATTGCTTTGATCTTTCTATGATGCTTAGTCTACTCAAACAAATAGTTTTATTCTGTTGAGTACTAGTATTTTAAATAACAAATTAAGTTTTCTCTGCTTTTACAATATAAAACATCTGCTGCTACTGCTGCTGCTGCTAAGTCGCGTCAGTCATGACCGACTCTGCATGACCCATAGACGGCAGCCCACCAGGCTCCCCCATCCCTGGGATTCTCCAGGCAAGAACACTGGAGTGGGTTGCCATTTCCTTGTCCAATGCATGAAAGTGAAAAATGAAAGTGAAGTCGCTCAGTCATGTCCAACTCTTAGCGACCCCATGGACTGCAGCCCACCAGGCTCCTTCATCCATGGGATTCCCCAGGCAAGAATACTGGAATGGGGTGTCACTGAAAATTGAAAAATTAATTATATACTTACTGTTTTCACAAACATTTCAGCACGATACACCTAATACTTTTTTCATGCACAAATTCATGTCTGCTTATAAGAATTTATGCAATGTGTACATGCCTCAAAACACCATTAACAGATCTTCCCCAGGTCCATGAAATTTGAATCTGCCTAGATGCCACATGGGTTCTTGCCAACATATACAGAAGGCTGTGCTAATAATCTTTGCTGCCTGCCAGGACTATTACTGCTAAAAGGAACTAAGTTTTCTTGCACTGTAATAAGTTAAAAATACTTCAAAAATTTAGTTTGGATTTGACATCTGACCATCTTTCCTTACATAGATTCAAATTAATTGGAGAGCATTTGTAGGGCCTCATAATTCCCTCCTTGGTGGTTTGCTATAGCTCTTTCTGGACTGTCCCCCCCCCCCCCCCA
>NW_011494840.1:3607368-3613391 GCF_000754665.1 Bison bison bison | reverse complement strand
GTGACCTCTTTCTCTATATATAGGTCTCTTAGTTCTTATATTTCAATAGTTTGATTTTTAACAATATTTAAAAACATAGAGAAATTATATGGACCTAAAATAAGCAAAAGAAATTAATAATAGGTGGCAAGGATACATAGAACAGCTTTACAAAAAAACTTCTAATTGACCCAGATAACCACAATGGTGTGATCACTCATCTAAAGCCAGACATCTGAGGTGCAAAGTCAACTGGGCCTTAGGAAGCATCATTATGAACAAAGCTAGTGGAGGTGACATCATGAGTAATGCTGGGCTGGAAGAAGCACAAGCTGGAATGAAGATTGCAGGGAGAAATATCAATAAGCTCAGATATGCAGATGACACCACCCTTATGGCAGAAAGTGAAGAATATCTAAAGAGCCTCTTGATGAAAATGAAAGTGGAGAGTGAAAAAGTTGGCTTAAAGCTCAACATTCAGAAAACGAAGATCATGGCATCTGGTCCCATCACTTCATGGGAAATAGATGGGGAAACAGTGGAAACAGTGTCAGACTTTATTTTTGGGGGCTCCAAAGTCACTGAAGATGGTGATTGCAGCCATGAAATTAAAAGATACTTACTCCTTGGAAGGAAAGTTATGACCAACCTAGATAGCATATTCAAAAACAGAGATATTACTTTGCCAACAAGGTCCATCTAATCAAGACTATGGTTTTCCAGTGGTCATATACAGATGTGAGAATTGGACTGTGAAGAAAGCTGAGCACCGAAGAATTGATGCTTTTGAACTGTGGTGTTGGAGAAGACTCTTGAGAGTCCCTTGAACTGCAAGGAAATCAATCCAGTCCATCCTAAAGGAGATCTGTCCTGGATGTTCATTGGAAGGACTGAAGCTAAAGCTGAAACTCCAATACTTTGGCCACTTCATGCGAAGAGTTGACTCATTGGAAAAGACCCTGATGCTGGCAGGGATTGGGGGCAGGAGGAGAAGGGGACGAAAGAGGATGAGATGGTTGGATGGCATCACCGACTCAATGGACATGAGTTTGAGTGAACTCTGGGAGTTGATGATGGACAGGGAGGCCTGGCGTGCTGCGATTCATGGGGTCACAAAGAGTCGCATATGACTGAGAGACTGAACTGAATTGAACTGAGTGGAGGTGATAGAATTCCAGTTTAGCTATTTCAAATACTAAAAGATAATGGTATTAAAGTGCTACACTCAGTTCGTCATAACATTTAGAAAATGCAGCAGTGGCCACAGGACTAGGAAAGTTCACTTTTCATTCCAATTCCAAAGGCAAGGCCAAAGAATGCTCAAAATACTGCATTCATTTTACATGCTAGCAAAGTAATGCTCAAAATTCTTCAAGCTAGGCTTCAATAGTATGTGAACTAAGAAATTCCAGATGTTCAAGCTGGATTTAGAAAAAACAGAGGAACCAGAGAACAAATTGCCAGCATCTTTTAGATCATATAGAAAGCAAAAGAATTCCAGAAAAAACTTCTGTTTCATTTACTATTCTAAAGCCTTCTACTGTGTGGATCACAACAAAGTGTGGAAAATTCTTCAAGCAATCAGAATATCAGATCACCTTACTTGCCTCCTCTGAAACCTGTATAAAGGTCAAGAAGCAATAGTTAGAACCATACATGGAAAAATGGACTGGTTCTAAATTGGGAAAGGAGTAAATCTAGGTTATATATTGTCATCCTGCTTATTTAACTTCTATGCAAAGTACATCATATGAAATACCAGGATGGATGAAGCAAAAGCTGGAATTAAGATTGCCAGGAGAAATATCAATAACCTCAGATATGCAGATGACACCACCCTTATGGCAGAAAGTTAATATTAACTAAAGAGCTTCTTCAAAAATGTGAAAGAGGAGAGTGAAAAAGCTGGCTTAAAACTTAACATTCAAAAAACTAAGATCACGACATCCAGTTCCATAACTTCATGGCAAATACACGGGGACACAATGGAAACAGTCACAGACTTTTTCTCTTGGGCTCCAAAATCACTGCAGATTGTGACTGCAGACATGAAATTAAAAGATGCTTGTTCCTTGGAAGAAAAGCTATGACAAACGTAAGCAGCATATTAAAAAGCAGAGATGTTGGTTTGCTGAGAAAGGTCCACCTAGTCAAAGCCATGGCTTTTCCAGTAGTCATGCATGGATGTGAGACTTGGACCATAAAGAAGGCTGAGCCCTGAATAATTGATGCCTTTGAGCTCTGGTGTTGGAGGAGAATCTTGAGAGTCCCTTGGACTGCAAGGAGAACAAACCAGTCAATCTTACAGGAAATCAACCCTAAACATTCTTTTAAAGACTGATGCTGGAGCTGAAGCTCCAATATTTTGGCTCCCTGATGCAAAGAGTCAACTCCTTAGAAAAGACCCTGATGCGGGGAAAAATGCAGGCAGGAGGAGAAGGAAACAACAGAGAATGAATAGTTGGATGGCAACACTGACTCAGTGGACAGTATTAGATAAAAGAGCAATTTATAGTAGTAGTTCACTTGATAAGTCATGTCTGACTCTTTGCAACCCCATAGACTGCAGCACACCAAGCTTCCCTGTCCATCACCAACTCCCAAGATTTTACTCAAACTCAGGTCCATCGACCTGGTTGCATGGATGATGCCATCCAACTATCTCATCCTCTGTTGTCCCCTTCTCTTCCTACCTTCAATCTTTCCCAGCATCAGGGTCATTTCCAATGAGTCAGAATTTCATATCAGGTAGCCAAATTACTGGACTTTCAGCTTCAGCATCAGTCCATCCAACGAATATTCAGGACAGATTTCATTTAGAATGGACTAGTAGGAACTCCTTGCAGTTCAAGGGACTCTCAAGAGTCTTCTCCAACACCACACTTCTAAAGCATCAATTCTTCAGTGCTCAACTTTCTTTACATTCCAACTCTCACATCCATACATGACTACTGGAAAAACCATAGTTTTGACTAGATGGACCTTTGTTGGCAAAGGAAAGTCTCTGTTTTTAATATGTTGTTAACAGAAGCAGAAGATACTAAGAAGAGGTGGCAAGAATACACAGAAGAATTGTACAAAAAATATCTTCATGACCCAGACAATCACGATGGTGTGATCACTCACCTAGAGCCAGAATCCTGGAATGTGAAGTCATGTGGGCCTTAGCAAGCATCACTATGAACAAAGCTAGTGGAGGTGATGGAATATCACTTGAGCTATTTCAATTACTGAAAGATGACACTGTGAAAGGGCTGCACTCAATATGCCAACAAATTTGGAAAACTCAGCAGTGGCCACAGAACTGGAAAAGGTCAGTTTTCATTCCAATCCCAAAGAAAGGCAATGTCAAAGAGTGCTAAAACTACTGCATAATTGCACTCAACTCACACTCTACTAAAGTAATGCTTAAAATTCTCCAAGCCAGGCTTCAGCAATACGTGAACTGTGAACTTCGAGATGTTCAAGCTGATTTTAGAAAAGGCAGAGGAACTAGAGATCAGATTGCCAACATCTGATGGATCATCAAAAAGCAAGAAAGTTCCAGAAAAAGATCTATTTCTGCTTTATTGACTATGCCAAAGCCTTTGACTGTGTGGATCACAATAAACTGTGGAAAATTCTTCAAGAGATGGGAATACCAGACCACCTGACCTGCCTCTTGAGAAACCTCTATGCAGGTCAGGAAGCAACAGTTAGAACTGGACATTAAACAACAGACTGGTTCCAAATAGGAAAAGGAGTACATCAAGGCTGTATATTGTTTATTTAACTTATATGCAGAGGACATCATGCGAAATGCTTGGCTGGAGGAAGCACAAGTTGGAATCGGGATTTCCAAGAGAAATATCAATAACCTCAGAGATGCAAATGACACCACCCTTATGGAAGAAAGTAAATAATATCTAAAGAGCCTCTTGATGAAAGTGAAAGTGGAGAGTGGAAAAAGTTGGCTTAAAGCTCAACATTCAGAAAAATAAGATCATGGCATCTGGTCCCATTGCTTCATGGAAAATAGATGGGGAAACAGTAGCTGACTTTATTTTTCTTGTCTCCAAAACACTGCAGATGGTGATTCCAGCCATGAGATTAAAAGACGCTTACTCCTTGGAAGGCAAGCTATGACCAACCTAGACAGCATATTCAAAAGCAGAGACATTATTTTGCCAACAAAGGTCCATCTAGTCAAGGCTATGATTTTTCCAGTAGTCATGTATGGATGTGAGAGTTGGACTATAAAGAAAGCTGATTGCCAAAGAATTAATGCTTTTGAACTGTGGTGTTGGAGAAGACTCTTGAGAGTCCCTTGGACTGCAAGGAGATCCAACCAGTCCATCCTAAAGGAGATCAGTCCCGGGTGTTCATTGAAAGGACTGATGCTGAAGCTGAAACTCCAATACTTTGGCTGCCTGATGCGAAGAGCTAACTCATTTAAAAAGACCCTGATGCTGGGAAGGATTGATGGCAGGAGGAGAAGGGGCAGACAGAGTATGACATTGTTGGATAGCATCACTTACTCAATGGCCATGAATTTGGGCAAACTCCGGAAGTTGGTGATGGACAGGGAGGCCTGGCATGCTGTGATTCATGGGGTCGCAAAGAGTCGGACATGACTGAGCGACTGAACTGATCTGAACTGAACTGAACTAGGTTGGTCATAGCTTTTCTTTTAAGGAGCAAGTGTCTTAATCTCATGGCTGCAGTCACCATCTGCAGTGATTTTTGAGCCCACAAAAAGAAAGTTTTTCACTGTTTCCATTGTGTCCCCATCTATTTGCCATGAAGTCATGGTACCAGATGCCATGATCTTAGATTTTTTAAATAATTATGATTTAAGAGCAATTTATAATTCAGATAAGAGCTGGATGAATCAATTTTTAATTTAAGAGCAATTTATAATTCAGATAAAAACTCTGATGCTATTAGTGAAAGGTGAACTAAAGGTAGGGGGTCCTACATTTTTCAGTTCAGTTCAGTCGCTCAGTTGTATGCAACTCTTTGCGACCCCATGAATTGCAGCACACCAGGCCTTCTTTTCCATCACCAACTCCCGGAGTTCACTCAGACTCACATCCATCGAGTCAGTGATGCCATCCAGCCATCTCATCCTCTGTCGTCCCCTTCTCCTCTTGCTCCCAGTACCTCCCAGCATCAGAGTCTTTTCTAATGAGTCAACTCTTCACACGAGGTGGTCAAAGTACTGAAGTTTCAGCTTTAGCATCATTCCTTCCAAAGAAATCCCAGGGCTGATCTCCTTCAGAATGGACTGGTTGGATTTCCTTGCAGTCCAAGGGACTCTCAAGAGTCTTCTCCAATACCACAGTTCAAAAGGGTCAATTCTTTGGCACTCAGCTTTCTTCACAGTCCAACTCTCACATCCATACATAACCACTTCAAAAACCATAGCCTTGACTAGACCGACCTTTGTTGGCAAAGTAATGTCTCTGCTTTTCAATACGCTATCTAGGTTTGTCAAAACTTTTCTTCCAAGGAGTAAGCGTATTTTGATTTCATGGCTGCAGTCACCACCTGCAGTGATTTTGGAGCCCCCAAAAATAAAGTCTGACACTGTTTCCACTGTTTCCCCATCTATTTCCCATGAAGTGATGGGACCATATGTCATGATCTTGTTTTTCTGAATGCTGAGTTTTGAACCAACTTTTTCACTCTCTTCTTTCACCTTCATCAAGAGGCTTTTTAGTTCCTCTTCACTTTCTGCCATAAAGGTGGTGTCATCTGTATGTCTGAGGTTATTGAGATTTCTCCCAGCAATCTTGATTCCAGCTTGTGCTTCTTCCAGTCCAGCTTTTCTCATGATAAACTCTGCAAATAAGTTAAATAAGCAGGGTGACAATATACAGCCTTAATGTACTCCTTTTCCTATTTGGAACCAGTCTTTTGTTCCATGTTCAGTTCTAACTGTTGCTTCCTGACCTTCATATAGGTTTCTCAAGTGGCAGGTCAGGTGGTCTGGTATTCCCATCTCTTTCAGAATTTTCCACAGTTTATTGTGATCCACACAGTCAAAGGCTTTGGCATAGTCA
>NW_011494840.1:3589087-3607268 GCF_000754665.1 Bison bison bison | reverse complement strand
ATGATCCAGCGGATGTTGGCAATTTGATCTCTGGTTCCTCTGCCTTTTCTAAAATCAGCTTGAACATCTGGAAGTTCACAGTTCACATATTACTGAAGACTGGCTTGGAGAATTTTGAGCATTACTTTACTAGCATGTGAGATGAGTGCAATTGTGCAGTAGTTTGAACATTCCTTGGCATTGCCTTTCTTTGGGATTGGAATGAAAACTGACCTTTTCCAGTCCTGTGGCCACTGCTGAGTTTTCCAAATTTGCTGGCATATTGAGTGCAGCACTTTCACAGTGTCATCTTTCAGTAATTGAAATAGCTCAACTGGAACTCCATCGCCTCCACTAGCTTTGTTCGTAGTGATGCTTTCTAAGGCCCACATGACTTCACATTCCAGGATGTCTGGCTCTAGGTCAGTGATCACACCATCGTGATTATCTTGGTAATGAAGACATTTTTTGTACAATTCTTCTGTGTATTTTTGCCACTTCTTCTTAGTATCTTCTGCTTCTGTTAGGTCCATACCATTTCTGTCCTTTATCGAGCCCATCTTTGCATGAAATGTTCCTTTGGTATCTCTGATTTTCTTGAAGAGATCCCTAGTCTTTCCCATTCTGTTGTTTTCCTCTATTTCTTTGCATTGATCGCTGAGGAAGGCTTTCTTATCTCTTCTTGCTAGTCTTTGGAACTCTGCATTCAGATGCTTATATCTTTCCTTTTCTCCTTTGCTTTTCGCTTCTCTTCTTTACACAGCTATTTTTGGGGGTTATCAGTTTTTCTAAGAAAGAAAAGATATAATAAGAGAAGAGAAGCCCTTCTATTTTAAGAAAATGATAGCAGAATAAAGAAAGGACAGAGAAAAAGAAGGACTGTTTCTTCCTTGCCTCCGACCCCAAGTTTCTACTGTGTTCCATAGGATTAGAACATTATTGAAGCATAAAATGAATGCTTGAACATGAGCATCAAATTTATGTGAAAAAGAAATATAAATTACAATTTCACTAGGAAAAAAAATGATAATAACCCACATATGAAATATACAGAAAAAATATATACAGAACACTTTTCATGGATAAAGACAGAGGAAGGAACATAAAACACTCAGAATAATATTCTTAAAGATGACTGAATATCGTTTAAAGATGAGTGAAAAGGTACACTAGTAGGCATTGATGAATTGCCAAGTATTAGTTCAAAGATGTATTTTAATCTGAATGAAGTATTATTTTTAAACCACTAAGATTGACAGTGGTTTTTAGAGATAAGATTAACATTTGTAGGTAAAGACAGCAGTGGAGAATCCATATTATGCTAGAAGGAGACTAAAATTGATACAACTACTTTGGGCAATTTTATGTTGTACTGTAAAGCTCAGGATGAACATACTCTAAATATAAAACTAGTCACTATATCAAACAGGTCTATTGCACAAGAAGACCTTGAAAACATATGTTCATAGATTTTGAAATAAGAGTTATTTTTAATGAACCCCAAAGTAAACAAGAGATAAGTATAAACAGTAGAATGAAAAAAATAATATTTATACAAAGGAATTTTATATCATAGTGATTATGAATTATAGTTTTACTCCTCACCATGGACAAAATCCAAAGTGAAAAATCAAATATATACCATGTAAATAGAGTTAAAAAATAGAATATAACCTAGTTAAAATGTGTTTGTTTATGTATAATTTTATATGCTATTGCTCTGTGGTAAAGAATCTGCTTGCCAAGCAGGAGACATGGGCTTGATCTGTTGGTTGGGAAGATCCCTGAAGAAGGAAATGGCAATCAACTCCAGGATTTTTGCCTGGGAAATCCCCTGGACAGAGATGCTTGGTGGGCTACAGTCCTTGGGGTAGCAAAGAACTAGACATTACTTAGACACTAAACAATAATAACAACAAAAATATGGGCAGGTTGTATTCCTTTAAAAACGTATATATAGTCCTTAATGTTCCATATGCTATGAAAAGGATATTATATTATCATGTTTTTAAAAGATCTTTCTTTTGTTCTTTCATCTCATCCTGGCTATCAACCAGCCTATTGCGTTCTCATTCTAACACAAAACTCATTTTATAAATCACTTTTCCCCTATATTGCCAGCTTCAGTACCCTGCTGCACAGCTTTCACCTCTGGCCCTCCATTATGAGGACTCACAGGGCACTGGTGCCCTGTATCTTGTTTGCATTCTATACTCTTGTCATGTCTTGTACAACTATACTTGACTAAGTAATGTCATTCTTATAATTTACCTTACCATTTGTACTGAGGATTGCTAGAATGGCTTTTCTGTAAGGTTTAGGATTTTCAAGTCACTTCCATGACAGTATATTCAGAGAAGACAAACTAAAGCATAAGTTCACATACAGTCTGCATTTTTTTATTCTTTGTTTTTTGTTTTAAATTTGAGGCTAATTACTTTACAATATTGTATTGTGTTTTGCCATACATTGACATGAATCAGCCATGGGTGTACATGTATTCCCCATCCTGAACCCCCCTCCTACCTGCCTCCCCATCCCATCCCTCAGTGTTGGCCCAGTACACCGTGTATGAATGCCCTGTTTCATGCATCTAACTTGGATTGGTGATCTATTTTGGATATGGTAATATACATGTTTCAATGATATTCTCTCAAATAATCACACTCTTGCCTTCTCTCACAGAATCCAAAAGTCTGCATATAGGGTCATCATTACCATCTTTCTAAATTTCATATATATGTGTTAATATACTATATGGGTGTTTTTGTTTCTGACTTACTTCACTTTATATAATCAGCTCCAGTTTCATCCACCTCATTAGAACTGACTCAAATATGTTCTTTTTAATAGCTGAGTAATATTCCATTGTGTATATGTACCACAGCTTTCTTATCCATTCATCTGCTGATGGACATCTAGATTGCTTCTATGTCCTGGCTATTATAAACAGTGCCACAATGAACATTGGGGTATACGTGTCTCTTTCAATTCTGGTTCCTCAGTGTGTATGCCCAGCAAAGAGATTGCTGGGTGGTATGGCAGTTCTATTTCTAGTTTTTTAAGGAATCTCCACACTGTTCTCCGTAGTGGCTGTACTAGTTTGCATTCCCACCAACAGTGTAAGAGGGTTCCCTTTTCTACACACCCTCTCGAGCATTTATTGTTTGTAGACTCTTTGATAACAGCCGTTCTGATTGGTGTGCGATGGTACCTCAAGTTTTGATTTGCATTTCTCTGATAATGACTAATGTAGAACATTTTTTCAGGTATTTGTTAGCCATCTGTAGGTCTTCTTAGGAGAAATGTCTGTTTAGTTCTTTGGCCCATGTTTAGACTGGGTCAACTATTTTTCTGGCATTGAGCTGCATAAGCTGCTTCTATATTTTTGAGATTAATTCTTTGTCATTTGCTTCATTTGCTGTTGTTTTCTCCCACTCTGAAAGCTGTCTTTTCACCTTGCTTATAGTTTACTTCATTGTGCAAAAGGTTAATTAGGTCCCATTTGTTTATTTTTGCTTTTATTTCCAATATTCTAGGAGGTGGGTCATAGAGGATCCTACTGTGATTTATGTCGGAGAGTGTTTTGCCTATGTTCTCTTCTAGGAGTTTTATAGTTTCTGGTCTTACCTTTAGATTTTTAACCATTTAGAGTTTATTTTTGTGTATGGTGTTAGAAAGTGTTCTAGTTTCATTTTTTTACAAGTGGTTGACCAGTTTTCCAAGCACCACTTGTTAAAGAGATTGTCTTTTCTCTATTGTATATTCTTGCCTCTTTTGTCAAAGATAAGGTGTCCATAGGTGCATGGATTTATCTCTGGGCTTTCTATTTTGTTGCACTGATCTATATTTCTGTCTTTGTGCCAGTACCATACTGTCTTGATGACTGTGGCTTTGTAGTAGAGCCTGAAGTCAGGCAGGTTGATTCCTCCAGTTCCATTCTTCTTTCTCAAAATTGCTTTGGCTATTCAAGGTTTTTTGTATTTCCATACAAATTGTAAAACACTCACTGTTTGCTGATGACATGATCCTCTACATAGAAAACCCTAAAAACACCCCCAGAAAATTACTAGAACTAATCAATGAATATAGTAAAGTTACAGGATATAAAATCAACACACAGAAATCCCTTGCATTCCTATACACTAATAATGAGAAAATAGAAAGAGAAATTAAGGAAACAATTCTATTCACCTTTGCAATGAAAAGAATAAAATACTTAGGAATATATCTACCTAAAGAAACTAAAGACCTATATATAGAAAACTATAAAACACTGGTGAAAGAAATCAAAGAGGACAGTAATAGATGGAGAAATATACTACGTCCATGGATCGGAAGAATCAATATAGTGAAAATGAGTATACTACCCAAAGCAATCTATAGATTCAATACAATCCCTATCAAGCTACCAATGGTATTTTTCACAGAGCTAGAACAAATAATTTCACAATTTGTATGGAGATAATCATATGGTTTTATCTTTCAATTTGTTAATGTACTTCTGTTTGTTCAAAGATTTTTGATTGTAGTTTCGATTTCCATGTTTGTGATGGATCTGTTAAGATTTTCTATTTCTTCCTGGTTCAGTTTTGGAAGGTTATACTTTTCTAAGAATTCGTCCATTTCTTCCAAGTTGTCCATTTTATTGTCATATAGTTGCTGATAGCAGTCTCTTATGATCCTTTGTATTTCTGTGTTGTCTGTTGTCATTTCTCCATTTTCATTTCTAATTTTGTTGATTGTATTCTTCTCCTTTTTTTTTTTTTTTTTTGATGAGTCTGGCTAATTGTTTGTCTATTTTATTTATCTTCTCAAAGAACCAGGTTTTAGTTTTGTTGATTTTTGCTATAGATTCCTTTGTTTCTTTTTCGTTTATTTCTTCCCTAATTTTTATGATTTATTTCCTTCTACTAACTCTAGGGTTCTTAATTTCTTCTTTTTCTAGTTGCTTTAGGTATAATGTTTAGTGATTTATTTAAATTTTCTCTTGATTCTTGAGGTAACCTTGTATTGCTATGAACCTCCCCCATAGCACTGCTTTTCCTGAATTCCATAGGTTTTGGATTGTCGTGTTCTCATTTGCATCTGTTTCTATGCATATTTTGATGTCTTTTTTAATTTCTTATGTGATTTGTTAGTTATTCAGAAGTGTGTGTGTCCATATGTTTGTATTTGTAATAGTTTTTTCTTGTAGTTGACATCTAATCTTACCACATTGTGATCAGAAAAGATGCTTGAAATGATTTTTTTTTTTTTTTTGATTTAGCAAGGCTAGATTTATGGCCCAGGATGTGATTTTTTGCAATTCAAGTTAATTTAAACCTGCCCATGGCCATTCACTTGGGAAATGCCTTATGGCAAAATTGTTTAGTTAAAATGGAATATATCTGACATGCCAAGACCAAAATATTGACATGTGGCCCTCTGTAGAAGACTTTTCCTAGTCCTAGAATTATCACTGTTTTCATAAACTGATGTTATTAAAGTTATTCAGAATTCTCAATCAAATTCTGATGCAGTTATTGGTGCATTAAACTAAATAAAAAAACTGGTCCTTTTAAAGGAGTCTTCAAAATGCAATATTTATGATACAATATGTGAATACTCATCAACATGTGATCTTTGTTGGGCTTAATTTTAAGAAGTAAATGAAATTTTATAGGTTGAAATACCTAATTGATTAAAAATGTAATGATAGTAGCTTATTCTTATACTTTTTGGATTTTTTAAATGGGATCTTTATTAAAAAGATGTTGAGAGATAATTTCAATGAAGGAGAAAATAAGTTGCAAAATTTTAATTGTTGGAAAAGTTAAGTGATATTTATTAGTAGTACAGGCATAAAAAGATCAAAATACTTTCTCCACAATAGCATTTAAATTTTTGAAAATTTTATTTAATTTAATATGTATGTACAAAAGTACATGAATCAATAAAGGTCAATGAATTTTTTTGAACTGAATGCACAGATGTAACTAACAACCAGATTAAAAACAAGATACAGAATCCTACCTTTACTCCAGAATCTCCTCTTCTGTGTCCTTCCAGTCACAAAGCAAGCCATACAGCATGTAATTATTCTTCATACTTTTAAGAGTTTACAAAAAGATGATACATTACAAAAAAAAAAACATAAATTGTTCCAAATATTCTTCTAAAATATTGGTGCTCCTAGGGAATAACTTACTTTAACTTTTGTCTGTGTCACCATACAGAAATTAGAAGATGAAATATTCAGAGGATGAATAATCATACATTGTTTTAATAAGAGATCACATATCCCCAGACCCCTGAGGTGTTAAATTATAATAACAAAAATCAATTTGGCACAATCAAATAAAGTTGCTACTATTTAATTTTAACCATGAGTTTTTCTTCACTTTGGCTTTATGCTTATCACTCCTCAATTCTTACTATCTGTGGAGTAATATATACACCTAATGCTTGTGTGATGATCCTTATTGAGAAATTATTGTTTCTTTTCACTGACCTCAGCTTCACATTACTACACATACATGTCTCTGACATATATCTGACTTGGAGATACTGCTGGTTTCTGATATTGCAATTCCAGATCACTGTGATAAAATGAATATGGAAAAATGTGAATCAAATTTTTTGCTCCCCAGTGTATATAAAGTTATGTTTACTTTATACTATAGTCTATATAGAGAGTCCCTTGGACTACAAGCAGATCCAACCAGTCAATCCTAAAGGAAATCATCCCGAATATTCATTGGAAGGACTGATGGTGAAGCTGAAGCTCCAATACTTTGGCCACCTGATGCGAAGAACTGACTCATTGGAAAAGACCCTCATGCTGGGAAAGATTGAAGGCAGGAAGAGAATGGGGCGACAGAGTATGAGATGGTTGGATGGCATCACCAAGTCGATAGACATGAGTTTGAGCAAAGAGTTCAGTTCACCAAGTCCAGGAGTTGGTGATAGACAGGGAAGCCTGGCATGCTGCATTCCATGGGGTTGCAAAGAGTCGGACATGACTGAGTGACTAAACTGATACTGAACTGATAGTCTACTAAGTGTCCAATACCATTATGTCTAAAACAAACATACCTTAAAAAGTTTTTTATTGATAAAAAATGCTATCATCTGAACCTTCATTTTGCTAGCTGAAGGTCCTGCCCCATGTTGACTGCTGACTGATTAGGATGGTGGTTACTGAAAGTTTGAGTGGCTGCAGCAATTACTTAAAATCAGACAACAGTGAAGCTTGATGCATTAATTGATTCTTCCTTTCACTTGAACACTTACAGGCAGGATTATTAATTGACCCAATTTCAATACTGTTGTGTCTCAGGGATTAGGGAGGCCTAAAGAGAGGGAAGGAGGTAGGGAAACAGCCAGCTGGTAGTAGAGCAGTTAGAACATACAATGTTTATCCATTCACCATCTTATGTTCACCATGTTATGTGGGCATGATTCGTGGCACTCCAAAACAATTATAATAGTAATATCAAAGATCTCTGATCATAGATCACCATAAAATATTATAATAATGAAAAGTTTGAAATATTGTGAGAATCACCAAAATGTGCCAGGGAGACAAGAACTGAGCAAATGTTTTTCGATAAATGGAGCTGCTGGACTTGCTCAATGCAGAGCTGCCATAAATCTTCAATGTGTAAAAAGAAGAACATCTGCAAAGAGCAACAAAAAACAAGCTGCAATGTTTCGTAGTTAAGTAAATGTTCACTCCAACCATCAGCCTAACATATAATCAATTTCCATCATGCATATGCAATGATCTTTGTTTTTCCACAAAAGACAGAAATAAAAACTAATTTCACTTGCCTTTAAATATATTAATAATTTTTTTACACTTACTCTTAAAAGTCAGATTTCTATCTTTTTAACTCCCCTTATTGTATGCCTTAATGAATTGGTATGATTGCTATCACATACATTCTGAAAACCTTACACTGACCTAACGATCAGCACTGGTCTCATTCAGAGGACCCAGCAATACTTCTAAAACTAATTAAAAGTAGAGATTCAACCTTGAATATTTTCATATTATCCCTAAACTATATCAACTCTGTGTTTTTGGCCAGATTAGTTTAACACTGTTAAAAAAAATAATAATAAGTAAATAAACAAGCTCGCAGTGAGTGGTAAGTAGAATAATCACTTAGCTTATATTTATGTAAGTAAAGAAAAATAAAAATAAGACAAATGTTTCTAATTCATTATAAAAAAATGAATCCATTTAGATTTAAATAGTTATGCAAATATGTCCTAGGAGTTTTAAGAAATATCTAATGTAAAGTATTTCAATACCTGCTTACATCTTGGTGTACATTGAACCTCACCATGCACATTACCTCAGATATCCCAGCAGACTGAAAACTCCACTGTGGACAGAATAGAGCACTGCACACTGAGGTTTATACATATGACAGGCAGAGGCAGAGTAATCCAATCTTTGTCTTAAAGAAAGCACTCAGTGAACTTATATTAATCCTATAGTCACATGATCCAGAGACTCTCACTCAGGAAAACAAGTACACTGGTGTTGGGAGTAGTAGTATGAATTCCAGGGCACAATTTATATAATAACATTTATTTATGCAATAGGCAAAGTAAACTTCCACAAAATTGTCTTGCATGATTCAAATAATATAATATACAGATTCAGTTCAGTTCAGTTCAGTCGCTCAGTCGTGTCCGACTCTTTTGAGTCTCAAATGGGAAGGTTTTTATTTTATTTTTTATTTTTAATTGAAATATAGTTAATTTACAATGTTATGTTAGTTTTGGGTATACAGCATAGTGATTCAGATATTCATTTTCAGATTCCTTTCCATTATAGGTCATTGCAAGACATCGAGTATAGTTCCCTTTGCTATACAGTAGGTTCTTGCTGTTTATTTTATACATAGTAGTGTTTATATGTTAACTCCATATTCCTAAATTATCCTCTTCCCTTTCACCTCTCCCATTTCACCTTTGGTAGTTATAAGTTTGTTTCCTATGTCTGTTAGTCTATTTATGCTTTGTAAATAAATTTATTTATGCCATTTTTTAGTTTCGCATAGACTGTGATATCACATCATGGTATTTGTCTTCATCTCACTTCATTTAGTATGTTAATCTCTAGGACCATCCATGTTTCTATAAATGACATCATTGCATTTTTAATGGCTGAGTAATATTCCATTACATATATTTACCATACATTTTTTATCCTCTCATTTGTCAGTGGACATTTAGGTTACTTCCATGTCTTGGCTAATGTAAATAATGCTGCTATGGACATTGTGGCTCAAGTATTAATATATTTTCTAATAAGAGTGTTTATCTTTTCTGGATATATACCCAGGAATGAAATTACTTTATCATATGGTAAGTCTATGTTTATTTCTTTTTTAGGAACCTCCGTACAATTCTCCATAGTGTCTGCACCAATTTACATTCCTACCAACTGTGAAAGAGGGTTCCTTTTTCTTCATACTCCCTCCAGCATTTATTATTTGTAGACTTTTTGATGATCATTCTGAATGACTGAGGTAATCTCTCATTGCAGTTTTGATCTGATTTTCTCTAATAATCAACAATGCAGAAAATATTTTCATGTGCTTCTTGTCCAACTGTATGTTTTCTTTGGAGAAATGTCTAATTTAGGTTTTCTGCCTATTTATTTAATTATTCTTATATTAAATTCTATGAGCAATTTGTGTATTTTGGAAATCACCTTTGTTGATCACATCATCTGAAAATATTTTCTTCCATTCTGTAGATTTCATTTCATTTTGTTCAGTTTCCTTTTGCAAAAGATTTTAAGCTTAAATTAGATTGCATCAAATGAGAAAAGTTTAATGGCATTATTATTATTTCAGCATTACTTAAATGATTGTACCAAAGTGAGCAAGAGTTTTATAGTTATGAAAATATTTCTTTAAATTTTGCAGAATGCTGACCTCTCCTTTAAAATCTGTTCTGGGTGAATTGTAAACATATCAAAGCAATCAATCTATAAAATTCCAACTATTCATGGATTAGATGTTTTAAAAATCAATATTTTCAGTTATTTCTCAGTGGCCATAATTAAATTGTTAACTATGTACAAAAAGGTGACAAGAGATTAGAAAAACAAGATATAGATGTGACAATGTATTTTATGAAATATATAATGTAAAGTATATTTGAACTCAAACACTTAAAATAATCATCAGTTCATTTTGCCAAACTTTTGGTCATATTGATCACCTAAAATGGCAAAGAAAAACGAGTCTAAGTTAGGTGGAAGAATAAACCCTCTGGAGTCAACAATTCACAATAGCAGTTCAGTTCCCGCCCCCCCTTCCCCCCGCCCTGAGCTGAAGTCAGTCTTTCTATGTTCTATTCCCTTAAGAGTTCCATGAATTTCTACTTATAGAGAGACCTCAAATGGTACAGGGTCTCTTTGAACAAGAAATAAAATCAGACCCAGCATGTATTTTCAACCTAAGAGCCTAAGCCTTTTCTGATGAGGGTTATTTTGAAATAATTAAAATCTTATCTAAGTATTTGTGAGGTTAAATATTAATTTCCATGAGTTTCTTCACATATGGTAATTGAAAATATCAAAGCTTTTTAAATTAAGAGGATCATCTCCAGGAAAACCATATCCAAAGTTTGTTAAATAAGAATTACAATAACTAATTCATCTTGCAATCATTTTTATAAATTCAAACATTCAAAAATTGAACTAAAAAGCACAAAGTTAGAAGAAAATGGGAAGAAGATAATGGTATTGTTTTATAAGAATCAAGGAGAAAGCAAGGAACCTGACTGTTCAATGAGTAGTGAACTCATTCAGATTCTCAAAGGGTACTGCTATCATCTGAGAAGAAAGAGATAATTTACATCAAACAGAATTTCAGAGAACTTTCAGCAAAATTCTTCCTTGGACTTACTATCTGGGTCACAAAGACAGGAAATAAATTGAAATTTAGAAATAATAAGCTGAATGACATAAAGAGGTTATCACAAATACATGCTGAAAGCAGTGACTTCTCAACCTAAAAGCTTTATTAAGTAAATTATAACTACAGAAAACGTCTTCACATATCTCTGTGTTGTTATGCTGCCTGAAACTGGTGAACTGGTGCATGTGTGTGTCTGTGCACATGCACATTTGTGTGTGCACACACGCCCATATGGGCAAGTACACCCGAGCACAGTGCTAACTTATTACATTCATATGCTAATAAAATTTCATACTGGAAAAAAATGAAGCTTGCTTAGTCAAGATCTTTCATGCATTTTGCCTTATGTGCTATTTTTATTTCCTTTCTTAAACACCTCAAGCTATCTTCCCTCCCTTTGCGCACTGAGTTCTTTACATTTTTCAGTATACTTCTTTCTGGTACTAATGGTTACTATACAATCCATGGAATTCTCCAGGCCAGAATACTGGAGTAAGTAGCTCTTCCCTTCTCCAGGGGATCTTCCCAACCCAGGGATCGAACCCAGATCTCCCACATTGCAGGCAGATTCTCTATCAGCTGAGTCACATGGAAAGTCCAAGAATACTGGAGTGGGTAGCCTATTCCTTCTCCAACAGATCTTCCCAACCCAGGAAATGAACTGGGGTCTCCTGCATTGCGGGAAGATTCTTTACCAACTGAGCTATCAGGGAAGCCCAGATGGTTACTAAAGTAGCTTAAAATGACTAGTGAAAGAGATGACTTCAGTTCAGTCGTGTCCGACTATTTGCAACCCCATGAATTGCAGCATGCCAGGCCTCCCTGTCCATCACCAACTCCCGAAGTTCACTCAGACTCACGTCTTTCCAGTCGGTGATGCTATCCAGCCATCTCATCCTCTGTCATTCCCTTCTCCTCCTGCCCCCAATCCCTCCCAGCATCAGAGTCTTTTCCAATGAGTCAACTCTTCACATGAGGTGGCCAAATTACTGGAGTTTCAACTTCAGCATCATTCCTTCCAAAGAACACCCAGGACTGATCTCCTTCAGAATGGACTGGTTGGATCTCCCTGCAGTCCAAGGGACTCTCAAGAGTCTTCTCCAACACCACAGTTCAAAAGCATCAATTCTTCAGCGCTCAGCCTTTTTCACAGTCCAACTGTCACATCCATATGTGACTACTGGAAAAACCATAGCCTTGACTAGATGGAATTTAATTGGCAAAGTAATATCTTTGCTTTTCAATATGCTATCTAGGTTCGTCATAACCTTCCTTCCATTGAGTAAGAGTCTTAATTTCATGGCTGCAATCACCATCTGCAATGATTTTGGAGCCCAGAAATATAAAGTCTGACACTGTTTCCACTGTTTCCCCATCTATTTCCCATGAAGTGATGGGACCAGATGCCATGATTTTAGTTTTCTGAATGTTGAGCTTTAAGCCAACTTTTTCTCTCTCCTCTTTCACTTTCATCAAGAGGCTTTTAGGTTCCTCTTCATTTTCTGCCATAAGGGTGGTGTCATCGGCATATCTGAGGTTTTTGATGTTTCTCCTGGCAATCTTGATTATAGCTTGTGCTTCTTCCAGCCCAGCGTTTCTTGTGATGTGAAGTGAAGTCACTCAGTCGTGTCTGACTCTTTGCGACCCCGTGGACTGTAGCCTACCAGGCTCCTCTGTCCGTGGGATTTTCCAGGCAAGAGTATTGGAGTGGGTTGCCATTTCCTTCTCCAGGGGAACTTCCCAACTCAGGGATCGAACCTCAGTCTCCTGCATTGCAGGCAGATGCTTTACCATAATAAGCAGGGTCACAATATACAGCCTTGACGTACTCCTTTTCCTATATGGAACCAATGTGTTTTCCCATGTCTAGTTCTAACTTTTGCTTCCTGACCTGCATACAGGTTTCTCAAGAGGCAGGTCAGGTGGTCTGGTATTCCCATCTCCTTCAGAATTTTCCACAGTTTACTGTGACCCACACAGTCAAAGGCTTTGGCATAGTCAATAAAGCAGAAATAGATGTTTTTCTGGAACTCTCGCTTTTTCCATGATCCAATGGATGTTGGCAATTTGATCTCTGCTTTTTCTAAAACCAGCTTGAACATCAGGAAGTTCACGGTTCACATATTGCTGAAGCCTGGCTTGGAGAATTTTGAGCATTCGTTTACTGGCATGTGAGATGAGTGCAATTGTGTGGTAGTTTGAGCATTCTTTGGCATTGCCTTTCTTTGGGATTGGGATGAAAACACCTTTTCCAGTCCTGTGGCCACTGCTGAGTTTTCCAAATTTGCTGGCATATTGAGTGCAGCACTTTCACACCATCATCTTTCAGGATTTGAAATAGCTCAACTGGAATTCCATCACCTCCACTAGCTTTGTTCGTAGTGATGCTTTCTAAGGCCCTCTTGACTTCGCATTCCAGGATGTCTGGCTCTAGGTAATCACACCATCATGATTATCTGCATCATGAAGATGTTTTTTGTACAGTTCTTCTGTGTATTCTTGCCCCCTCTTCTTAATATCTTCTGCTTCTGTTAGGTCCATACCATTTCTGTCTTTTATCGAGCCCCTCTTTGCATGAAATGTTCCCTTGGTATCTCTAATTTTCTTGAAGAGATCTCTGATCTTTCCCATTCTATTGTTTTCCTCTATTTCTTTGCATTGATCACTGAGGAAGGCTTTCTTATCTCTTCTTGCTATTCTTTGGAACTCTGCATTCAGATGCTTATATTGTTCCTTTTCTTGACCCATAAAATATGAATCTTTGATATATTTATCTGAAATAAACTTTGACTTTTGAAATATACATTAGAACATGTCTACTTATCTCAGCTATAGTCAACAGCTGAATGTCACCTCACTTGATCACACCAAACCAGGTTAATCAGAGAGGGTGTATTCCCATGTAAAGATTCCTAATTTATCAAAATTCCTCTAGGCAGAAATTCTTTTACCCCACAGTTTGCTGCAGGTATTATATAATATGTAATTCAGTCGCTGAGTTGTGTCTGACTCATTGCCATCCCCTAGATTGCAGCACACCAGGTTTCCCTGTCCCTTCCCTTCATGAATCGCTGCCTTGTCATGGCAAAGAGGCTTGTGTAATTCAATGAAGCTATGAATGATGCCATGCAGCACACCCAAGACGGATGGCTCATAGTGGAGAGTTCTGACAAAATGTGATCCACTGGAAAAGGGAATGGCAAACTACCCCAGTATACTTGTTGTGAGAGCCCCATGAACTGTATAAAAAGGCAAAAACATATAATAAAATACCAACCTATTAAACAAGCAGCACAAACATCTGAAATTGTAGCAAGCTCTGAATATACTAACACAATTTAAATCAACAAATCAGCTTGTTTTGGGAAAGAAAAACTTTAATAATGAATGAATCTTATTGACTAGATGCAAATAAAAATCTCAGTGTATTTTTATACATTACTGCTTACACATGACCATGGCTAATGTACAAAAAATTATTTTTACTTTTTAAGATGAAAATGCTTGGAAATATGTAAAAAAAATTGAGAAGTAAAAATTATTTTTTAAGATAAAATGGTGAAATAAATATCAGGTTACTTTGTTTAATTCTCCTATTTTAGGAATAATTTCTCATACTGTGATATCTTGGTGTGTGTATATTATATACAATATTTGGCTCTGTATCCTACTTTAGACTTTTTAATTAATACAGTACTTTTAGAGAAATTTTATGTTTATTAAAAAAAAAGAATAGAGAATACACAAAGTTCCAAAATAATCCCTCAATCTCACACACACACCGTTTATCTTATTAATATTTTGTATTAGTGTGGTATGTCTGCTATAATTGGTGAGCTGATATTTATACAGTATTATTAACTAAAGCCCATAGTTTACATTAGCGTTCACTCTGTGTTTTACATTCTACTGGTTATAACTGAAGTGTCTACAATGATATGTATTCATCCTTACAATATTATGTAGAATAGTTTCACCATCCTTAAAATATCCTGTTCTCTGCCAATTAATCTATACATCCTTTTCCCCAAGCTCTTGGAAACTGCTGCCTTTTTTTTTTTTTTTTCACTGTCTTGATAGTTTTGCCTTTTCAATATTCCACATAGCTGAATCCGATAGCATGTAGCCTTTACAGATTGGCTTTTTTCATTTAGCAAACTGCATTTTATTTTCCTTTATGACTTTTTGTGGCTTGATAGATGGTTCACTTCTTTTTAGTTGAATAATATTTTATTACATCAAAGAAGGAAATGACAACTCACTCCAGTATTCTTGCCTGGAGAGCTTCATGGACAAAGGGGTCTGGTGGGCTACAATCCATGGGATCACAAAGAGTCTGACATGACTGAGCAACTAACACTTGCTTATTTTATTATATGGATGTACCACAATTTATCCACTCAGCAATAAAGGACATCTTGGTGGCTTCCAAACTTTGGCAATTAGGAATAAAACTGCTGCAAACACTTGTGTGCAGGTGTTTATGCAGGCATTTGCTTTCAACTTATTAGAGTAGATACCAGAAGCAAAACTGCTGGATCATATAGGTTTCAGTTCAGTTCAGTTCAGTCACTCAGTCGTGTCTGACTCTTTGCAACCCCATGAATTGCAGCATGCCAGTCCTCCCTGTCCATCACCAACTCCCGGAGTTCACACAGACTCATGTCCATTGAGTTGGTGATGCCATCCAGCCATCTCATCCTCTGTTGTCCCCTTCTCCTCCTGCCCCCAATCCCTCCCAGCATCAGAGTCTTTTCCAATGAGTCAACTCTTCACATGAGGTGGCCAAAGTACTGGAGTTTCAGCTTTAGCATCATTCCTTCCAAAGAACACCCAGGACTGATCTCCTTTAGAATGGACTGTTTGGATCTCCTTGCAGTCCAAGGGACTCTCAAGAGTCTTCTCCAACAATAGGTTTAGTTTTGTAATATTATGTCTATCACTGACCCTGTTTTTGATGCCAGTTGTCTTGCTGTTCACACTGTTCACTGAACCTGGGGTAGACAAGGCATGAGATAATAGTCTGGAGGAAGATGCAAGGAGCTGCAGGGCATGCAAATGCATTTATTCTCTCTTGACTGGTGCAACAGCTGTAGCAGTAGACACGCTGTAGTCTCTCCTCTCAAGGCTGACCCAACAGACACAGCTGTGACACAGCAATGATGCTGGTACTTTTTAGGTGGGGCTCATATATCTCTACAGCACAAAGTAGCTCATGACCAAGCAAGTACATCATGATGCACTTGTGCAGTGCTATAAATGATCTCAGCAGTTACATAGTCATTATTTCAAAACATGGGGCAAGAGGGAGAGGCTGTGGGGAGAGAGAGTCTGACCATGCCATCTTGGATAATTTGTTCTCTCCCCACACTCCACCACTTCAGGGTCTCTCGACTCACATTCTATGTGCAGGCCATCTTCTGAGATACTTCCTTGATGAGTAACAGTGACTCTTAGATTTACATCTTGCAACAGCAGTAGCTACAACAAAAAGCAGTTACATTCCTAATACATAGAAAAACCCAATGTTGGGTGTCACCTGGAACTCATATGGCTGTCCTCGCCTTCATGGGGCTAGAAAAACCACCCACTGCATGCAAAGTGTCTTTTTCTTCCATGGCCAAGTCAAGTCCACCATCTACCCTTGTGAATTGCAGGAAAGCCTTCACAGGGGCAACTCCACCCCTGCGGGGCTTTTATTAAAGACCCACAAAACCCCACACAGGTGCCAAGGCCACACCTTCAAGGAGGGGACTTTTTTTGCAGCATTCACAGCCCACCCACATGATTACACTTTTTGAAGTCTGAGGGCACAGTTTTTACAGTACACTCATCAAATGGCTCAGCCTTTACAGTACAGTGTTCTACATAGGACACAGCCTTTACAGTATACTCAACACAAATCAGCCCACATTTACATCTGCCTAACCCGGATGGTATCCCTGCCAACTCGGGACCCCTTCAGGGTCTTCACACTTTCCAGCTGGCATTTCACATGCTGTCCCTCTACTTCTCTCAGTAAGGACCTAAAAAAACTCCCAGAGGCACTGGGTCTACCCCTGTGTCCAAGAGTTGCAAAAGTCAATCTGCCCTTGCTTTTGCTGAAATTGCTTACCCCGACAAACTTCACCTAAATATATGGCAATATATCGTGGACTCAGTCACATTGGGGGCCCCTCGAGGATGTCCCTCCTGGGCCATAGGCTGGCTGCTCATGCTTCAGTTTCTGACGCACAACAGGACTCACTGCCAAGTGGAGACCCACAGTCTCATAATGTTCAACATCACCATCACTGTCAGAGATGCTGAGTTCTTCAGGGCCACAGGATTCTTGTCAATATACGTTGCTGTAGTTCTTTCAAGTGTCTCTGTACATTGTGCACTGGTGTGGCATTGTGTAGGGCACAATCCATATTTGCCTTCAAGACAATCAGGAAAATCCACCCTCCCTCCCCACTACACCTCCATGCCAGCAGCAGTCCATGTCACCTTGTTCAGCAAATGGGAACTCACTGCCTACAATGCCTTTTCAATGTTATCCAGTGAACTGCCCATTGCCTCCCTGTCTTCCACCAGAGCCCATGCAAAGAGGACTGCAGCCATGTGGTACCACATGTTATATGGTGGCCACTGTCTTTCTCCATCCAGTGAAGCCTCAGGCTCCCCTACCTGCAGGGTATCCTGCCAACTAAGCCAGTTGTATCGCTGGCCCTGTTTGTGATACCAGTTGTCTTGCTGTTCACATTGTTCACACTATTTGCTGAACGCAGGGTAGGAAAGGCATGAGCTAAGAGGCTAGAAGAAGATGCAAGGAGCCATAGGGATGACAAAAGCATTTATTGTCTCCTGGCTGGTTCAGCAGCCATAGCAGTAGATAGGCTATATTCTCTCCTCTTGTGGCTGACCCAACAGACACAGCTGTGACACAAAAGTCATGCTGCTACTTTATAGGTGGAACTTATACATCTCTACAGCACAAAGTAGCTCATGACCAAATGAGTACCTTATGACATGCATGCACAGTGGTATAAATGAGCTCAGCTGTTATACAGTCTTTACTTACAAAACATGAGGCAAGAGTGAGAGGCCGTGGGGTGAGAGAGACTGACCATGCCACCTTGACTAATTTTTTCTCTCCCCACACTATGTAAGGCTATGTTCAACTTTGTGCTGCTGCTAAGTCGCTTCAGTCATGTCCGACTCTGTGCGATCCCATAGACAGCAGCCCACCAGGCTCCCCCGTCCCTGGGATTCTCCAGGCAAGAACACTG
>NW_011494840.1:3587461-3588987 GCF_000754665.1 Bison bison bison | reverse complement strand
CACTGGAGTGGGTTGCCATTTCCTTCTCCAATGCATGAAAGTAAAAAGTGAAAGTGAAGTCGCTCAGTCGTGTCTGACTCTTAGCGACCCCATGGACTGCAGCCCACCAGGCTCCTCCATCCATGGGATTTTCCAGGCAAGAGTACTGGAGTGGGGTGCCATTGCCTTTTCCGTCAACTTTGTGAGTAAGTGTCTTCTAAAGTGACCGTCCTATTTTGCATTTCCATCAGCAATGAATGAGAGATCCTGTTGTTCCATTCTCTTGCCAACACTTGGTATTGTCTGTGTTCTGGATTTTAGCCATTGTAATAGGTATGTTATGGTATCTTCCTGTTTTAATTTGCATTTCCCCAGTGACATGTTGTGTTGAAAATCTCTTCAAACATATGTCAACCATGTATATATGTACTTTGTTGAGATGTCTGTTGAGACCTTTGGCACATTTTAAATTCAAATGCTTGGTTTTTCATTGTTAAACTCTAGGAGTTCTTTTATATTTGGATGCATCCTTTATCAGCTCTGTATTTTGCAAATACTTTGTCACACTCTGGCCTGTCTTTGCATTCTCCTAACAGTATCTTTTGCAGAGCAAAAGTTTTTATTTTATTTAAGTCCAACTTACTATTCCCCCCCCCCCTTTTGGTATTATATCTAAGATGTTGCCAAACCTGAGATCACCTAGATTTTTTTCCTATGTTATCTTCTAAGAGTTTTATAGCTTTGTGTTTTACACTTAAGTCTTTAAACTATTTTGAGTTCATTTTTGAGAGAAAGATGAAGTTTGTGTCTAGATTCATTTTCACATGTCAGTATCCACTTGTTCCATCATCATTTGTTAAAGAGATTTTCTTTTCTTAGTTGTACTGGGTTTATTCCTTGTCAAAGATCAGTTGGCTATATTCATGTGGATCTGTTTTTGGAATATGTACTCTGTTTCATTGACTGGTAGCATATTTTAATTGTCAATTTTTAAACTTTATAGTTCATGGTATAACACTGTACAATTTTTTTAAAATTATTTTTAGAATATTATATGTATTCATATATGACTAGTCATAAATCAAGAACTTCATTTTATTTCTTTTTAATGAAACATTAATGGGTTTCATAGACAAATACTTTTGCTAAACACAAATAGATTTTATAGAAAATCTTGGAACTTGTCTAGTCCAGTGACATGTCTATAGGTTAAGATATTTACTTACAGATACATAGACACTACATACTATAAAGCACTATAAAATAATTTATAAAGTACTATAAAAATAATTCCAAATAATGACATAAAATTTTACTTACTAATAGGGCATCCCCAGTGGCTCAGTGGTAGAAAATTCGCCTGAAGTGCAGGAGACACAGGTTTGATTCCTGGGTCGAGTATCCCCTGGAGGAGGAAATGGCAACCCACTCCAGTATTCTTGCCTGGAGAATCTCATGAACAGAGGAGCCTGGCGGGCTAAAGTCCATAGGGTCACAAAGAGTCGGACACGACTGAAGCAACTCAGCATAGCACAGTAATAACAATA
>NW_011494840.1:3581766-3587361 GCF_000754665.1 Bison bison bison | reverse complement strand
TATCAGGCATACAAAACTATTCTAAGATTTTTTTAATCCCTTAATAGTGTTTTTTAGTCAATGAGTTTTCAATATTTAGAGTCACATACATTTGACAATAAATAAAAAAATCTCTCTTCCTATAAAAAACATTGAAATTCATTCAAATTTCTGTATACAATTTGATGAATTGATACTTCTTTTGAAATATATCCATGGATTCTAGGATCAGTAACAATCAGACCAAGCACTCATAAATATATTGTCAAAATTCAACAAAATATTAATAAGCATAAGTGATTTCTGGTTTTGGTAATCAACTATTTAAGATTAATAAAATTCACCAAAGTCAAGATAGTGTCTCTCAGATTCTTAAATACATAATGCACATTGTGGTTATTCAAAGGGGAATAAAGTCCATAGTACTTAAAACTAAATTGAAAATGGAATCATTTCCCACCTTTTCTTTCTCTCCTCAGAGCATCTTGCAGAAATAATGTTGCCAGGAGTACTCTAGCAAGGACTGAGCTAGCCTAATGTTCTGAAATGTCTCTGATGAAGGGATTATGCGCAATTAGCAATCACCCTATTGGTCTTTCTTCTTCCTATGGTCCTTCAGCATTTTTAGAACTACCTTAAGTTTTAATGTATATTAGGGCAATGTGGCACTTAAATTTGATATCCAGGGTCCAGCGTACCCTGGAGCTGGTGACCTTAGGAATCAGAGAGATTTCAGTCCCAACACAATACCACTGAGGTGGTCTAAAGTGTGCCCGATACCTTAAAACATTTACTTAGTGAGCTTTCATTACATCCTCGATTAAGTCTTATCTTATATAGGAAATCTCCTGATTCCCCAAATTGTACCTCTTCCAACAATCTTTGATTAATTTACAGGTAATTCATTTTTCTCCTGTCCTCTGTTGGACTTCTATCATCTCTCTTATGTTGTTCCTTATAGTGTATTTTTTTCTGTTCTTCTGCATAATATCAATTTAGAGACAAAATTAAGTTTTCATTCATTCAATTGTTCCTTGACCTTATGTCATTCAACATCAGTGTTTCAGCTCCGAGATTTTGAGCTCCTAGGCAGAAAGTGTCATATCAGTTTAGCATGATTTTTAGAGCAGTCAATATTTCAACACACATATTTAAATAATTTATTATGTAAATTATTTAAAAATCAGTGATGCATGTCAACTCCCCCCCAAATATTGGATAAGCTATTAAAATTATTTAGATATCATTCAATATTTATGGCTAGAAATTATGCTAAGATGATTTTTAAATTCATGGAGTAGGCACTGATAAGTCTTATTTTGAGATAATTTGGGGAGAGAGGGTTAGTGTTATATAAGAAATTATTTGGAAGCTAAGAGATAGTCCAGCCTTTTATTTGGTGGTAAAACAAAAAGGTGGAAAAAAAGTTTGTGAAACCAGTTTGAGGCTACTAGGAGAAATAAAGACCCATTTT
The DNA here is from genome assembly GCF_000754665.1 of Bison bison bison. Lineage (NCBI taxonomy): Eukaryota > Metazoa > Chordata > Mammalia > Artiodactyla > Bovidae > Bison > Bison bison. The sequence goes on along the minus strand of NW_011494840.1, from coordinate 3,585,908 downwards.
TTCTTCCTTCCCCATATTACATCATTAGGAATCCATCAATGTAGCTTAACATGTTTATCTTTTAAAATATATAGTGCCCAAAAGATTGAGAGATTTGTTTTTCATGTATTTAATATCTATCACTGTAGGCTTACTTGCTTATCTTATCCAATAGCCATACATTTCTTTTTTTTTTTAATTTTACTTTATTTTTAAACTTTACATAATTGTATTAGTTTTGCCAAATATCAAAATGAATCCACCACCAGTATACATGTGTTCCCCATCCTGAACCCTCCTCCCTCCTCCCTCCCCATACCATCCCTCTGGGTCGTCCCAGTGCACTAGCCCCAAGCATCCAGTATTGTGCATCGAACCTGGACTGGCATCTCATTTCATACATGATATTTTACATGTTTCAATGCCATTCTCCCAAATCTTCCCACCCTCTCCCTCTCCCACAGAGTCCATAAGACTGTTCTATACATCAGTGTCTCTTTTGCTGTCTCGTACACAGGGTTATTTTTACCATCTTTCTAAATTCCATATATATGCGTTAGTATACTGTATTGGTGTTTTTCTTTCTGGCTTACTTCACTCTGTATAATAGGCTCCAGTTTCATCCATACATTTCTTGATGTGCCTTTTGAATCTCTGAGTATAAGTAACTCAAAACACACACTGAATAAATGTTTAAGTGAATGAATGAATCCTTGTCAGCTAGCTGAAAGGAAGATTATCTGAAAAGTAGGATAATTTTGACTCGGATGATATGCCCTATCACAGTAGCTTGAACTATTCAACCACTCAGTAAAGCTCAATAAATGTCATCTAGGCTATTTTGAGTCAGTATGAAAATCTCAAGTTGCTCATGTTTTATTAGTAAAGATAATTATGGACAGACTAAAATGTAATATATATGAGGGTCCAAAGAAAATAATGGAAAATTTGTGGGGAAAATAATTTTAATTATGTGCTTTTGGAGATTTCTGACAGCCTGTCAGTACATGAGAAGAGCAGGTGTTTTCATTGATTCTCTAGCTCTTGCCTGTAGTCATCTATTAAAAATTTTAAAGTGAATTACTTCACTTTAAGGTGCATAAAAAAAAAAAAAACTCCCACCTGAATAATGATTAAATAATTAGAAAGAAATATATAATTGGGCAGATTTTGAAAGATATACTCTGAAATAGCTCTTAAAATTGCTTAAATTGTACAAAATAATATCTTTAAATGATAAATACTTTAAAAATGTCTTCTGTATGTAAGAAAGTTTTTGGTGATTTCACTAAGACATCTTATCAGTTCTCTCAGTTTGAACATATTCCAAAAAACAGTTTGGAAATTTAAATCCAGTAGATGAAAAATCAGTATATGAACATAGTTATAAAGGAGCAAAGCAATGTCTGTCCACAAAGTTCATCAGCCTAAAATTATTCCTTTGTTGAAATCACTCAAAACATTAAGCTGTGGGTTATTAAGTATATTCTGTTGGGTACTATATAAAACACATTCTTATGGTAAGAATAACACTACCCACAACATGCTAGTCTATAAATTCCAACCAAGTTAGCAAACTATCATATGACTTGGGAAACATGAATTCATGCTGAATGACTTATCTCCTTTTTACACTCCTGCCTCTGAAGGAGCAAGTGAAATATTTGACCATAAGTAAGCAAGTTCTGGATGACTTCATTGAATGAGATGTGCCAGATTTTCTCAGGAATAGAAATATAAAGAGAGATGATAATGTAACAAGAAAGTAAATTCCCTGTAGAGATGGTTGTATTTTTGTTCTTATAATTTAAGGACAGCATTTTCCTTATTTCAGACTTTTATTGTACCTAGAGCTTTCATTCGGGTAATAATTTTTAAAGCATAGGAAGTAACTTTGGGACTTCCCTGGCAGCCCTTAAAATTCCACTTTCCAGTACAGGGGTGAGGGTTCTACCCTTAGTCAGTGAGCTAAGATCTCATATGTCTCATGGTCAAAGACCAAAATATAAAGCAGAAGCAGTATTGTAACAAATTCAATTCAGACTTTAAAAGTGGTCCACATAAAAAACCACATAAATTAAGACTAACACAAATATGTTTATTGTTCAGTTCAGTTCAGTCACTCACTCATGTCTGACTCTTTGCGACCCCATGAATTGTAGCAAGCCAGGCCTCCCTGTCCGTCACCAACTCCCAGAGTTCACTCAGACTCAAGTCCATCGAGTCAGTGATGCAATCCACCCATCTCATCCTCTGTCGTCCCCTTCTCCTCCTGTCCCCAATCCCTCCCAGCATCAGAGTCTTTTCCAATGAATCAACTCTTCACATGAGGTGGCCAAAGTACTGAAGTTTCAGCTTTAGCATCATTCCTTCCAAAGAAATCCCAGGGCTGATCTCCTTCAGAATGGACTGGTTGGAACTCCTCTCAGTCCAAGGGACTCTCAAGAGTCTTCTCCAACACCACACTTCAAAAGCATCAATTCTTCAGCACTCAGCTTTCTTCACAGTCCAACTCTCACATCCATACATGACCACTGGAAAAACCATAACCTTGACTAGATGGACCTTTTTTGGCAAAGTAATGTCTCTGCTTTTCAAAATGCTATCTAGGTTGGCCATAACTTTTCTTCAAAGGAGTAAGCGTCTTTTAATTTCATGGCTGCAGTCACCATCTGCAATGATTTTGGAGCCCAGAAAAATAAAGTCTGACACTGTTTCCACTGCTTCCCCATCTATTTCCCATGAGGTGGTGGGACAAGATGCCATGATCTTCGTTTTCTGAATGTTGAGTTTTAAGCCAACTTTTTCACTCTCCTCTTTCACCTTCATCAAGAGGCTTTTCAGTTCCTCTTCACTTTCTGCCATAAGGGTGCTGTCATCTGCATATTTGAGGTTATTCAGATTTCTCCCGGCAATCTTGATTCCAGCTAGTGCTTCTTCCAGCCCAGTGTTTCTCATAATGTACTCTGCATACAAGTTAAATAAGCAGGGTGACAATATACAGCCTTGATGTACTCCTTTTCCTATTTGGAACCAGTCTGTTGTTCCATGTCCAGTTCTAAATGTTGCTTCCTGACCTGCATATAGGTTTCTCAAGAGGCAGGTCAGGTGGTCTGGTATTCCCATCTCTTGAAGAATTTTCCACAGTTTATTGTGATCCACACAGTCAAAGGCTTTGGCATAGTTAATAATGCAGAAATAGATGTTTTTCTGGAACTCTCTTGCTTTTTCCATGATCCAGAGGATGTTGGCAATTTGATCTCTGCTTCCTCTGCCTTTTCTAAAACCAGCTTGAACATCGGGAATTTTACTGTTCACATATTGCTGAAGCCTGGCTTTGAGAATTTTGAGCATTATTTTACTAGTGTGTGAGATGATTGCAATTATGTGGTTTTGAGCATTCTTTGGCATTGCCTTTCCTTGGAATTGGAATGAAAACTGACCTTTTCCAGTCCTGTGGCCATGCTGAGTTTTCCAAATTTGCTGGCACATTGAGTGCAACACTTTCACAGCATCATCTTTCAGGATTTGAAATAGCTCAACTGGAATTCCATCATCTCCACTAGCTTTGTTCATAGTGATGCTTCCTAAGGCCCACTTGACTTCACATTCCAGGATGTCTGGCTCTAGGTGAGTGATCACACCATCATGATTATTTGGTTCGTGAAGATCTTTTTTGTACAGTTCTTCTGTGTATTCTTGCCACCTCTTCTTAATATCTTTTGCTTCTGTTAGGTCCACACCATTTCTGTTCTTTATTGAGCCCATCTTTGCATGAAATATTCCCTTGGTATCTCTAATTTTCTTGAAAAGATCTCTAATCTTTCCCATTCTGTTGTTTTCCTCTATTTCTTTGCATTATGGCTGAAGAAGGCTTTCTTTTGTACCTATATTCAAATGGGCCTGAATATTTCATATAAGCTCTTTTTTCCTTGTAATATAAAATATAATTTTTTATGGTTTGACTGCTTGTGCTAAACTTAATTACATGGTAAATATGTATAAAATTGACTCCAGAATTAACTGAATGGGCGTGTAAAGCACACCCTTGTTGCAGTGTTCATTTATTTCACAAATATTCACTAGTTTTTACCTCTTTTTTGTACCATCTTAATAGACATTTTGTAAAGGCTTTTTTTTATTTTTTAATTTTTATTGTGCTG
>NW_011494840.1:3576399-3581666 GCF_000754665.1 Bison bison bison | reverse complement strand
TAAAAAAAAAAAAATTCAGTCAAAATCATTGCCCATAAGAATCATTAGTAAAAAGTGGTACGATTCTGTATTTAACCTTTTTTTAGCTTTTTTTAAGCTAAAAAAGTAAAAAAAAAAAAGCACCTCACGCCCCCATTTTTCCTTTTCCTGTTTGTATCTTCTGGCACACCATCTGCTTTTTGCAATGTCCTAGTCGACCAAAAATTCATGAGATTTTCTGTGTCACAGATTCCATATCTATAATGTCAGGCATATAGAAGACATTTAAGGCCAAGAAAACATTCATGTTCAGTACACATGTTCAGTCCAGGGTCATAAGCCTGGAACAATCTCTACTAAAGTCAAGGATGTAGTGATGTCTCAAAATATCTAGAGAACTTCACCTTTGGATTGCCTTCCAGATCATATTAAAAACACAAGAAACAGAATTTTATCACTTTAAATAGAATTTGTTTATAATTCTATTACATATTTTACATCACCTCAATACAAGAACTACTTTTGAAAAATGTTTGCTCAGTGGCAAAAAAATAAATCCAGCCCCAAAGAAAGATGAATTTCTGTCTAAAAGCAATTCATATACATCTTTTTTTTTTTTTTAAAGCAATATCAGTGGCTTAAGTAGCTACATTGACAGTCTAATACCTTTCTTAATAAATAAATTCTAATTTATTTAAAGTAAACCACCTTAAAGATCACACTTAGATATTTTGGAATGTAAAATAAAAACAAAGGGAAAAAACCATATGTTTGGGAAATAAAAAAGGAAGTATAATAAATATGTAGTCAGATAATTTAGATTATTCTTTTGAAAAGTGATCTTTTGGAAAGATCTGGGAGGTAGCAGATTCCAGTGGCTGGGAGAATAGAGTGAGACCAGGATACCTGTGTTTTAATCTGGGCTCTGATAGATAGTAACTTTATAACTTTGGTCAAGTTATTCAATCAATATGCCCAGTTTCCTTATGTATACAATGGATACACCGATTTTGTTGTCAAAAAGATTAAATAAGTTAATAATTAAAGCATCTCTGTGTTTTAATATAAGAGCAATTCCTAATATAAAAGTGATTCTTTTTATTTTCCATTATAGTTTACTGCAAGGTATTGAATACAGTCCTTTGTTGTTGTCGTTTAGTCGGTAAGTCGTGACCAACTCTTTGGCAGCCCAACGGACTACAGCCAGCCAGGATCCTCTGCCCAGGACGTTTCCCTGGTGACAATACTGGAGTGAGTTGCTCTCTCCTTCCCCATCCAGGGATGGAAGGATTCTTTGTCACTGAACCACCAGGGAAGCATGTTATACAGTAAAACTTTGTTATTTATATATTTTATATATAGTAGTGTGCATCTGCTAATCCTATATTCCTAACTTATCTCTCCCTCTACTTCTCCTTTGGTAACTATAAGTTTGTTTTCTATGTCTGTGAATCTGTTTCTGCTTTGTAAATAAGTTCATTTGTACTTTTTTTTTAGATTCTACATATAAATGATATCATATAGTATTTGTCTTCTTCTAACTTACTTCACTTAGTATAGTAATAACTAGATCCATCAAGACAGTTTTTACTACACTATAAGTAGTTAACAAATAAATAAAATAGACTGGAACTCCCAGTACGTAGGTCAGCAAGCAACAGTTAGAACTGGACGTGGAACAACAGACTGGTTCCAAATACGAAAAGGAGTATGTCAAGGCTGTATATTGTCACCCTGCTTATTTAAATTATATACAGAGTACATCATGAGAAATGCTGGGCTGGAGGAAGCACAAGCTGGAATCAAGACTATGGGAGAAATATCAATAACCTCAGATATGCAGATGACGCCACCCTTATGGCAGATAGTGAAGAGGAAATAAAAAGCCTCTTGATTAAAGTGAAACGGGAGAATGAAAAAGTTGGCTTAAAGTTCAACATTCAGAAAACTAAGATCATGGCATCTGGTCTCATCACTTCATGGCAAATAGAAGGGGAAACAGTGGAAACAGTGGCTGACTTTATTTTGGGGGGCTCCAAAATCACTGCTGATGGTGATTGCAGCCATGAAATTAAAAGACGCTAACTCCCTGAAAGGAAAGTTATGACTGAAAGGTTGTTGCTGAATGAAAAGACCCCGGAATTCTTGGCCTCTGGAGGAGAATTCAATCCGGGGCCAGAGACGAGGCTTGATCGCTCAGAGCTTTTGCATAATAAAGTTTTAGTATAGTATAAAGAAGATAGAGAAAGCTTCTGACATAGGCATCAGAAGGGGGCAGAAAGAATACACTTCTGCTAGTCTTCAGCTGGATGTTGTATAGTCACTAGCAGTCTGTTAATGAAAGGAATGTCAATACTCAGAATGGCACCAGGCCCCTCACCCTAAGATGCATTTTGGGATAATCTTGGCACCAGACAATTCATCCCGGGCCATAAAAAGACTAACCTGAATCTTGTAGAAGGACAGATTACCATACAAATAGTTTCATTTACATAGATTAGGGAAACAATATCTAGTATAATATACTGGTTTGTCAAATAGGCTCTGAGCCATTAGGCGGAACCAACTTGAAGACAGAGTTTGGGTTAAATGCATAGTACATTAACATAGCTTAAGACAAACATTTCCATAAGAAAAATGCATTGGTTATCTCAAAGTTTGAGAATAGTTAACTTCAGGTGAACACAGGTGTCATTATGGCAACACAGAATTTTAAGAGAAACCTCCTTTTAAATTTGTATAGAGAATAAAAAATATCCCTAGTTTGTTTCCTCCTGCCGTTTAAGAGAGATAAAAATGTCTGACCCTTGCAGGCTATTTTCTCCGTTTGGAAACCCGTAGCCTTCCTGCCTGTTACCCTCTCATGAACAAACTAGACAACATATTAAAAAGCAGAGACATTACTTTGCCAACAAAGGTCCATCTTGTCAAGGCTATGGTTTTTCCAGCAGTCATGAATGGCTGAGAGTTGGAGTATAAAAAAAGCTGAGTGCCAAAGAATTGATGTTTTTGAACTGTGGTGTTGGAGAAGACTCTTGAGGGTCCCTTGGACTGCAAGGACATCCAACCAGTCCATCCTAAAGGAGATCAGTCCTGGATGTTCATTGGAAAGACTGATGTTGAAGCTGAAACTCCAATGCTTTGGGCAACTGATTCGAAGAGCTGACTCACTGGAAAAGACCCTGATGCTGGGAAAGATTGAAGACGGGAAGAGAAGGGGACAACAGAGGACAAGATGGTTGGATGGCATCACCAACTCAATGGGCATGGGTTTGGGTGGACTCCAGCAGTTGGTGATGGACAGGGAGGCCTGGGGTGCTGTGGTTCATGGGATCACGAAGAGTCAGACATGACTCAGCAACTGAACTGAACTGAACATGCTCAGAAGCTAATGCTCATAGACAGATACATAGCTCCTCCATCTATCTGCATGCTTGTTTAAGAGGAGATTTGATTTGTTGAATCCTGTTTAAATAAACCATCTTAAAATTCTTAAAATGCTCCCTGAACTGAAATTAAAAAGCAAGGAATCAGGACACAGAAAATGAGGATTATTACTATATTTTTTTTTTAATGTAAGAATTTCAGAAACAGAATGAAGCCCATTATTCAGGAAAAGTATTTCTTACCACTCCTGAATAAATACAGGTGAACAACACCTAAAAAGAGAAAATAGATTAGGGCTTTATTTTTAGATTATAGATGAGAACTATAAAAAATTCACAGGAAGACAACTGTATGAATTACCTTGAGTAAATGTGCATTGGTATCTTGAATGTTCAGTTCAGTTGCTCAGTTGTGTCCGACTCTTTGTGACCCCATGAATTGAAGCACCCCAGGCCTCCCTGTCCAACACCAACTACTGCAGTTCACTCAAACTCACGTCCATCAAGTCCGTGATGTCATCCAGCACTCTCATTCTCTGTCGTCGACTTCTCTTCTTGCCTCCAATCCCTCCCAGCATCAGAGTCTTTTCCAATGAGTCAACTCTTTGCATGAGGTGGACAAAGTGCTGGAGTTTCAGCTTTAGCATCATTCCTTCCAAGGAATACCCAAACTAATCTCCTTTAGAAAGGACTGGTTGGATCTCCTTGCAGTCCAAGGGACTCTCAAGAGTCTTCTCCAACACCACAGTTCAAAAGCATCAATTCTTCGGCGCTCAGCTTCTTTCACAGTCCAACTCTCACATCCATACATAACCACTAGAAAAACCATAGCCTTAACTAGACAGACCTTTGTTGGCAAAGTAATGTCTCTGCTTTTGAATATACTACCTAGGTTGGTCATAACTTTCCTTCAAAGGAGTAAATGTCTTTTAATTTCATGGCTGCAATCACCATCTACAGTGATTTTTTAGGCCCAAAAAATAAAGTCTGACACTGTTTCCACTGTTTCCCCATCTATTTCCCATGAAGTGATGGGACCAGATGCCATGATCTTCATTTTCTGAATGTTGAGCTTTAAGCCAACTTTTTCTCTCTCCTCTTTCACTTTCATCAAGAGGCTTTTTAGCTCCTCTTCACTTTCCGCTTCACTTCACTATGTCATCTGCATACCTGAGGTTATTGGTATTTCTCCTGGAAATCCTGATTCCAGCTTGTGCTTCTTCCAGCCCAGCGTTTCTCATGATGTACTCTGCATATAAGTTAAATAAGCAGGGTGACAATAGACAGCCTTGACGTACTCTTTTTCCTATTTGGAGCTAGTCTGTTGTTCCATGTCCAGTTCTAACTGTTGCTTACTGACCTGCATAAAGGTTTCTCAAGATGCAGGTCAGGTGCTCTGGTACTCCAATATCTTGAACAATTTTCCACAGTTTATTGTGATCTACACAGTCAAAGGCTTTGGCATAGTCAATAATGCAGAAATAGATGTTTTTCTGGAACTCTCTTGGTTTTTTCATGATCCAGAGGATGTTGGCAATTTGATCTCTGGTTCCTCTTCCTTTTCTAAAACCATCTTGAACATCTGGAAGTTCACTGTTCCCATATTGCTGAAGCCCGGTTTGGAGAATTTTGAGCCTTACTTTACTAGCATGTGAGATGAGTGCAATTGTGCAGTAGTTTGAGCATTCTTTGGCATTGCCTTTCTTCGGGATTGGAATGAAAACTGACCTTTTCATTCCACTGCTGAGTTTTCCAAATTTGCTGGCATACTGAGTGCAGCACTTTCACAGCATCATCTTTCAGGATTTGAAATAGCTCAACTGGAATTCCATCACCTCCACTAGCTTTGTTTGTAGTGATGCTTCCTAAGGTGCACTTGACTTCACATTCCAGGATGTCTGG
>NW_011494840.1:3564542-3576299 GCF_000754665.1 Bison bison bison | reverse complement strand
GATTATCTGGGTCATGAAGATGTTTTTTGTACAGTTCTTCTGTGTATTCTTGCCACCTCTTCTTAATATCTTCTGCTTCTGTTAGGTCCATACCATTTCTGTCCTTTATCAAGCCCATCTTTGCATGAAATATTCCCTTGGTGTCTCTAATTTTCTTGAAGAGATCTCTGGTCTTTCCCATTCTGTTGTTTTCCTCTATTTCTTTGCAGTGATCACAGAGGACGGCTTTCTTATCTCTCCTTGCTGTTCTTTGGAACTCTGCATTCAGATGCTTATATCTTTCCTTTTCTCCTTTGATTTTCACTTCTCTCCTCACAGATATTGTAAGGTCTCCCCAGACAACCATTTTGCTTTTTTGCATTTCTTTTCCATGGGGATGGTCTTGTTCCCTATCTCCTGTACAATGTCATGAACTTCAGTCCACTCTATCTATCAGATCTAGTGCCTTAAATCTATTTCTCACTTCCACTATATAATCATAAGGAATTTGATTTAGGTCATACCTGAATTGTCTAGTGATTTTCCCTACTTTCTTCAATTTAAGTCTGAATTTGGCTATAAAGACAGCTACACTAAAATTTGTAGGCATAAATACATTCAGGAAAATTAACCTTAATATAAATTTTAAGTTATAACACCTTGTATTATTTTCCTGTTAACTGTATCTGTATATTAAATGTTATGGCCATTAGGAATTGAGGTAATAATATCATTATATTTATTATTATAACTTTTATTTATAATTGGCAATAACCACTAAACATCTGATTTATTATCTCTTATATTAATCCATATTTTTGGTTGCAAAATATAGGAGTCAATCCTGACTAACATAAGCAGAAGAGAAATTCGAAGGTTGCATTATTGCATTTTGTGTAGCCCACAAAGTGAGGGGGGAGTAAGTAGGAAACAACTTACTCAACCAGACACTGAAGAATCAGAGCAGTGAAGGGAGGTGGGAAGCAAAAGGAGGGATGCTCACTGCCCTTTGCTGCTCAATGGCTGCCATAAGACTTGCCAACCCTAGGTGGCACTGCCACTGCCAGAGATAAATTCTGAACCCCCTTTGCTTCTCGAGACATCTAATGAAGATTTAATGCCATATCTTGATCATGGACCCTGATCTAAATATCAAGGGTTATGGAGAGCAAGTATCTGATCCCAAGAGCACCCACTGTGGAAGACAGAAAATGATACTTTATTCCATAAGCATATGTTTAAATTCAAGGTGACCCAAACCAGTAGTAGATATCTACTACATCTGTCATGCTGAGGTGGACGAAAGAGTACGTACTCTAAAGATAGATTGGGTTTGAATTCCAAATGGGGATTTCCTACCTGTGTGATAGTTCACAGTGTACTAATATCTTAGGGCTATTATATTTGCACATTTAGACCTCCCCCTCCCTCCAATGACCCCCATAAATGATACTGACACCATTTGGAAATTTGTTGTGAGAATTAAATAAGATAATTTATCTAAAAGTGAGAGACTCATAGAAGCTACATAATGTGTACTATTTAACACCCCTCATCCAAACTTTCTTTTGTTTTTATAAAAAAAAAAAAATCTTGATATTGAGATTTCTACATCTGCAACTGGTACAGAAACTTTCTGTTTTACATGTTTGGATGACATTAATAAGCCACATCAAGCTGATGTGGGTGGATATTCCTTCCTATTGGATAGAGAACAAAACCTTCAACAGGGAGCAGCTGGAGACCAACATTGGAGAGAGGAAAAGCAGAAAACTGTTTCAAGGCTTAGTCATTTAAATCACAGATGAAGTCAACATAATAGCTGAGAAAATGCAGAGAATTCAAAATGTGTGACTACAGAGGCAAGCTCACAGGGACTTTTCATTGGGATCAACAGAGGAAACAAACTAAATGAACACAGTTTCATATCTCCTGAAGAAAGAATAAAGAAAAGGATTTATAAGCAAATGGTTTATTTTACAGTATAAATTTATTAAAATTTTCTTTACATGTGAAGCCCTTATACAATAAAATACAAACATTAACTGCATGAAAAAGCAATAATAAGCAATAAAAACTATTAACTAGTAAATTTTCTTGAGATTTTACCATGGACACATTCAAATTAATCCAATTTAAAAAGACCTTTTCCCCCCTCCACTGAAAAGCTAAAGTAGAAAGCAAAGGGTAAAATCTTTAAAGAAGGTAATATTTTCCTCAAAAATTAAAATACTGGGCAAGAAAGAATCATATGTCATATTATGTATGATAGAACTGGAAAATGAATTGAGACAACTTTTTGAGACTGTTTTTCAAATGCCACTGATTCTAATGTACCAAAAATACAGTAAATTAAATTCTCAGCTGGTGCTACCATAGGCTAATACTACTTTAAAGTTTTCAATTTAATGGTTCAAAGGATCACAAACTCTTCATCTGTCAACATAAAGTCAAGCTGCACACAGTGATGAATATCTGATATCTCACTGATATAAAAGTTTCATCTGAGGTTCTTTCTCCCTGGTTAATTAATGTGGTAGGGAATGGAGAGGACTCTGGAGGGAAACCTTCACTGTACATTACAGGAGGGGGTCATCTGTACTTCAGATAAATCAGACCCTGAGTGTTTTAAAATTTTTATTTATGAATATATGAATTTATGCATTTATTAATTCTTTATTTCCTCCTTTTTCTAGGAATAACATATTAGCCTTGCCTTATGGGGCAATGTGATTGAGGATTTCATGGAAGACAGTCCGTTCTGCAACTGTGAAGATGTTTTAAAGATCAAATGGTTATCAGTTTCATATCTAAGACAGGTTTCATGGAAGTTCCAAGAAATAGATCATTTTATGTTTCAACTTAGGATAGGATGGAGGTTATTTTTGTTTCTGTTTTTTTCACACTTTAATTGATGCAAAACTTCAAAATACTCAGACTTATAGAAGATCTGAGTTTGTGGCGCATTTGAAACACCAGGAGTAATATTCCTGAGAGCATCATTAACCCCATTATTTGGTTTGAATGGAAGCTTACACACTACATCTTAAAGAAGTTAAGTGTGTGGTTATGTCTGTGCCTCTTAGACACCAAATTTCTCAAAAGAATGCTCAATAAATAGTGCCCAAACATATCAGTAGATTATTTTGTACTTCAAATCAGATACTTAATGATTCCCAAATTACATTCCAGGTTTCATTTTGTTGGAACTGAAAGTCAATGACATAGTTCACCTGACTTTCTATCACTTCTCTGCAGCATCCTCAAGCCATCCAAATAGGATAGAAAATGACAAACATATGGATCTTGGAAACAGAGCTGCATATATACATCACTTTTTAGATATTTACCATCTTGAGCAGATATTAACTGAAATTTCATCAGATAAGATCTTATATAATGGAAGTAGATAAATCATGGAGAAGTTTAACAAAGGTAACATTTAGTAACAACATTTTCTATCAACTTCCTCTAAATTTTCATCTTTATTGAAGTTAAACTTCAGCAGGAACATTTTCAATAACATTTTATGAAGCAATTTTAACACTGATGGCAAACATTATAATAGTTGTGTGCAGAAAAATAATACAGATAAATCTCACTTATGAAAATAACACATCATGAACAAGATTTATTTAAAGAAGGCATGTGAGGTGTATTAAAATCATATGGACACTAATGTATCATATTAGTAGAACAAAAGAAAAATTGCAAGAAATGTTCCCTTGATATCTCTAATTTTCTTGAACAGATCTCTAGTTTTTCCCATTCTATTGTTTTCCTCTATTTTGTTGCACTGATCACTGAGGAAGGTTTCTTATCCTCTTTGCTATTCTTTGGAACTCTGTATTCAGACGGGTATATCTTTCGTTTTCTCCTTTGCCTTTTGCTTCCTTTTTCTCAACTATTTGCAAGGCCTCCTCAGACAGCCATTTTGCCTTTTTATGTTTCTTTCTCTTGGAGATGATCTTGATGACTGCCTCCTGTACAATGTCACAAACCTCCATCCATAGTTCTTCAGGCATTCTGCCTATTAGATCTAATCTCTTGAATCTATTTGACACTTCCACTGTATAATGGTAAGGGATTTGATTTAGGTCATACCTGAATGGTCTAGTGGTTTTCCCTACTTTCTTCAATTAAAGTTTGAATTTTGTTATGAGGAGTTCATGATCTGAGTCACAGTCAGCTCCCAGTCTTGTTTCTGCTGACTGCATAGAGCTTCTTCATCTTCGGCTGCAAAGCATATAATCAATCTGATTTTGGTATTGACCATCTTGTGATGTCCATGGTTGTGTTGTTGTAAGAGGGTGTTTGCTAAGACCAGTGTGTTCTCTTGGCAAAACTCTTCTAGCTTTTGCACTGCTTCATTTGGTACTCCAAGGCCAAACTTGCCTGTTACTCCAGGTATTTCTTGACTTCCTACTTTTGCATTCCAATCACCTATGATGAAAAGAACATTTGTTGTTGTTGTTATTTCTAGAAGGTCTTGTAAGTCTTCATAGAACTGTTCAACTTTAGCTTCTTTGGCATTAGTGGTTGGGGAATAGACTTGGATTACTGTGATATTGAATGGTTTGCCTTGGAAATGAACAGAGATCATTCTTTCATTTTTGACATTGCACCCAAGTACTGCATTTCAGACTCTTTTGTTGACTATGAGGGATACTACATTTCTTCTAAAGGATGCTTGCCCACAGTATTAGGTAGAAAGTTCATCTGAATTAAACTCACTTATTCCAGTCCATTTTATTTCATTGATTCCTAGAATGTCGATGTTCACTCTTGCCATCTCCTGTTTGACCACTTCCAATTTACCTTGATTCATGGACCTAACATTTCAGGTTCCTATGCAATATTGTTCTTTACAGCGTCAGACTTTACTTCCATTACTAGTCAAGTCCACAGCTGGGTGTTGTTTTCACTTTGGCTCCATCACTTCATTCTTTCTGAAGTTATTTCTCCACTTTTCTCCAGTAGCATATTGGGCACCTACCACCCTGCGGAGTTCATCTTTCAGTGTCATATCTTTTTGCCTGTTCATACTGTTTATGGGATTCTCAAGCCAGAATACTGAAGTGGTTTGCCATTCCCTTCTCCAGTGGTCCACAGTTTGTCAGAACTCTCCACCAGTGACAGATTTTATTTCCCTGGGTTCCCAAATCACTGCCAATGGTGACTGCAGCCATGAAATTAAAAGACACTTGCTCCTTGGAAGAAAAGCTATGACCAATCTAGACAGCATATGAAAAAGCAGAGACATTACTTTGCTGACAAAGGTCTGTATGAATGTGAGATTTGGACCATAAATAAAGCTGAGCACCGAAGAACTGATGCTTTTGAACTGTGGTGTTGGAGAAGGTGTTGGTGTTGAGAGTCCCTTGGACAGCAAGGAGATCCAACCAGTCCATCCTAAAGGAAATTACCCCTCATTATTCATTGGAAGGACTGATGCTGAGGCTGAAGCTCCAATATTTTGGCCACCTGATGCAAAGAACTGACTCATTATAAAAGACCCTTTTGCTGAGAAAGATTGAAGACAGGAGGAGAAGGGGACGACAGAGGATGAGATGGTTGGATGACATCACTGACTCAATGGATGTGAGTTTGAGTAAGCTCCAGGAAGCTTACTGGACTAGAAGATAAAGCTTCCCTGATGGACAGGAAAGCCTGGTGTGCTGCATTCCATGGCATTGAAAAGAGTCAGACAATACTCAATGACTGAACTGAACTGAAGGAAAAATTGTATGACTATATTCAAAAGTACTCAAAAACATTTGAAAAAATTATCAGATCTTGATTTAAAAAAATACACATTAATGGATATTAAGATAACATGAAAAATAGATATATGTGCTTATCTACAGAATATATTACATATGAGAATTTTTAAGGTCGTTTCCACCAATACTATGAAAAATATAAGATAATTAGATAATTATAACTAGCCACATACTGGACATATCTGCATATGTGTTTAGATAAAGCAAATAGAATCATAAAAATGAGAAAAGAAGCTAGATTATTTCTAAGGAAAATTTAACACTTGCTTTAAATTAACACTATAATTTAATAATAGAATATAAAAATGCCACAAATACTAATAAGTCTCATAACAACAAATAATAACAAGCTAGACCATACCACAGATAGAAAGACACTGTATAAATAAGCACACAATATTTAAAAATTCGAATATATAAACCTAAAAAGAAATGTAAAGCTATTTCTGAAACATAACTAGAAAAAGTAGATCTGAGCAAATTGGAAGACACACCAATCTCATGGATAAAAAAAATAAATATCCAAAATCTGCCAGTTTTTTTTTTTTTTTAGAATGTTGATTTACAATGTTGTGATAGTTTCAGGTATACAACAAAGAAAATCTGTTATATATATGAATATACCCACTTTTTTTTTAGATTCTTTTTCCATAAAGATCTTTGTATTTAGTTGAGTTCCCTCTGCTCTGTAGTGATTGTCATACTGAGTTACATAAGCCAGACAAAGAAGGACAAATATCATATGATATTGCTTGCATTTGGAATCTAAAAAATGCTGTTAATTAAAAATTCAATATAATTTCTTTAAAAATAATATTTTTATTCATTAAGTAGAAAATGTTATTTAACATTTTCTATGGAATAAAAGAATAAAAAGCAAAATATTTCTCAGTAGACATTGGTCCTAAGGAAAACAATATGTGTGTGTTTATGTGTATGTAGTAGACCAGTGACAGTGGAGCTAGTGTGTCAAATATTTAGATGGTTAGATGGCACCACCAACTCAATCGACAGGAGTTTGAGCAAGCTCCAGGGGATGGTGAATGACAGGGAAGCCTGGTGTGTTGCAGTCCATGGGATCTCAAAGAGTCGGACATGGCTGAGTCACTGAACAAAAACAACAAAAGCTTCCATGATTAAATGAACATGGCACTGATATGTGCATGTGTACACAGACCAGTAAAACTGAATAGAAATTACAGAAATAAATGAATGTCTATAATGAAATTCAGTATATGATGAAAATGAAATTGTAAATCTGTAGAGAAAAAATAGACTAGCTATCAAATAATATATTTTAATTAAAAGATAAAATCAGATTTGTATTTATGGAAAATATATACATCCTTATATAAAAATAGTACTAATTGAAATAATAACAAGATAAGAAAAAAAAAAAAAGACCCTATTGACTGTAGCCCACCAGGCTTCTCTGTCCATGGATATTCCCAGTCACTAAATTTGAGATGGTCAAATGCCAGATGTGTGTGGTACAATACTCATTTCACAGCAATATCGGTAAGATTCCTACACAAGCAACCCCTCACAAACAAATTATATTTAAGCAGTCAGTGCTTATTTCCATAATAGAATAATACAAACAAGAACACAGTGCAAGAAGCCAACAGCTTAATAAGGTAGGACATTCTGTACAACAGCAAGCCTAACTTTTTCAGTGTCATGAAAACAAGTGAGAACAGACTGCCCTAGATTGAAACAAATTTTAGAGACAAGATAACAGAATTCAGTGAGTAAATCTTATTTCAATTCTGATTCAAACGGCCTATAATAAAAAGACATTTTTGAAATAAGGGGTGCCTTAGTCTGTTTCAAATGCTATAAAAAACACACCACAGACTGGCTAGTTTATAAACAACAGAAACCTATTTCTCACAGTTTTGTCTGACAATACAAGCAATGCTTCTCTTCAAAGAACTTGTATGTGGCCAAAATAATAAGAATTTCAAGGAATTGTAAGTGCTAAGAAATAAATTGAATAAATATTATATAAAGCAAATAACATTGTGTAGGAAGCTAGTAGATTTCATCCAGGCTTGATCACTATAAGGAAGTTTAAGTTGAAGAAGATCTTAGAAGTGATAAGACAGTCAAGAGACAATTTGGTGAGAAAATATTCAAGAGACATCAACTAAAAAGAAAAAGGAAAGTTTATGAAATAGAAGTAAGTTTAGTCTTTTCTAGAACTATGCTGTCCACTGGAAATAATAGAATATTCAAATAACAGAAATAATATGATGCATAATTTTAAATTTTCAAAAAGCCTGTGGTGGATTCATTTTGATATTTGGCAAAACTAATACAATTATGTAAGGTTTAAAAATAAAATAAAATTAATTTAAAAAAATTTAAAAAAGTAAAAATGAAGTTGTTAATTACATTATTTATTTCTGTTTCAGTTTATCTAATATAATCAAAATAATAGCATTATGAATATTAACAATAACAGAATTAATGAGATCTTTTACATTCATTTTTAAATGCTTTTGAAATGTACTGTGTATTTTACAGTTAAAGAACAAATACACGTAGATTAGAATATGGAAAATATGGTATCCCATTTTAAGTGATCAATAGTCACATGTAACTAGTATCTGTCATACTGGATAATGCAGGTCTAGCGACTGAAGGGAGACCACTGTCTCTGAAGGCATCTGAGGGAAAGAACAGATCAAGGTGAATTGGAGGGAGAGACAATATACAGATCAAACAGTGCTTTCTAGACAGTGGCAGGGATTGTAGACTGTATTTTAACAACAGTGGGAGTCACTGGAGGGTTTTTACTATATTGAGATGATGTGTTCAGTGTTTGCACTAGTCTTTTTGGGTTGCTGTAGCAAAACACCACAAATTGGGTGGCTTCTAAACAAGAGAAATTTATTCTCACAGCCTGAGGCTGGGAGCCCACAATCATGATAACAGCAAGGTCGGGTGAGGTTTTCTTTCTGGTCTCAGATCTCACTGCATCCTCATGTGAAGGGAGATGGTGGGGGCTCTGTGGGATCACTGGTTAGAAGAGCACTAATGACATCATAAGGCTCCACCCTCATGACCTAGTGACCTCCCAAAGGCCCCACCTGCTACCATTGCCTTTGGGGGTTAGTATTTAACTTATGAAATTTGTGGGCATAAAAACATTCAAACCACAGCAGAGAAGAAATTTGAGTAAGATCTAGACATTGTTTAGTAGGTTTACCAGCATTGTGGTTATACAAGAAAATGGTCATAGGCTTTTAAGACGTTGAAATGTCCATATGTCTCAAAGATATATTCTGAAATTAGTGAAGTATAAGTACTGTGTCTTAGAAAGTTTTCAAAATACTTCAACAAAGAAAAGTGATTTATAAAATGAGTTTTGTATTAGAATGAGAATGCAATAGGTAGGTTGGTAGCCAGAGTGAGAATAAAAGGACAAAATAGCATTGAAACATGTATATTACTATATGTGAAATAGATCACAAGTCAAAGTTTGATGCATGAGACAGGGCACTCAAAGCTGGTGCACTGGGACAACCCAGAAGGATGGGATGGGGAGGGCATATGGGAGAGGGGTTCAGGATGGGGGACACATGTACACCCATGGCTGATTCATGTCAGTGTATAGCAAAAACCACCACAATATTGTAAAGTAATTAGCTTCCAATTAAAATAAATATTTTTTAATGTTAAAAACATGATAATAATAACCACTTCATAGTATATAGAACATTGAGGACTGTAGTGAAAGTGAAAGTCACTCAGTCATGTCCTACTGTTTATGACCCTGTGGACTATACAGTCCGTGGAATTCTCCAGGCCAGAACACTGGAGTGGATAGCCTTTCTCTTCTCCAGGAGATCTTCCCAACACAGGGATTGAATCCAGGTCTCCTTCATTGCATAAGGATTCTTTACCAACTGAGCCACGAGGGAAGCCCAAGAATACTGGAGTGGGTAGCCCATCCCTTCTCCAGCGGATCTCCCCAACCCAGGAATCAAACCAGGGTCTCCTGTATTGCAGGTGGATTCTTTTCCAACTGAACTATTAGGGAAGCCCTAAATTCTAAAAAATATGCTAATATATAAATTCTATTAAATATGCCATAAAACATCTCTGTTTTATATATCTATATATGTGTTGTGTATTTGGATGTGTGTGTGTGTGTGTGTGTGCGCGCGTGTGCAGTCATGCCTAGCTCTTTGTGGCCCCATGAACTGTAGGCTGCCAGGCTCCTCTGTCCATGCAATTTTCCAGGCATGAATACTGGAGTTAGATCCCATTTCCTACTCCAAGGGATCTTCCCAACCAAGCCAGGGACTGAACATACAACTCTTGAGTCTACTGCACTTGCAGGCAGATTCTTTACTACTGTGCCTCCTAGAAAGCCCATATATCTATGCTGTGTGTGTGTGTGTGTATATATATGTGTGTGTATATATATATATATATATATATATATATGTTGTTCAGTTGCTAGGTCACATCCGACTCTTTGGCAACCCCATGGACTGCAGCACACCAGGCCTCCCTGTCCTTCACCATCTCCCAAAGCTTGCTCAAAGTCATGTCGTTGAGTCAGTGTTGCTATCCAACTATATTGTTCTCTGTTGTCCCCTTCTCCTCCTGTCTTCAGTCTTTCCTGGCACCAGGGTCTTTTTTAATGAGTCAACTCTTTGCATCAGGTGGCCAAAGTATTAGAGCTTCAGCTACAGCATCAGTACTTCAAATGAATATTCAGGACTGATTTCCTTAAGAATGACTCGTTTGACCTCCTTGAAATCCAAAGGACTCTCAAGAGTCTTCAACATCACAGTCTGAAAGCATCAATTCTTCAGTGTTCAGTCTTCTTTATGGCCCAACTCTCACATCCATACATGACTACTGACAAAAGCAAGCTTTGACTATACAGACCTTTGTCAACAAAGTGATGTCTCTGCCTTTAATACACTGTCTAGGTAAGTCATGCTTCCCTGATGGCTCAGACAGTAAGGCATCTGCCTGCATTGCAAGAGACCCAGGTTCAATTGCTGGGTCAGGAAGATCCCCTGGAGAAGGAAATGGCAACCCATTCCAGTATTCTTGCTTGGAAAAGTCCATGGATGTAGAAGCATGGTAGGCTACAGTCCATGGAGTTGCAAAGAGTCGGACATGACTGAGCCACTTCACTTTCTAGGTAAGGCATAGATTTTCTTCCAGAGAGCAATTTTTTAATTTCATGGCTGCAGTCATCATCTGCAGTGACTTTGGAGCACAATAGTTTAAAGTCTGTCATTGTATCCCCAATCTATTTGCGATTAAGTGATGGGATGAGATGCCATGATCTTAGTTTTTTGAATGTTGAGTTTTAAGCCAAGTTTTTCACTCTCCTCTTTCACCTTCATCAGGAGGCTCTTTAGTTCCTCTTGGCTTTCTGCCACAAGAGTGATATCATATGCATATCTGAGGTTATTGATGTTTCTCCAGGCAATCTTGATTCCAGTTTTGTGCTTCATCCAGCCCAGCTTTTGCATGATATACTCTGCACATAAGTTAAATAATCAGGGTGAACAACATACAGTCTTGAAACACTCCTTTCCCAATTTGGAACCAGTCTGTTGTTCCACATTCAGTTCTAATTGCTCCTTCTTGTCCTGTATACAGGTTTCTAAGGAGGCAGGTCAGGTATTTCCATCTCTTTAAGAAGTGTCCACAGTTTCTTGTGATCCACACAGTCAAAGATTTAGCATAGTCAATGAAGCAGAAGTAGAAGTTTTTCTGGACTCTTGATTTTTCTATGATCCCAATGGACGTTGGCAATTTGATTTCTGGTTCCTCTGCCTTTTCTAAATCTGGCTTGAACATTTGGAAGTTCACAGTTCACATACTGTTGAAGCCTGGCTTGGAGAATTTTGAGAATTACTTTAATTGCATGTGAAATGAGTGCAATTGGGTGGTAGTTTGAACATTCTTTGGCATTGCCCTTCTTTGGGATTGGAATGAAAACTGACCTTTTCTAGTC
>NW_011494840.1:3559392-3564388 GCF_000754665.1 Bison bison bison | reverse complement strand
CTTTTTTTTTTTTTTTTTGTATAGTTCTTCTGTGTATTCTTGCTACCTCTTCTTCAATCTTCTGCTTATGTTAGGTCAATACCAGTTCTGTCCATCTTTGCATGAAATGCTTCCTTGATATTGCTAATTGTCTTGAAGAGACATCTAGTCTTTCCCATTCTATTGTTTTTCTCTATTTCTTTGCCTTGTTCACCAGAAGGACAATGCAAGAAATCTCTATATACTAACCTGTATTTACATACATATAATATATTTATGATTCTATATACATTATATATCTATGTTATAAATATTTTGAGAAAATTTATTTATCCCTCCAGTAAATCTTAGTTGTCTGAATGTTGAGTTTTAAGCCAACTTTTCAATCTCCTCTTTCACTTTCATCAAGAGACTCTTCAGTTCTTCACTTTCTGCTATAAGGATGGTGTCATCTGCATATCTGAGGTTATTGATATTTCTCCTGTAAATCTTGATTCCAGCTTGTGTATCATCCAGCCATCAGGAAAGAATATATGGGAATTTTCTGTGCTAGTTTTGCAACTTTACGGTAAGACAGATTTTAGTTAAAAATAAAAAGTTTTCAAATGTTGTAGAAAAATATATAATAATATGTTAATATGCTCATGATATAAATTTTAAGTGAATTATACAGATTATAGAATATATACATATTTATATGTGTAGATGATACTGCTGTATATGCTTAAATAAGCAAATATGCATGTTATAAATCTAGAAATACACAAATCAACAAGTTTACAAGATATCTCTTGCTGGAATGGGAGTGTGAGTGATTATTTAAATCCTACCTTTGTCTATATTTTCTAAGTTTTCTACAATAATTTTTCTTTTTAATAAATAAAATTGTGACTGAAAAGTAATTATTTTAACTAGTGAAATATCCCATTCATGAATTTAGTATACTCATTTGCTTTCAGTTCTGTTGCATTCAGAGTACATTTGTTTATATGCATAGTATTGAAAGTTAATACTAAAATCTATTAAATAGAGCTTTGTAATTTTACTTCAACTCATATTTTATTTTAAAAAATTGAATAATTTCTTAAAATGATGAAAAATTTAAAAACATATGGATGTCTAAAGAAGATACAAGATTTGGCATTCATTGAGATCTAAGAAATAGAAAAAGATCAAGATTCATGTTATTTTAATATTAATATAAAGTTATATAGTTGATTTTGCTCTAAAACTTGAAAGTCTAAATAATTCCCTTAATAATAACAATATGTTTTGAATCACTGATAAACAATAACATTTTTATACTACACATTCTTCTAAAATTAATTACTAAAAAATGAATAAAATTTATTCCCACTTACAAAGAACTCTAATAAAACATATTTGCATGTAAATGAATAATTATAAATTAAGCAAGTGGTAGTAGGAAATGATTCATATTCTCAATGCTTTTGGGGAATCAGAGAGAATTTCACACAGACTATGACAACTGAGTACAGATGAAAGTTCTTAGGAAAGACAAATAGAATTGCATTCTAGGCAGAAAGCATTACATTCACAAGTTTACAGACAAAATCAAGTATAAGTCATTTAGGAATTCTTTCAGCTACAATAACTGAAAGCTTGACTAAAAGAAATTTAAATCATGCTGTCACACATTGTTTATATAAAGAAATATAAGCAGTTTTACAGTTGGTTCAGCAACTCCACAAATTTAGAGTGTTTAATTGGTATATTTCCTATGGTTTTCATGTTCCTCTCATGGTTGTAAGATGGTGATTCTGGCCCCAGACATCATACCCAGTTCTTCTTGTGAACCTTCATCTCTAAACTGGAAGAAAACATCTTTCCTATAAGTCTCAGTAAAGTTCCAATTAGGTATAAGATGAATAAGGTGGATATTGTTATTTTTAGGTACAAAAGGAATATAGGAATAAATGTTCTTTTTCAATATCTAAGTAATGACAGGAGAAAATAATCCATATCATTTCAGATAATCTCCCAACAGTGCATTAAGGAAAATTAAATAAATAGGTATTGCTGGGCAATAAACTATGAAGAGGAAACTTTCAGAGGCTGATGCTGGAGAGTTCAATGAATTTCAGTGTTTGAGAAAAGTCTGGGATTTGCTAGACTACCCAGGTATAACACACAGGAACTTAAAATTATATCACCCTGCCTCCTGAGATATCTGTATGCAGGTCATGAAGTAACAGTTAGAACTGGACATGGAACAACAGACTGGTTCCAAATCGGGAAAGGAGTATGTCAAGGCTGTATATGGCCACTCTGCTTATTTTAACTTATATGCAGAGTACACCATGCGAAATGCCAGGCTGGCTGAAGCACAAGCTAGAACCAAGATTGCTGGGAGAAATATCAATAACCTCAGATACACAGATGACATCATCCATATGGTAGAAAGCAAAGAAGAACTAAAAAGTCTCTTGATGAAAGTGAAAGAGGAGAGTGAACAAGTTGGCTTAAAACTCAACATTCAGAAAACTAAGATCATGGCATCCAGTCCCATCACTTCATGACAAATAGACAGGGAAACCATGGAAACAGTTAGAGACTTTATGTGGGGGCTCCAAAATCACTGCAGAGGGTGACTGCAGCCATGAAATTAAAAGACGCTTGCTCCTTGGAAAAAAATCTATGACCAATCTAGACAGCATATTAAAAAGCAGAGACATTACTTTGTCAACAAAGGTCCATCTAGCCAAATCTACGGTTTTTCCAGTAGTCATGTACAGATGTGAGAGTTGGACTCTAAAGAAACCTGGGTGCCAAAGAATTGATGCTTTTGAACTGTGGTGTTGGAGAAAACTCTTGAGAGTCCCTTGGACTGCAAGGAGATTTAACCAGTCCATCCTAAAGGAAATCAGTCCTGAATATTCATTGGAAGGACTGATGCTGAAGTTGAAACTCCAATACTTTTGCCACCTGATGCAAAGAACTGACTCATTAGAAAAGACCCTGATGCTGAGAAAGATTGAAGGCAGGAGGAGAAGGGGGTGACAGAGAATAAGATGGTTGGATGGCATCACCAACTCAATGGACATGAGTTTGAGTAGGCTCTGGGAGTTGGCGATGGACAGGGAAGCCTGGTGTGCTGCAGTCCATGGGGTTGCAAAGAGTCACACACAACTGAGTGACTGAACTGAACTGATATAAATACTGAAGTACTAGCATGAAGATTAAAAAGTCAGTAAACTCGTAGATACTTTAAATAATGGAGACTATTCTATGCTCATGGATAGGAAGACTTCACAATGTCATTAAGACATCAATTCTTCCCAACTTGATTTAGAAATTCAGTACTATCTAAATCAAAATCCTGACAAATTAATTCTGAAGTTAATATGGAAAGGCAGAAGATTCAAAATAGCCAACATGATACTAAAGGACAGAAGTCTGATACTACCAGATTCCAAGACAATATAAAGTTACAGTAATGCAGACAATCAGTGTGGTTATTAATGAAAGAACAAGCAAGTAGACCTATGGAACTGAATAGAGAGCCCAGAAATAGACCCATACAAATGCGGCCAACTGATTTTTGACAAGCAAAAGCAATGAAGTAGAGAATGATCATCGTTTCAACAAATGTTGCTGGAAAAATTGGGCATCCACATGTAAAACACCAAGACACTGACCATATGTCTTTCATGATAACTCCAAATGGATCATAAAATCTACTGTAAAATGTGAAACTATAAACTTCTAGAAGATAACAGCTTTGCAACAGTGGCTTTGGCAATTGTTTTTAAACACACCAATAGCAAGATCCATAAAAGAAATGTTTGATAAATGAAACTTCACTAAAACAAAAAATTCTACTCAGTAAAAGATACTGTTAAGAGAATGAAAAGACTAGTCACAAACTGCAAGTAAATATTTGGAACATTTGGTTTATCTGATAAAGATATTGTATCCAAAATATTCAAAGAACAATTAAAACTCAACAATAAGGAAATAAACAAAAAGTAAAAAAATCTTACCAAAGAAGGTATACAGATAGTCAATTAACATATGAAATGATACTCAATATCATATCTCATTAAGGAATTGCAAATTAAAGCAACAAGGAGATATTAACCTATTAAAATGGTTATATGCAAAGCATTGACAACACCAAATGCTGATGAGGGTGTGGTATATTCATTGCTGGTGGACATTCAAAATGGGACAGCTACTTTAGAAGAGAGCTTGGTACTTTCTTAACAAACCAAACTTACTATTGCCATAGGATCTAAAAATCACTCTAAGTATTTGCTCAAACTAGTTGAAAACTTGAATGCACTTAAAGTTTGCACTCAAACATTTATAGCAGCTTCATTCATAATTGCCAAAACTTGGAAGCAACCAATACATCCTTCATTTGTGGATGGACAAACAAATAGTGGTACATCTGTAAAATTTCCATTATTCAGTGGTTAAAAAAAAAAAAGAATGAAGTTATCAAGTTACAAAAATCTGTGCAGGAGCCTTAAAATGTGAATTGATGAGTCAAAGGAGCCCATCTTAGAAAGCTACATACTGTATGATTTTAGCTCTATAGCATTCTAGAAAAAACAAAACAATAAAGATGGAAAAAAAAAATCAATGTTTGCCAGGAGCTAGGAGGGTAGAGAGGAAGGGATAAATAGATAGCAAACAGAGGATTGTTTAGGGCAGTGAAAATACTCATTAAGACACTGTAATGGATCAGATCAGATCAGATCAGATCAGTCGCTCAGTCGTGTCCAACTCTCTGCGACCCCATGAATGGCAGCACAACAGGCCTCCCTGTCCATCACCAACTCCTGGAGTTCACTCAGACTCATGGCCATTGAGTCAGTGATGCCATCCAGCCATCTCATCCTCTGTCGTCCCCTTCTCCTCCTGCCCCAAATCCCTCCCAGCATCAGAGTCTTTTCCAGTGAGTCAACTCTTCGCATGAGGAGGCCAAAGTACTGGAGTTTCAGCTTTAGCATCATTCCTTCCAAAGAAATCCTAGGACTGATCTCCTTCA